>NC_054747.1:23383232-23737732 GCF_018143015.1 Lytechinus variegatus | reverse complement strand
ATTTACTTCAATAACTCCATACATCTACTTGATTTGCTAGTTCAGCCCTCTGGACTGCCATACCCGAATAGAACTCCCAAGGATTTAAAAAGCGCGAGCGCGCCCTCTCCCGTTCAGGCTTACTACCCATGATCACCGCGCAATTAGCGTCCATCTTCCTCTTTTGCTTTCGGCAAGCCACCTGTCAAGACGTGCTCAGATAAGTCTCCTAAGAGCTCAAATCTTTTTGAGCTTTGGTATATTATTTTCGCTTATCTGTGGTGCATTCTCCCTTTTAATTTCAATCTTTCCATTTGTGTGTAAGATTGTGTTCAGAATTTACACTTGGCGTGACTTTTTAGACGTGTTTTTGGTGACACTTAAATTGTTTTTCTAACGTTTGAGTTCTCGTCGCGCCGCATCGCTAGCGCGTTCGCGAGGCACCGGGCTTGGCCTGCCTACGTGGCAGCAAGCCTTCACCACCTGTCATGGTTATTGTTCTTCACGTTCAAAGCGTGGTGGCTTTTGGTGCCGTTTTTGAATTAATTTCTAGACAGCCTCTACACTTTGTTGTCGAGGGTGTTATTGTTATTTCTTTTGCAGGTTGGGATCTTCAACTCTGTTCCTTCCTTGCTTTCTGGAATTGATTTATTAAGATTTTCGATTGATTATTGATTGATTAATTCTTCAATTCTCTTTCCTTTCTGTTCTGAATAAATTTCTTAATTGATATTTTATTCACAGGCGGATCTTAAAGCTCAATTCCTTTTTCCTTTTGTTCTGAATAAATTTCTTGATTGATATTTTATTCACAGGCGGATCTTAAAGCTCAATTCCTTTTCCTTCTGTTCTGAATAAATTTCTTGATTGATATTTTATTCACAGGCGCATCCTAAAGCTCAATTCCTTTTCCTTTCTGTTCTGAATAAAATTCTTGATTAATATTTTATTCACAGACGCTTCGGGGATTGTTTAATTCGGCTTACGCAATTATACCTGATGATTGTTCGGTTATTCAATCCCCCCTAAAAAAAAAAAAAAAATTTTTGTTCTTTACAGGTGGGGTCTCCTTCCTGTTAGAAATTTTTTTGACCTGTCCCGGAATTGTTTTCTTCGTTCAATTCCCTCTTCCCTCCTAGTCTTATATATTTTTTTATTTCGACAGGCGGGCTCTACGATTCCCTTTGAGGATTTACTGTGTCGTTCTTCCTCTTGGAATCGTTACTAGAGACGTTCCTCCTTCCTCCTGTTCTGAATTTCTTTACCTTTCCACAGGAGTTTACTTTTTTTCCTCTTGGAAATTATCGTAAAATTTCTCTTATCTGGAATTATTTGTCTCTCAATCCCTTTTCTTCCTGCTCTGAAATGCTTGTTTTTGTGTTTCTTCGCAGGTGGAAACTTCGTTCTCTTCTGAACTTGCATTCATTTTTGAATTTTTGTTTCGAATTTTTCCTTCGGGCACAAAAAAGAGAATATAGTAGGGGAACCTTGTAGGAGTTTCTTTTTTCAAAGTCTCCGACCTCCTTTTTATTTTCTTACAGGCAGATACCTAAACTATTCTTAGGTTCTTCTTCCTCCCTACCCCTCCCCTCTTGTTTTGTTCTGTTTGCTCAAACAAACTCCTTTTAGGAGGAGGGAAAGACCACTCCGGTCTCCACTTTTAATCTAAGCGAGATCTTTGTAAAAAAAAAAAAAAAAAAAAAAATTCTTGTTTTTCCTTTTTCAGGGTAGAGAGAGGTATCTTTGAATGGGACTAACACAGCCCCAGAGGACCTGGTGCCCTCCACGGGGACCGTCCCGATTGCAAGTTACAGAAGTCGGCCGCCTCCAGGCGAGCAGGAGGGACGCCGCGGTGAGCGCCCAGCGGCGGTGAGTATGAGGGTGCGTCGATCAGCATTCCGAATTTGCGGTCGGATGCTAAGAGAAGGAAGGCCGAGACTGTGGTGCCACGGTCTCGGACAAAGGAAAAAGTGGTAGCCAAGGCTTCCAAGCCTAAACTAGGTCCTGCCGCCGCAGCACCCATAGGGCTATGCGACCCACCGGCTACCGGGTCACCAGAAGTCCGGAGGGAGAGTGCGGTTCTCTCCCCCCGGCACAGGTCAGGATCTCTGCCGTATAAGTCGTCCTCCGTTGACAGCATCGGGAGAGATCGCCCAGCCCCTGACCGCGAGAGGCGTCACACAGACTGTAACCACAATCTGATCGTGACCACAATCTGACCCCGTCAGATTCGGGTGAAGTTTCGTTGTTGGCGGCCGCCCTGCCAGGGGCGGCAAATCGTAAGAGATCACGCGTGCCTCTTGTGCCTTGTGCTCCGGCCACGCCGGCGGAGCCCGCAAAATAAGAAGAAGAAGAAGAGGTCGAAGGAGAGGTCGGCCAGCCCTGTTGCCATGGGCATTCCTCCTTCAGACCCTCTTATCGGTGGCCAGATGTTACAGTCATACATGTTATGCTGCTATATTCTGCTACCGCGAGAGGCGTCACACATCGGGCTGTGACCACAATCTGACCCCGTCAGATTCGGGTGAAGTTTCATTGTCGGCGGCCGCCCTGCCAGGGGCGGCAAATCGTAAGAAATCACCCGTGCCTCTCATGCCTTCTTCTGCCCCGGCCACGCCGGCGGAGCCCGCAGAAAGAGAAGAAGAAGAAGAGGTCGAAGGAGAGGTTGGCCAGCCCTGCTGCCATGGGCGTTCCTCCTTCAGACACTTGTGTCGGTGGTCAGATGTTACAGCTATTCATGCTGCTACATTCTGCTACCGCGAGAGGCGTCACACATCAGACTGTGACCACAATCTGACCCCGTCAGATTCGGGTGAAGTTTCGTTGTTGACGGCCGCCCTGCCAGGGGCGGCAAATCGTAAGAAATCACCCGTGCCTCTTGTGCCTTCTTCTGCCCCGGCCACACCGGCGGAGGCCGCGAAGAAGAAGAGGTCGAAAGGTGAGGTCGGCCAGCCCTGTTGCCATGGGCGTCCCTCCTTCAGACCCTTGTGTCGGTGGTCAGATGTTACAGCTATTCATGCTGCTACATTCTGCTTTCGAGTAGTGCGGGTTCACCCCACCCTCGACGTCTACTCACCCCGCTGATGCCCCTGAGCATCAAGCGAGACAAGTGGGCAATAACCACCAGACACCCGGGAAATCCTCGAGCGATTCTGTTAAATCGCCAGCCAGTGCACCGACTAACCGGGTGCCCCAAGATCGCGTGTGCTTTCCAGCATTTTCGTCGATCTCAGAGCACGTGCCCCAGCCGACACGCGGGGCCACCCCGGCGCTTACTGGACAACCCCCCGGTTCAGTCCATAGAGCGAGACTCCCTTTACGAGGACAACCCCTATCCCGCGGTCGACTTTTCAGTAAGCGCTCAGGCGCTGCTTGACAAGTATCTACCTCACATCTACCCTCCGAGCGGGGGTATTGATGAAGCAAGGGAGTCCATATTTTCTCGCCCCGCCTCTTCAGGCGCTCCGAGCTCAATCGGCCGAATTGGGGGTCTCGGAGAGTGACGGGGTCGCTCTAGACGAGGCGGCTCCTACGACGAGGAAGCCGCCAGCTCCGTGGGTGTAAACCCACCCCCGCTCTGCTGCTGCCCGGAAGCGCCAGGCTCCGGCGCCGCCGTCTCGAAATTTTCAAGCCTCTCGAGGCTAGCGAGAAGGCAGAGGCAGGGGGGGGGGGCGATTATTATGCAGGTACTCCCGAATTCACCCTCTACGTCAAGCTCACATACGGCGACGACTCCTTCAGCGGTAACTCTCTCCATTCTTCCCCCTAAGCGGGCCCGTAGATTGGAGGTATGAATCTCTTACATACCGCATGCCGCACTTCTCTCGTGAGAATGTTTGGCTGCTTTGAGAGGACAACCTATCACGTCCGCGGACCGTCCGCCCAGGCGACGGGACCGTCGCTTTTCTGGCCTGAACCTCACTTTCTATTCGAAAGTAAGGGTGCCCTGTCTTACTTAGCTCCTACCCTTGCAACGCCAGAGTCAGGGCTAGTACAGACACCCGTTCTCCAGCGATCGCCGCTGAAGAGAGGGCGACTCTGATATGAGCACCATCACCGCTCAGCGGTATGTCTCACTATCTCATAGCTCTCCGAGCTTATGAGTATGTATATCGGATCTGAATGTCACGGCGATTAAAAGTTCTCCTGTGCTTAATAATCGCTATGCCTTCACCACCCGGTGCATTATGGTTATGTTAACCTATTTGTCTCGTATTCGGGCGGCTCGTACGAACCCTGCCCGAGCTGCCATCACCGGTCGTCCCCCCGGACACCGCCGGCAGCACCCGCACCGAATACGTGGAAGGAATCAGCTTTTCATATGCTAGATATCCCTCCTGTTGACATTCACAGCTGTTCCCCGAGTCTTTCCCGGTTGGGTAAACATCATCTCGGAGGAAAGTAACCGCCGTACATCTCATGAGATTGTTGGCTATGTACGCGCGTTCAAACTTGTTTAAAGCCCCAGGATTCTCTGTCGGCATTCTATGCCTACTTTCTGGGCACACCCACCGTACCGGGTCGGCGAGTTCACACCAAACTGTACACCGCCAGACCATCGGTCGAGCTCTAACTGTCTATCTTATAGACTGCCCTCTATGTGGGTCAATCTTGCGGGCGTCTCCGCCGCTCCCTCCTTGTGCGGAGTGGTCTACGGTGGATGTCTTTACCGTGCCCGTTAGTCGAATCGGCTTCTTTCTTAGAATTTTTTCACGGCACACTCGAGTCGCCCCGCATGCTGCTTTCATCCTCCTTCCATGCAAGGCATGTGGCCAGGGTCACCGCACGACCGAGGATGATGTAACAGTGGATGGATGTATGCTTATGCCTTCCTAACCACGATCACTACGACCCGCCTTCTCTCGGGCCGACTGTGGATGAGCCTCTCCATGTAAGTGATTTACTTCACTGGAGTTCTTCTTTTAGAAATTTAGATTCTCATCCCCCGCTGCTTAGGGCGTCATTTTTGCCGCCCCCCCGCAGCTTTTTGGAGCTCCTTATCTTACCGATATCGGACTGTTCCACGCTGCCGCAACCGGCGCCGGCGGTGCTCGCTCTTACGATCACCTGAGAAACAGGCCTTGTGACTGTTTTCATAAACAACTGGTTCTCACCGCAGACTGATGGAAATTTTGTGATTACTTCCTCAAGTCTCCTTCGCTTGTTTCTTCAAGCGAGGACTTCGACACTCTTAGCCAGTTTCCGTCCCTAACTTGATAGAACAGGGCCGTTGCTACCTCATTCGATTCCGTTGGGAATGTAACGGTTGAGGTATCATATCTGGCGATGTCTGTTCGTTTAGAGCATCTCTTGATGGTCGTTTACACGTAATATCGTGACAGATTTTTTTTCGCCAGCTCCCTCTGGCGTACGCTTGCTGCTGCTAGGGATTCCCCCGCCCAGCGGACAGCCATCGCAGCCTAGCCTCACGGGCTCTCTCGGCGATGGTGGCTTGAGCCAAGCCACCTCTTCCACCGCGGGCACTGCACCCTCAGATGGGTGCTTCAATCAGTATGGGAGAAAGGGGATCCTGAGTTCTCTCTCGATCACTCGGTCTAACACACTTTTGTCGTGATGTGTACCGCGCTGTATCCCTGACACGCCCGGTTGAGCTGTTTTGACCAGACTGCTCTATTCTACATAGGCAACATGTCCGCGGCATTCCTTATTAACAGGATGGCACTCAGTCGCTTTCTCGACCCTTGTCTGCCTTACGAGTGGTTTTCTTCCTAAATCCCTACTCTCCGTCGTTCCTGGTCCCCTTCGGACCGCTAGTAACTTTTTACCACAGCTCTCTATCAGAATTCTGCAGATTTCTGCCCTCACGCATTTGAGACAGATATCGAATTCTGGGCGCTTTCTCCCACGCGGAGGCTTCCCCTACAGAAATTTCCAAGCTTGCGGGAAGCGTGCGACTAGCTTGCGCAAGCTTGCGGCATGCTAGTAACTAGCATGCGGTTAGCTTAATAAGCGTGTGATATGCGTGCAGAGTAATAGTTAAGCGATCTTTTAGCGAGCAGGGACTGTTCGCTAGCATGCACTCGCTTATTAAGCGAGTGCCCTGCTAGTCGCATGCTAGTTACTAGCAAGCGGCACGCTTAAATTTCGGTAGGGGTTCTGAGATATCTCGCCTTCTCAGATTGGTCGATTGATCACTTACTGAGCCTTAAAAGCTTCAGTTTTCCGATCACGATTCTTGTTGAAATTTTCAACAAATTTCAATTCTTACGCTCTAGTCAGCAGGTGATGTTGTTCTCCTGACACTAGGCCGAGGGCCCATGATACTTAGTATTCCTGAGTATACAGGGCATTCCTCTCGAGGACATTTTTGAGGGCCGCCTTTTGGCGCTCAACTAACTCCTTCACTTCTTTCTACTTGAAGGACATTCCGTCCAGCGAGGCGAGATTTGCTGCTTCGGCGCTTAAAGCAGCTGCGGCTTTTTCCCCTCTCCCTAAATTTCGTTGTTTTTGTTTTTTCTTTTAAATTTGTTTTAGGCTTACAATTGAAAACATGCCTCCCTACGGTTTGAGTCCGTGCTGGTCTAGCAAATCAAGTAGATGTATGGAGTTATTGAAGTAAATTATGAAAATACTTACCTGATTTTCTTATTTACGAGATAACTCATACATCTACTTGATACCCTCCCACCGACCCTCCGCCTTGCGTAGCAACATGTTTCAACGTATGGGCTTGCGAAAGGTGAGGAAGATGGACGCTAATTGCGCGGTGATCATGGGTAGTAAGCCTGAACGGGAGAGGGCGCGCTCGCGCTTTTTAAATCCTTGGGAGTTCTATTCGGGTATGGCAGTCCAGAGGGCTGAACTAGCAAATCAAGTAGATGTATGAGTTATCTCGTAAATAAGAAAATCAGGTAAGTATTTTCATAGTTTAATCTATTGAATATTAGATATTGAAAATTGAACTTTGTTGCTTAAGGTTGAAATACTTGTTTAACAATTATTGTAAGGTTTATATAGTAAACAGCGTTGTATAATTTTGTTTTACTGCGTAGAATATAAGATGGATAGGGCCTATATCAAATAGCTAAAGGCCCATTCATCTCAAGCAAATAGGTGTTACGACCCCAATGTATCCAAACAAATAGAAAAGTTGTAAGAAGTGGTAATGTATATCTGTTTGTGAATGGTATCAGATGTGGAGAATTCCCATAGCAGATAATACGAGAAGAGAAACATTCCAACTCAAAACCGAAAGAAATTTGTGATTACCTTGAGAAAAATGACAATGTGAGAAAGGTAGCTATCTAATGGAAGATTTGACGAGATGGAATTCATACATATTTTGAAAGCACCCTTTTGATTGGCAGAAAGGCTCACCTTTAAAGGGGAATCCGACCCAAATAAAAAAGATAGAGGAAAAATAAAAATCAGACAATTAGATAGGTGAAAGTTTGAACAATATCAGACAAACAAGAAAATTATGAATTTTTTTAAGTTGAACAAATGTGATTATTAAGAAGACCATTGAGATATTGAAAAGCTAAATTAAGACATTACATCACAAAATGTTCAGCCCGTTCAGTGCTTGAGAAGGTGTGTTTTTATATAAGCAAGACAGCAAAAATGCAGATATTTTATATTGATTGGATACACGATCACAATAGATTTAGTTTAAAATTTCTTAATCTATCCACTAAAACTTATTTTTATTATGTTTTATCCTAACACCATAACCGTTTCAGGGCACATTTCATTTATTCTATCATGAATTGGAATAATGATATTGACATTCGGCGTATTAACCAAACCTAGAGACAGGCTTTAAGACTGTTGTCTTATGAAAGCCAGACTCGTATTGAAAATTAAAGTTTAATTGTAGAAATTGTGAACTCATGTAACCGTATCCCTGAGTATTATCATTCGTGGGTGCTGTACATTGAATCCTCCACCAGATGGCGTCCATGTTGATGATTGTCGTTTGTAATAATTGGCAAGAAAATGAGAAATTAGGGGAGGAAAACGTGTAATTGTTCCATGTGACGAGGATGAGGGCAGTTTAACAGATGGATGAATTATAGAGATGAATGTTCGCTGTAGTATGGTCATCACTGCCATGAAATTTAGCAGAAAGAAGAGAAGATTCAACGTTATGGCTTTTAGCAGTTTATGAATAACCTTTCTTCATTTATACGTGTGTATACATTCTAAATATCCATTTTAGAGCGCTAAGAGACTTTATTGTAATTTGCATTATATGAAACCTGATTACTATAATTATTGATATCAGCATCATCATCCTTATCACTATTATTATCATAATTATTATCATAAAAAGCTGTGTGCGCTATGAACGCATAGCTTAGCCGGGTAATATAGGAGCGCCTTGAGCACCTAACAAGGTGGATATGTGAGCAATATAAATACCCTATATTATTATTATTATTATTATTATGTGACCATTGACAGTCTAAGTTGCAGCAGCAGCAATAATAGAGGAAGTATTAGTATCATATAGTATTAGTAGAGAGTGGTGGCTTGCATTAGTAAGTAGTGGTGGTGGTAGCTGTAGTAACTTAGTAGTAGTAGTATGTAGTATATCAGTAGTAGTATTACATAAAAAAAAGATTTCTATATAAGTCTTTCATGCATAGTACTGGTTATGCACTGTACACCAATTGATAGTTACTGCATACCATAACAACAATAATGATGATGATAATGATGATGATTATGATGATGATGATAATGATGATGATGATAATAATGATGATGATGATGATGATGATAATAATGATGGTAATGATGATGATGATGATGATAATGATAATAATGATGATGATGATAATAATGATGATAATGATGATAATAATGATGATGATAATAATGATGATGATAATGATGATGATGATGATGATTATGATAATGATAATAATAATGACAATAGGCATCAATATATCACCATCTTTCTAAAAATAATTTTCTTCCGAGGCCGACTCTTATTATTACATTCACTTTAGCTTGAGCTGCCGTTTTCTAGCACGGTGCATTCAAGGAGTTAATATCACAGGCAATGGAAACATGACTGATAATGAGTCCAGTGTGTCATACACAGATATATGACATTGCCAGATATAGTGTTTCAATGCACTCAAAACATGTCATATATTCGCTAATGTTTGCATTTATCATGACATTTATGTTCACAGGGATTTTGATTAGGTGCATGTTCTGAGTAGCGTGCATGTGCTAAATTGCTCTTTCCAATCTTAAATAATAAATTACCTTTAATTTTTCCTTGATCAAATACAATTATTTGATTGATGTGTAAAGAAAAATATAATCTGCTTGTCAAGATAATAAAATACAGAGGTGATAGTAATATTTCCGTCAGCACCTCTGTTCACTTGCCTGACATCTTGTGAAAAAAAGTTAACAAAAAAATAAATAATCATTTAATGATTAAACCCTGCTACATTTGGAAATCAAAATATTTATGAAAAATTATTATGATTATCATTAGGTTCATTATTATTATTAGGATGTTATGTTAGATAATGATGTTATATTTTTTTGCCGATTACAAAGCTTAATTCCGATAAAAGCAATGATAATGATCTGCTTTTATATAGCAGTTTATCAGAATGATGAATCTAATTGATTTCCAGCTATATTTTCACCCTAGTCATAGGATCCTGGGATGCCTGCATACAGTGTAAGCACTTTCTCCACTCCCTGGGGAGCATTTCAACAAGTCAGAATTTCAAGACACAATTGCCATGCATACTACATTTACTTTTGCATTCTACCCTCTCTGGCGCCCATTTAACACTAGGGTATAGAGTGGCAAAGTGTGGACTGATGCCTTGCCAACGGATGCAAACTACGACCCCTGTGTGCTAAGCATACTACGGTAGGCCTCTGCATCATACTGATGGGTAACCATTTAACACCTGGGTGGAGAGTGGCAAAACAATGATCATGCCTTGCCAAAGGACACTAATGAATATTCCATGGTGACATTCACACACATCCCTCTGCTAACAAGGCAAGGGTTGAAACCGCTACATCACGACGGTTCCACCGTTCAGTTAAATTTATGAAACTGAAAAGCCATTATTTAACAAACAGTGATGTAAGACAAAAATGGAGGAGGCACAGGAATTGGAAAGCCAGACACGTCTACATTGATTTCTCTCTCACTCCGTTGGGGGCAGAGATTCTTAGAAGATAACGACGACGACCAGTGAGAATCGAACAAGGGAAAACATTTGGAATGATATTGATTTTCTTTTATTCGGGATGAGCGGAAGGGGGTTTAACCAAACTATGAAGATGAGGCAAGAACGAAGCAAATATATGGACTTGTGAATCTAAAGTTAGTACTTTTCCTCCAAAGATGTTTGGTTTTAATGGATTATTCATCTAAAAAATAACTTAATTGTAGTATAGCATATATTTATTAAGGGCTGTCTGTCTTTAGATAAAAAGAAATTTAATGGGGGAAATAAAAACAAATATACTTCCCTTTTCTTTGGTTTATGAAGACGCTCATCTTTGTCTCTTATATAAAATTGGTTTATACCGCTAGTTGTGTTTTAGCCATTTGATTTTTCCCAGCACACACAAAAATGCTGCTTGAATTATATATACAACACTATTAACTTTATGAACGTTACAGTAGTTTTAATATTTTTTGAATAAGTGTGTAAAATCTGAAATAACAAAGTTTATTTACTTTATTCTTAATAATCAAGCATGAATGTGTAAACTGTTACATAACTACTGAAAATCTGTAATGCTAATACAGTGAACACCTTTCTGATTTTTAAGTTTGGCTTAGCTAGTGGAAAAACGGACCTCCTTCCATTTCCGCCCTCAAACCTTAATGTGAACGAGACATCAGAAAAAAAAATGATTTCCATTAGGGAAATCAATATTTATTTCTAGAGGTGAGGATTCTGAGGGACACCATAGAAAGACTGCTCAATGGAATTGTGGGATTCCACGCTAACGACCACTGGAGCAGAAATCGGCTTTGACTTTCGTTTTCTCCGCATGTCAAATTCGATTCCCCTCCCTCTTGGGAGGCGCAGCTCGATTTGATCAATATTCCTCGGCTCTTGAATTTTGGTTTTTAAATTCTCTCACAATCCTCCTGAGATCGAATGACATTGATTTAAGTTAGATTCCTACATTGGCAAAGAAACCACATTGATGAAAGTTATCTGATAAATAGAACAATTTCTATTTGTGCAATTACACCTAAAATATGATTGTGATCTCTTGATATGAATATTGTGTTGAAAATTGGGTGATAAGTTTTATTTTCCTCGCTTATTTCCTACTAACCAATTTAATGATTTATTAATCATATTGAATTCTTGACCAACATGCTAACAGGTGTCAATGAAAATGTTTGATTTATAAACAAATAGACCTTCTCACAATAGTCAATTAAATTTGTTAATTATATTATTTACCAGCTGTTCGGAGGCAGAAAGCCCATAGATTATTATTGCTCAAACAGAAAAGCCTTTGTGATTCTGGACCGAAAAAAAAAAATAATAATGTGCGTGATCCGCCAAGGTTATGTCAAAACATGCGGGTATCAATGACACGGTCTTTAATGAGTATCGCCATGCCGTTTACATCATGGATGACTCAACGGTGTATGATGTTTATAGAACCAAGGTGTAATTGAGGTCTAAAGGTGGGAGCAGGATCAGGGAGGTTTGTTGTCGTAGTGCCGGCTTGTTCTTCATCACGACAGCGTCAGCAACAGATACATTGATAGACGACCGTACGCAGCCTGTGATGAGAACACTCAGGCGAGGCATATTTGTCTTGTCGCGTTCCGTTCTTTTTACAGCGTCCTCTCACAGACGAAGTATGCACCATTTACATACTTTGGAGAGAGCTAATATGGAAAAGTAAAAACAATGAAAGTGAGATAGGTGAAAGGGGGGGGGGGGTATCTGACTGGAAGCGGATTTGTTTTTGTTTCAAGGATTTGAGGTATTTCACCAATGTTATGACAGGGAGCCCTTGTCTTTGATACACAAGTTACAGCTCATTTACTGCATTACCACGTGAAAGTCATCGCCATTTTTGGAAATCTTTCTACGTTTTTTACTCTTTTGTCTTTTCAGTATTACCAGAGTAATATTATACTGGTGATGGACATACTGCAGGTTAGGGTGGGGGGAGGGGAATGGGAATATATTTTTTAAGTTCTTTTATTTCTTTCGCCCTTTTCAGCTCAAATTCTGATTTCCCAATGTTATGCCTCACAAAATCTCAATTTTCGGGCGAAAAGAACTGGCTACAAGTTCAAAATACAGGAGCTTGGGGACTGTGACTTATCGGGCAGAGAGAAAAACTGTTTGGAGGGAAGCACCTAGATTGAAAATTTACTCTCCGTTTTTGATAAAAATTGCGACGAGATTTTGAACAAAGTACAAGTCAAAGCCATGAAGCCTAATTTAAAGAACTCTAAAATGGCTTCTCTGTTATCTAGGACAGGGAAAGATAAAAAAGGCTGAAAGCTCGTAGGAAAAAAAATGCTCCTAACACCATCTGTAGTCGTCCCTTCCCACATATATATTGACCCACCTGAATCTATTCGACAGTCACAGACAATGACAGATCCTTCATAACAAGCGCATTCACATTTGTTTTCTCAAAACCTTCTGCAATGCATTGACTCTTACCATTTGCCGACACATTGATTGACATGTTCATATAATAACATGTCTGTATAAATAACTTTAACAATGTCACGAATGGTGTTCTCCGGATCAGGATGGGTATAGAATACCAGTTTTGTCTTAATGTCAGACAGTCCAAAAAATACACTTTAAAAACTTTGGTGTTAAAACATACACCATTTGGTGTCCTTTGAGGACCACATTTCACCCTAGAGATTGAACATAACACCACAGAGTGTAAAGGTAACAAACAGTGGTATCGTAATAACACCTTGGGTGTTGAATTAACACTGTATTTAACACCAGAGTGAAATGATTGGATGTTCTTCATGTAACACAGATTTTACTTGGTAGGACTTCCTAAAAGATGTGGATGACCTTAGCAAGATCGAGATATAATCAACCCTGCATTGATTGGAACTCTTAATTTGAATATATCCCCATGCATATTTTTGATTTAATCATAGAATTTTAGTCGATTATTTTTATCTCAATCGGCCTAGAATGTATACAGACCTGACTTTGGTGCTGTGACAGTCTGCAACACAGACCAAATCTATTGTGTTGAGTCCACTTGCATACTATTTTTAAAATAAAAAATGATTATTTCAGAAACATAATACCAAAACTTTAAAATGTGAATGTTGCCCCCCCCCCCTTTGTGTATTGTTTGAAACAATAAACACCTCAAAAAGGTAGAGAAGAGATTTTGTGTTGAAATAGAACCATAATGATTTATGACTCCCATTTGAATTCCCTTTTTATTATCAAAGTGTTTTTTTCTTGGGCACCTTAGAGGGGGTCATCTTCACACCCTTCCACCGGTATCCTGTATCTCTTTCAGCACCTCTATCTGTCCATATTTGCACCCCTTAGGGGGACGAGCCGGGTCTATCCCTTCTAGGCAGTCAACACCAAGTACAGTTCAGTTCAGGGATATGAACTAATAAATCCAGGTCCCACTCATGACCCACTGCCCTATTCAAAAAGTAACCAGAAAGAATATGTATTTTTCAAAGAATGTTTTATATCATATTGAAACATAAAACCAAATCAAGACAATAGATTTACAATATTTACAAGAAATTACACGAGATCAGGTTATCATGACAAAACAGACAAACAAGCCACAAAATTTTTCAATTTTGTTGTATTTGTAATTTCTTGTATCCCTTTTGCCAGAAATGAAATAAATAAATAATATATTAACCATTTTACCATCGCTACTAGATAATGAACGTGCAGAGGAATTCTAAGTAAGGTTTTTCAGTTCATTAAAAAAAAACTAAACATTCAAACTTTAAACCTTTTCCCTGTACAGTGTGGGGGTAACAACTCAAATTTCTGTTTGGATCTGGAAGCAAAGTTTAGTCGATGAACTTGCCTTTATGCTTATTAAAAATACAAACACTTGTTGAAAGAAAATATGATTTTGAATTTAGCTTTTGACAGTTGTTAGGTAGGGAATGATTTATGAGGGTAGGTTATGAATGTGTAAGTACAATATCCTACATTGATTTTGATTGATATGATGTATGTTTTGATGTGTTTTTGTTTAATTTTTATATATCTTTTATACCCTCTGTCACATTTGTTCTACGGCGGCTGTACGGCGAGTCGATATCCAACATTTTTTGTACCAGTGGAATATAGTTGGTTTGAATAAAATGGCTGTTTTCGACTCCCTGTATGGCCGCTGTAGAGCAGATGTGACCGAGGTATTAGGTCCTATATTTTCATTTCATACTTGACTTCTTAGAATCATCTCTGACCAATGATCTTATTAATAGGTGCCCAGGGATAGAAGAAAGTACATGGCTTTTATCATGTGATCAATGTGTAGGACCAGGTGTTTCAACATAATTTATAAATCATCAAAATGCACTTTTTTTCTTAATACATATATGAAAAATTAATAAAAAAGTGTTCAATAAAATGGCTTGTTAAGGTGCAAAGTCACTGTAAATCATAAGAAATTCTTTGATGGGGGGGGGGGCTATTTGAGCAGGGGCAGATTGAGATGGATTAGACATAGAACTTGAATGACCCTGGCACCGTGTATCAAAATATGCCCTGTGAAATGGAGTGAAGTCCACACATTTAAATACAGCACGATATTTGTAAAACATTGTATTTCACTTTAGATATGAAAGTTACAAGGAGTGAAAGCCCCCCCAAAAAAAAGAAAAGTAGAATGATTTTATTTAAAGTTCAGTATAGTGCTAGAACTGCTAAAATATGAATTTTGGTTTGCTGCAAGCCTTTTCGTTGGAGTTAAAGTCCAAATTAGCTTCAAATCACAGCCGATGACGACCACATCATGATTTAGAACTGAATTGCCATTATTCCCATGAGTTTAAACTTTGTTATTTTTGCAGATGGAATGTTCATACCAAATGCTATTACATAAATTTGAAAATCGCATTGCAACATATTGTGTAGTTTGCTCTGGGCTAATGCCATCTGGATCCAAGAATCCAAATTTTGAATTAATAGAAATCATGTGAACAAATTATGAAGTCTCTGAGGCTCTCCGTAATCCATTGCTGTAAAGCACTCACCGTCCTATAGGCCAGGGGGAGCGTTTCATCAATATTTTCGTTTTGACAAGTTGTCAGATCTGACAACATTCCTTGAATTTGATTGGCTGAGAAGCACAGTTACTATGACAACTGTTAGATAAAATGGGACTCGTCGGATAAAACGTCCAACAACTCCTTTTATGAAACAATCTCCTGATGTATATGATCAATGTTACCTGACCTAGCGTCAGACGAACAAACCTGGCTCAGTTTTACTGAAATAGCCTATAAATTGCATAGACTTTGGGAGTACACTCAAATTCATCATGAATCTTGGGGGGGGGGGTAAATCTTACCCAAGCAAAACTCTGGTTTGTTGACAAGTTCATGGTCTAGAGTGTACCAACTTTGCTCTTAGGGTCATTTCATTTCTCCTGGCGCCTTGGTTTCCCCTGTTGCATTCCAAGATCACAAATCTATCATGAACTTTATTCTAACCACCATCTCATTGGTTTCACTTCCATTTCTCTTCTCTTCTCTCTTCTCTTCTCTTCTCTTCTCTTCTCTTCTCTTCTCTTCTCTTCTCTTCTCTTCTCTTCTCTTCTCTTCTCTTCTCTTCTCTCTTTCTCTTCTCTTCTCTTCTCTTCTCTTCTCTTCTCTTCTCTTCTCTCCTCTCCTCTCCTCTCCTCTCCTCTCCTCTCCTCTCCTCTCCTCTCCTCTCCTCTCCTCTCCTCTCTCTCCTCATTTCTCTTCTCTTAGGGTCTCATCTTTTATCTTCTCTTATCTTCTCTCTGCTCTCTCAGAAAGTTTTTGACCAACTTTTACTCTTTTTCTTCTCCTTTTTCTCCCCCTCCTTATCTTTATCATATGTCTATCATCTCCTACCTTCTCTCTTTCTTCAATTTCTGTCTCTGTCACCTTGCTCATTTAAAAACAAAAAGACAAACCATGACCATAACACAGAGCGTAAGTAGAAGCATTTTTGTTTTGTCTCCTGTAGTGGTCATTTATATGGGCGGCCATAAGTGCCAAAATTACCGATTTGAGAAATATATATGTACCGTTGAAAATAAACTAAAATGCAGAAATATATCTAAAAATAAAGAAATTTTTAAAATAATTAAGATAACAAAAAATAGAAATTCACAGAATCAAACATTAGTGCAGAAATAAGGACAAACACAAAAACAAGACAATCGCAAAGAATAATAAATGATAAAAAAATACGTAGATAACCATATAATTGAACACAATCACAGAAATATAGGTTCATGCAGGAATAGAGAAAGACTGAGAAATGTAAAGACATTCATAGAATTAAATACAACTTCAGAAATATAGACAACCGCAGAATTGAAGAGAACTACAGGAATAATAGAGACCACAGAAATAAAGACATTTTCAAAAATATAGACAGCCAGAGAATTGTAGACAACCTAATAAATATAGACAATCTCAGAATTTAAGAAAACTTCAGAAACATAAACAACAGAAATATAGACAACCTCAGAACACAAAAACTTCAGAAACATAAACAACAACAGAAATAGAGGCAACCTCAGAAATACAGACAACCGCAAAATTAAACAAAACGACTGAATTATAGTCCATCGCAAATAGCGCTACCTCGTCGAAAATAGAGACTGCAGAAATTCTGGAGAGCACAGAAATTCTGTAGAGCTGAGAAATAAAAGTACAGCACGTCAAACATACTGGAAATGAGAGGGCAATAGAGGGTGTACTACCACCACGCACGTGTATGATGCATGCATGCGACGAGTGCGATCGAGCATGTGCTATGGTTTTCATCGTTACCGGTATTTTGTATTACATTATCCACTTGTTTTGGGATTTAATTTCAACCTCTATGGTTGATTACGTTTGTTGGGCCTGAACTTGGTAAAGAGGACTTCGTGAAACAGCGGACAAGTAGCTCACTATCTCCGATTCAGTCAAGAAGTTAGACTTATAACGGTGTTGAGAAACGGGCCCCATGATGTCTAATCTACGATGACCGGCGTGAAGTTGGTTGGATATTTGATATTCGATATTCAAACTGTGAAGTTGGTTGGATATTCAGGTTCGATATTCAAACGCGTGTGAAGTTGGACAGATATTCAATATTCGATATTAAAAAATTAGGGGTTTTGAAAGCTAGCTAGGGGGTTTAAAAGGTGGAACACGTCTCGGGCAACCATAAAATAGCTGGCTTGCCCTAATACGAGGATTTTTTAGGGGACAAAAGTCAGTGAATAAAAGGGTTGGAAATTTCTAATTTAATTTTTTTTTCAAGGGGCCCCCAGGGATATCCCGACGGCCTAGCCAGGGTAACCACCTATCCTAACTTGTAGAAATCGATTCGGGTAACACGATAAACACCTGCTTGACCCGGCGCATGTACATTAAGGGGGCTCAAATTAACAAAATTAAAGGGAATAAAGGGCTATTTAGACCATTTTTTAATTTAAAAAGTATTTTTTTCAAGGGGCCCCCAGGGATATCCCGACGGCCTAGCCAGGGTAACCACCTATCCTAACTTGTAGAACTCGATTCGGGTAACAAGATAAACACCTGCTTGACCCGGCGCATGTACATTAAGGGGGCTCAAATTAACAAAATTAAAGGGAATAAAGGGCTATTTAGACCATTTTTTATTATTTGATTATTTGATATTATTTTATTGCTGCAACTTATTTCACTATAAGGGAGACATTATTCACACAAGTATGAAATAACGGGGAAAAAAATTATGTATTAACACGTTAAGAAAAATGAAAGTTGAGATGTAACATCCACAGCCCATCTAATAAATATTCATGATGATTGTTTTCACAAAATATTGCTAAACTTTAAACTTGTTTGTTTGTTTTATTTCATAACAATATAGATACAATAACGGAGGATCGCCCAATTCAGCTGTATTTGCAAAATACTGCTGTTCTTCCTTGGGGTCCTACATTTACCAAACAAAGTAATATACACCAATAAAAATACTAAAAGAAAAACATTTCCAAGTAAAGTACATTGACAGAAAAGTGTTCAAAAAAAAACTTACTAAAACTATGAAAACAAAAAGAAAGAAGTAAAAATACAAATGCTCAATCTAAATAATCATAATAGAGTATGAAAGCAACTTAAAGTTGGTACATTATGAATTTCATTGAGCAATCGATTATAAATTGATATCCCCGATAGAAAAATGTCCTTTTACAATTGTTAGAATTTGGCTTGGGTAAATTAATAACAAATACTTTAGTATTTGTTTTCCGATTTTAATGAAATTTTTGGCATTTTGCTCAGTGAATACCACTCTATGTATCAAAATATAAATATTTTCACCCCGGACTATCCCTTTAAGTTCAAAGCAGTTCAGTGCGGATAATAAACGAAATATATTAAAGCAGCAAAACATAGCAAAAGTGGAAAATTTGTATAAGTCACCAGCGAGCGAAGCGAGCTAGAAAATCTTGGCCTTTTAAAAAGATTTTAAATATAAATTCAAATTATGTGATGGTCGCATTGGCAATTTAGCCGATCAATCAATCAATAATTAGTCACGCGATATCGTATAAAAGAGACATGTTAATTCATAATACAATTATTTTTTAGGGGTATAACTCCGTCCTTGTTGATTAATTGAATTGAAGGCTACACGTGCCATAGAAAATGTTTCCTGAGAATTATTTGAAGATTAGAAGAACGTTAAACTCATATTTTCAACAAGACGTTTTGTATCGATATACGGCCCCATATTTTTTCGGTATGCCTATTTTCTGCAAGAGCATGCAGAGACAGCCGATCTACAACAAAAGGCTAAAGATAATCATTCGACCCAACCCATTCTCATTTTTCTTACTTTGTAATCTGATTACAAAAAAGTAAGTATGTATAATGATTAGACTGATTCGAGAAGAAAAATATGGTTAACAACTCAACAAACTTTGTGCGAATAAAACAAAATACATGTATCACTCGGTTTTCGGAACTATGTTAGTGGCGGAGGAATTAGGACTGAGTGTCATTAATGAATAAAATCTGCTGATGAGATGCTTTACCGAGTTGCCCCTAAATGTGCATGCGCCGGGTCAAGCAGGTGTTTATCTTGTTACCCGAATCGAGTTCTACAAGTTAGGATAGGTGGTTACCCTGGCTAGGCCGTCGGGATATCCCTGGGGGCCCCTTGAAAAAAATACTTTTTTAATTAAAAAATGGTCTAAATAGCCCTTTATTCCCTTTAATTTTGTTAATTTGAGCCCCTTAATGTACATGCGCCGGGTCAAGCAGGTGTTTATCTTGTTACCCGAATCGAGTTCTACAAGTTAGGATAGGTGGTTACCCTGGCTAGGCCGTCGGGATATCCCTGGGGGCCCCTTGAAAAAAATACTTTTTTAATTAAAAAATGGTCTAAATAGCCCTTTATTCCCTTTAATTTTGTTAATTTGAGCCCCTTAATGTACATGCGCCGGGTCAAGCAGGTGTTTATCTTGTTACCCGAATCGAGTTCTACAAGTTAGGATAGGTGGTTACCCTGGCTAGGCCGTCGGGATATCCCTGGGGGCCCCTTGAAAAAAAAAATTAAATTAGAAATTTCCAACCCTTTTATTCACTGACTTTTGTCCCCTAAAAAATCCTCGTATTAGGGCAAGCCAGCTATTTTATGGTTGCCCGAGACGTGTTCCACCTTTTAAACCCCCTAGCTAGCTTTCAAAACCCCTAATTTTTTAATATCGAATATTGAATATCTGTCCAACTTCACACGCGTTTGAATATCGAACCTGAATATCCAACCAACTTCACAGTTTGAATATCGAATATCGAATATCCAACCAACTTCACGCCGGTCATCGTAGATTAGACATCATGGGGCCCGTTTCTCAACACCGTTATAAGTCTAACTTCTTGACTGAATCGGAGATAGTGAGCTACTTGTCCGCTGTTTCACGAAGTCCTCTTTACCAAGTTCAGGCACAACAAACGTAATCAACCATAGAGGTTGAAATTAAATCCCAAAACAAGTGGGATAATGTAATACAAAATACTGGTAACGATGAAAACCATAGCACATGCTCGATCGCACTCGTCGCATGCATGCATCATACACGTGCGTGGTGGTAGTACGCCCTCTATTGCCCTCTCATTTCCAGTATGTTTGACGTGCTGTACTTTTATTTCTCAGCTCTACAGAATTTCTGTGCTCTCCAGAATTTCTGCAGTCTCTATTTTCGACGAGGTAGCGCTATTTGCGATGGACTATAATTCAGTCGTTTTGTTTAATTTTGCGGTTGTCTGTATTTCTGAGGTTGCCTCTATTTCTGTTGTTGTTTATGTTTCTGAAGTTTTTGTGTTCTGAGGTTGTCTATATTTCTGTTGTTTATGTTTCTGAAGTTTTCTTAAATTCTGAGATTGTCTATATTTATTAGGTTGTCTACAATTCTCTGGCTGTCTATATTTTTGAAAATGTCTTTATTTCTGTGGTCTCTATTATTCCTGTAGTTCTCTTCAATTCTGCGGTTGTCTATATTTCTGAAGTTGTATTTAATTCTATGAATGTCTTTACATTTCTCAGTCTTTCTCTATTCCTGCATGAACCTATATTTCTGTGATTGTGTTCAATTATATGGTTATCTACGTATTTTTTTATCATTTATTATTCTTTGCGATTGTCTTGTTTTTGTGTTTGTCCTTATTTCTGCACTAATGTTTGATTCTGTGAATTTCTATTTTTTGTTATCTTAATTATTTTAAAAATTTCTTTATTTTTAGATATATTTCTGCATTTTAGTTTATTTTCAACGGTACATATATATTTCTCAAATCGGTAATTTTGGCACTTATGGCCGCCCATACATTTAAGGTATTTGACATTTACAACCAGTGCTAAAGCATAATGATATTTGTCATTTATATGTTTGGAATTGTGGGAAGCCATGCCTTTATGATCATTGAACCTAAACTCCTCTAGGGTCATCGTAAGCCTTTCTCGCTCCAAGTGATAGATGTGGTGCAAGTTGCAACTTCAAGTACTTCCTTCTCAGGTAGTGGAATAAGGACACATGCCACAGTTGGTATGAAAAAAGTTTTTCAATTTTAGGAAGGGTCATTAAAAGAAACAACCACATTGAATTTACCTCTTTATTGAAAATAAAATATCATTGACATGCACATTTTTTTAAATTTCATAAGCATTTATCAACCATCTGTCTATTTTCATTTCACATTTACATGTACTAAATCAAAGCATCAAACATAATAAAATAAGATAAGGGCTACCTGTACATATTTTGTCAATTTCAAGCCACTTACGCAATTCAGATTCAAATGAAAATTCACATTCAATTTGTAATTCTATGCTCCATTATTACTAGCAAAGAAGTGTTGAGTAACATAAATCAGTTATGTTATATTGGTGAATGAATATGTTTTAAGTATAAGAAAAATACAAATATTTGATTTTATAACTTGGGTTAGCACAACTGGGTTAAATCTTGGAAGAAGGCATTTACAACCATAAAATATATCCTATTTTTATGGATTTTTGACAAACTGTTTTCTCACTTCCTCCTAACGATTGGTGTTTACTGTCTGTTGAGTGATACGCTCAGACAAGTATCAGATATATATCAACTATTTCATATTTATTGCTAGATGGGCGAAAGAAAATATATGCTGTTGTTGAAATCGCATATTTACTAGGAATAAAAATATAACTGGGCAAATAACACTAGCACAGTGACCTCTAAGCCAGCAGTCTCATCTGTTTATTTTTTTAAAGAAAATATGTTTTTAAACTTTTTTCATCATGTAATTTATTTAAAGAGAAAAGAGTTTTGTCCTCATTGAATTAAATTAACCAACCTAGGGGCCGATTCATAAAGATGTTTGTAAGTTAAGAGTGACTTTAAGAATGACAGGTGATCCTTGTGGTAAATGATTTTCATCATTATATGTTCATTGGTGGTTATTTAGCATGTAAGAAAGGTTCACAAGTCATTTTTAAAGTTGCTCTTAACTTCCGAACAGCTTTATGAAACACCCGCCTGGATACAAGAAGTTATTTGCATTTTGGTATTGTCATGTTGGAAATATGAAAATAAATACTAATATGTGCTGTAAAAACAGTCTTTAGCATGTATTTGTATCAAAAATAGAAAAGTTATGAAGGTTTTTTCGTCTTTATTATTGGAGAAAATAAAAAGATAATTTATATAGTTCTGCAAATACCACCATTATTACCACCCATTTAAAAGAACAAAGACATCGTAATCATCTCATATTTGTAAATTTGAGCTTGTTCTTTTTTATTGTTTAATTCTGTTGAGCTGATCGATACATGCCCAACAGCGATGAAGGGAAGATTACATTAGATGCTTTCAGACCGACCTGAAGTTTGAGAATACCAGTGTATTCTCTGATCTGGAAATGTACCCTGATCTACCCTGAAAATACCAGGCTTATTTGCCATTGTGAAAGCAAATTACCCACATAATTACAGAAAAAAGTACCTGTTAAATGGTAGGTCAAAGGTTCAAGAACTTCTGCAGGGATTTTTCCAAAGGCGTATGCATTCTTGCAGTGTGAACACAAACCTGCACCAGCGAGTGCACTGGGTGCGGCCGAGGGTGCTTGGGTTGCCAGCTTACTGAGCTATACTGCCCCTGCCCACAAGTTCAAGAACTTACACCCCCCCCCCGCCCACTCCCGAAAGTGTCTGGGTGCCCATTCATATAGCTGTTCCGAAGAGTTTAGAGTGACTTTAAGAACAACTGGTGATCCTTTCTTGTAAATAAGTATAATGCTCATTGGTGATTATTTACCGCATGAGAAAGATTCACCCGTTATTCTTTAAGTCACACTTAAAACTTAAAAAACAGCTTAAAAACTTAAAAACAGCTTTATGGAACACCCACCTGGTTCGGTAGGTATGAATGTGGGAAACAATTGGGAATTTTGAGGCTCGAACACGCTCTCGTAAATTCATGGGTATTCTGGTGATCGAGACGGTCTGAATACTCCTACTGGAGCATTAATAGAGCCATGAGCTCGGTGGGACCCCTCGGAGACCAGCAGGTACAACGATCTGATATTTGTCTCTGATACTGTCTTAGCCCGAAGCGTGCAATCCACTCGCACTAAATATTGATCATGCTCAAACACACACACATCATACAATCTTTTAGATGAAGTTTAGAATGTTTCATCACAACATGAATAAATTCCACTGCCTCGTGCCTCTAGGCGATGTATCTTTTCTTCATTCTCATTCAAATGAACGATGAGATATTTTTTCTCCGAGAGAGAAGGAGAGAGAGGGACATCTCCGCTGCTGTAGGCTTCATGAGTAACATACCCAAAAGGCTGAAATTACCAAAACAATTAATCAAGCTCTCCTAACTCTATCTTTTCATCTCGGTTAAAGTATTACTGGAGAGTTTGACAGGGATGCAATAAGTTGTCAATATTTTTCACTGGAGGATTGTGCATCCCCAGGGTAAAATCAATTAGGAGTAACAGTGAGTTGCATTGATGGCATTCAGGTAACCTCTCATAATGCATGGGCTTCTCTTACAGGTAATTGCCACTTGGTCTACGACCAGTTGGTCTACATTCCAACATGGTCTCATCCAAAATGGTCTAATCCTAGTCACTCTAGAACCAATTATTCTACTAACCATTTGGTCTAACATGGTCCAGTCCTAGATTGTCTACAACCACTATATACTTTACGCTTGGTCTCATCCAACATGGTCTAATCTTAGTCCTTCTAGAACCAATTATTCCTCTAACCATTAGGTCTAGCATGGTCTAGTCCTAGATTATCTACAACCACTATATACTTTACGTTTGGTCTCATCCAACATGGTCTATAAATCCTAGTCCTTCTAGAACCAATTATTCTACTAACCATTTGGTCTAACATAGTCTAATCCTAGATTGTCTTCAACCATTTTGTCTATATACTTAACGATTGGTCTCATCCAAAATGGTCGTATCCTAGTTCGACTACAACTACGTATCTACAACCACTTTGTCCACTTTCCTTTTGGAACCATCCTACTGAATGTGATTCTAGACCGTCTATAACCAGTTGGTCTACTTTCAGTTCGGTCTTGTCCCACATGCTCTAATCCTAATTTGTCTACAATTGTGTATTTCTGTTTATTCTCATCCCATATGGTCTAATCCTAGTCTGTCGACACTGTACTTTCCGTTTGGTATCATCCAACTGAATCTAATTCTAGATTGTCTACAACCAGTTGGTCTACTTTCAGTTTGGCCTTGTCCCACATGGTCTAATCCTAGTTTTGTCTACAATCACTTTGTGTACTTCCCATTGTTCTTACTACACATGGTAATCCTAGTCTGTCTACATTTTGTGTACTTTCCATTTGGAACCAATCATTTGGTCTACAGTGCATTTGGTCTCATCCAGCATGGTCTGAACCTAATTCGTCTACAACCACTTTGTCTACTTTCCTGTTGGTCTCATCCAACTGAATTTGATTCTAGATTGTCTACAACCAGTTGGTCTACTTTCAGTTCCTACTTTTGTCTACAATCACTTTGTGTACTTCCATTGTTCTCATTACACAAGGTCTACTCCTAGTCTGTCTCAGTGTACTTTCTGTTTTGGTCTCATCCCACATGGTCCAGGCCTAGTTCTTCAAGAACCAATTACTCTACTAATCGTTCGGTCTACTTTGCATTTAATCTCGTCCAGCATGGTCTATTCCTAGTTCGTGTACAACCACTTTGTCCACTTTCCTTGCGGTCTCATCCAACTGAATTTGATTCTAGATTGTCTACAACAAATTTGTCTGCTCTTAGTTCGGTCTTGTCCCACATGGTCTAATCCTAGATTCTCTACAATGACTTTGTGTATTTCTGTTTATTCTCATCCCATATGGTCTAATCCTATTCTGTCGACACTGTACTTTCCGTTTGGTCTCATCCAACTGAATTTAATTCTAGATTGTCTACAACCAGTTGGTCTACTTTCAGTTTGGCCTTGTCCCACATGGTCTAATCCTAGTTTTGTCTACAATCACTTTGAGTTTGTGTACTTTCCATTGTTCCATTGGTCTCATCCCACATGGTCCAGGCCTAGTTCTTCAAGAACCAATTACTCTACTAATCGTTCGGTCTACTTTGCATTTGGTCTCATCCTGTAGGGTCTAATCCTGTTTTTGTCCAATATACGTATGTCCACTATTCATTTAGTCCTCTTAGTTCTTTTATTTTCATTTAGTCTTATTCCCCATGGTTTAATCCTAGTTCTATCTACCACCAGTTTCTCTGCTAATGTCTCATCCCACACTGTTTAATCTTAGTTTGTCTATATACCACTTGATCTAAGTTCCTGATAGGCTTTTTCTTTGGAGATATTAAATTACGTGAATGATCTTGGTGTATCATCCAACATTACAACTTTCCACAAATTTAGTGACCATCATTTTTTTTACCCCTTTGTCCTTTTTTGAAACGTATATTTTTGGGGATCATTTGTGTCCTCTCTTGGTAATTTTTTTTTAGAATTTATATTTCTTAAAAAAGGCCCTTTTCACAATATCTTACAAATTTATCAGCCAGCTGATTGCTATTCACTCAAGCATTTTGCTTACGATAACTAAAGAGTTGAAAGTCAATCTTTCATCTTTTCAGCTTCAGATATCATATTCCCACCCCATTAAAGCCAATAATACTCCAAACACTTCACTTCTGAAAAAAGGGTAATGCTAATTCATGGATTACTTGATTGACAAATTATTCAGCCCCAGAGCTAAATAGTGGCAGAAGGATTCTCAATTGAGAAAAAAATCATTACTGAGTCGAAATCTAGTTTGACATCGATCGACATTTAACAACTCCAATGCCAGGTGTCTCCTTGAAGATGAGTTATTTTTAACTGAAGAAAATGCAATAGTAAAAGAAGAAAAAAAAGCTGATGTATTTCATTGAATATAGTGTGAGAAAACAAACACACATTAATTTACCACATTGTTACTTCCACATATATGTTCTTGTTCACAGATTGGTTTGTGGACTTGCAGGTCGCGGGTTCAATTCTGTATGGATAATCTAATTCCCTGAAAAACTCCTCTGCTGAAGTGAAAGTTTGATATTTATTCAAGAAGAGATATAGCCACCATATTTCATCATGTATGCTATAGACATGGAAGAGAATACATGTCACATCAAATCAGTTGGTTTCATTCAAAATTGGAGGGGAACTATCTTATTCAAATTTTAGAAATCAGTTCCAATTTAAGATTCTTGAGAGTAACGTCGAAAGTTCAAGACCACCTGAAAATTTGTGTGTATATCACATGTATGTAATTGTAATATACTGTAATAGATTGAATAAAAATGACATATATATTATTTGTTGGTGTTATTTTTGTGTTTGATTCAAAAGATTGACTCTCCTTTTATTAATGTCAATTGAAAGACAAACACATAAGGATTTATCAAGCTATACTGTAGAACAATAAAAAAAATTATCTTTAACCATTCAAATCAAACACAATTTTATATGTGCTATACACACAATTGTCAAGTGGTCTTAAAATTTTGCAAATGATGGTATATTGATGAAGAGGTGCTACTCTCCTTAGAAATAACACAGTTTCTCACAGTGTGTGCCACAGTGTGGAACACAATGGAACACACCTCCACATTGTTTAATTCTAGCACATCACCAGTGTTAATCACATTTTCACATAGTCAACCATGTGAACACGCTGTGAACAGTCACACTGTCAAGGTGTCCACAGTGTGAAAATATCTTCACACTGTTGAATTTGTGCATTAAAACAGTTTTAATCACATTTTCACATAGTCAACCATGTGAACATGATGTAAGTATTATAACAGTGTTAATCACATATTCACATAGTCAACCATGTGAACATGCTGTGAACAGTCACACTGTCGAGTTGTCCACAGTGTGAAAATATGTTCACACTGTTGAATTTGTGCATTAAAACAGTATTAATCACATTTTCAAATAGTCAACCATGTGAACAAGCTGAACAGTCACACTGTCGAGGTGTCCACAGTGTGAAAATATCTTCACACTGTTGAATTTGTGCATTAAAACAGTTTTAATCACATTTTCACATAGTCAACCATGTGAACATGATGTAAGTATTATAACAGTGTTAATCACATATTCACATAGTCAACTATTTGAACATCATGTAAGTATTATAACAGTGTAATCACATATTCACATAGTCAACCATGTGAACATGATGTAAGTATTATAACAGTGTTAATCACATATTCACATAGTCAACCATGTGAACACGCTGTGAACAGTCACACTGTTGAGGTGTCCACAGTGTGAAAATATGTTCACACTGTTGAATTTGGGCATTTTAACAGTGTGAATAATATTTTCACACAGTCCACTATGTGAACACACTGTGATCACTCTGAGTGACACTGTGTTCATTCTATCAGGGATATGCCTGCATGGGGATAAAAATTGAGATTTATTATTAAGTCCAGAGGGCATGTTCTCCCTTTGACATAATGATGATCAATTTCATCATGCAATTTGAGCAAACTTGGCAAGTATTGATTAGATGTTCACTATTCTCCCATATCTAATTTCACTGTACATTATCTGAAGACATGCATTTTGAAGACTTGATTTGAGATGTTCTGTGGTGATGAATTTTTACCTGATTGCTAAGAAAGTATGAGTGCTTGTTAGCAAGCAACCAGAGGACAGAAGGCTTAAGGTCCTCTCTGAGGGAAAAGTAGCAATGATAATTGCCTTGCCAAAGGGCACCATTGCAACATGTGGGAATGCTACACGGGTCACCTGATAACAAACTACTGCTCTACCAACTGAGCTAACCCATGGATTCTTGGAATACATATTTAATTCAATGTTTAATTCAGTTTTAATTTATGTCTTTAATACAATTGTTTTCATAGTCTTTTTTAGATTTATGTTTAGATTGTATTGTAAAAAAGGTCTTTGTGTTTCTATGGTTCATCGTTTATAGGGAAATATTTTATTTGCATCTGACCTGGAATAAATATGTTAATGCCTGATTGTCGTACTAAACCAGAAATAATTCATTTCAAGTCCAATCATTGTTTATGGAATCCCTTGCTGCTTTCACTTGGCCCGTGCCCACTTGACCGTGATAATGGGTCGTACGAAGGGACCTTAGTCAACGACTGCAGAGGGAATCCTCCATTGACCACATATCCACAAGCTTCCGCTCTTCTGGTCTCCTCGGGCAATCTGCTCAAGCAGCAAGCATTGTTTGTGGCTGGTTAGTTTCCCCCCATGAAGGTGAGCCGAACAGACGGAGTGTTTGCCCGTTTTCTTTTGGTTGGTCTTGTAGGTGAAAAACTTGAGGCTTCCCCAAAGGCAAGGTCTGGGATGAGTAAGGAGACAATGTAGGAAGGTTCGATACCCTGAGGCTAAAGATTAATGCTTTCCATGGCATTGTGCATGACTGCTCTCCCCTAATGGACGCCAAGAACAAAAGAAGATGGAAATGCCCCCAAGCATGTCTCCTAAAAGAACTTGCTTTAACGTTTGGATATAAGTCTTGTTAGCAACTGGTCAGTCATCAATAAGAATTATCGCATTTTGAAGTACTTGTACTTCTTGTTGACCGGTTCTAAAGCTCAGAATATTTTGAGTTGAACTGTAATACACTCAAATGTTGCTTTGTGCTTTAATTATGCAGTATTATGACTGAAAAGAGAATAGGCGGCATCAGTTCTTCACAGCAAAGCATGGATATGCAGCAATGATTATGTAAAAGATTGTTGAAATTACTATTTGCTATCATGTCCTTCGCAAGCATGTTATGTTTCATTCAATTAGATTGAAGGAATATAACAGACACATGTATTTCATATAAAAGTCTGCCTGTTAATAGTGGTGATAAGAATAATAATAATATGAAGCAGTTAATTAGTGCTCTGATATAGTAGGTTCTGTATACTTCGCTTTAGCACATCAACCTTAATCAGGTGCTCTAGCATTTCAAGGAATTTGTTCCTTTCGGTTGTCCATTAATTACACCTGGGATGCAAGTGCATGCCGAGGAGGGTCATGAACCCTGGACCTTGTGGTTCAAATTCTGAAGACTTGTCCACTCAGCCAGAACACCTCTTGTTGGAGGGGAGGGTCTGTGTGTCGGGTGGGGGGGGGGGGGGGGCTTTAATCGAAATAAAGGAATGAGTAATGGAGGTTTAGTGTATATTGATTAATTCATAGCTTCGGGCTTGCCTGTAGGGTTATGTCCTCTGTTTCAACTCTTCCATTCATAATCCCATATATGTATTTTCAAATATCAAACCACCAAAAAGGAAAAATAAAAGTGGATTATATTTGAGAAAGTGTTTTATCCACAGATGCCTTGTGCCAAAAATATTGAAATGCACTTTCTTTTTAAGTAACTCTCTTAAAACAAATCAATACATCCTTTTGATGTCACTCCAAACGGAGTGAAAAAAAAATAGTGCAAATTTACTATTTCAATTTTTCTATTCGGACGGGTTGGAAATGATCCAAAAAGTTTTTTTTCCTGTGTAAATGAGCCAGCTATTGCATTTTTCCCAAGCCGGCCACAAGCTACAGTCTTGGATGTTTTCTTTTGATCTCACCTCTTTGGTTTTTGTTTTAATTTGCTCTTCCCTTGAATTCCTCGTTAGAATCCGAGCTAATGGATTTTAGAAGAGACTTATCCCCCTTCTCCCCTTCTCTGCCTCACTCCCCGTTTCTCTCTGTTTTCTTTTGGAGGAAATTTGAGCAAATGAGTATTTAAGCCTAAAGTGTTTGTATTAAAAGCAAAGTAAGATTGACAGCGGATGTATCAGAGACGGTACAAGAGGAGAAAAAAGGGGGAATGGCTTTATCTGTGAAGGTAAAGAAGTATAGTTATTTGAAAAATCTTAGTAGTTTCACAGCAACACTATACATACCATGGAAGAAGTGAGCAAATTGAATTTTGAGGGGGCTACATATGGCGTATCGTGTAAAAATTTATAAAAATGTAGACATTTTTATTACAAAACTGAAATTTTGTGATAACTTTTGACCTATCATTCAGAAAATGATGTCATATTTCACCCTTTTCGCTTTCCTTTCCGTTTCTCTTTTTTTTTCGTTAGTCGTAAAAAATTTTGTAAGGGGGGGTTAGAGCTCCCGCGAGCCCCCATCTGTACCCCACTAATACATACCTTACATATCCCTCTGTTGGCTGTACATTCTGTATCTAAATTGTCTGTGAATTATATTTTCATTGATATTTTCCCTCAATTTCTTCAGGCTTTATCTGTAAAGGGAACGTAGAGATATGGACCTAATAACTTAACAAAAAAAAATCTAAAACTGAAAATCTCAGGAGTTTTACAGGCACATTATACCAGATTTTTGTCACTACATGTCTGTACATTATCCATTTTATGTAACTTTCATCATAATTTTTCTATTTTCTAATTTTATGCATACATTTTTGCTTCATTCCTAATCCTATTTCGTCCAAGACTTCCTGTGCCTCTAATATACTCCTCTTCTTGCCTTTCCTATAAATGTTCCAAGGTTTCTCTCTTATTTCCATTTATTTTTGCGAGGAAAAGATAATTCCATTACAGCGTGTACATAGCCTAGATTGGAATCACTTAGTGTCATCTAGCATTCTTTCTATTCCTAGGATTTGTAATCCATAATGGATCTAAAATAGCCTCTAATTTCAGTTAATCTTAGAATAGATCGGTAATAGAATATGGCTAGAATCCATTAAGTCAAATAGGATGAAAATAGAGACTTGTTTTCAAGTGGGAAGTTGATTTCTACAGATATTGTGTTACCACTCAACATCACCTTTAGGGGGCCTACAAAGTGAAAACTTACAAATTTGAATATTTTATACAGTGTTGGTTACTGTGTTAACCTTACAGTAGTCGTTAAAACAGTTTAAACAATTGTTTGAAATCTTAAACAAATTTTGAATTTTAATATTGAATTTTTAATAAATTAAGCACGGTTGTTAATAGTAAAACAACTCCTGTAAGATTCATATTGTAAACAGCATTTTACATACCGTACTATAAGGAACAGCAAAAAATGTGTTGATTGGTGTGCATATGAAGAGTTTGTTCCAAAAGGAGCTAAATCCACTTTTGGTATTTTTCTATATAAGTCAAGGTTGTTTTATTCATCACTTTCCCATAGACAATGCTGTTTTATTTTGATATAGATGATAGCACTTCCATCTCAGATTAATTAAATCATGATTTAAAAAAAAATATCATTTTTTAAAGAATTTTTGAAAATTTATTTTTATGGATTTTTTAGCTCCTCTCGGAACATCCTAGTAAAATGTCAATTTTTGTCAATCGTGACATGTTTGACATTGGAAATTGAACACGAAACACATGAATATGGCTAGCAGAATACATTTCACATCTTTTGGATGTTTATCCATAAAAAAAAAATTAAAAGAAGATATTTTTTCATCTTTTCTAAGGACGGTGACCTTTCGATATCTAATCGCAAAAGGAGCTAAATCCAAAACTGTTCATAAAACTGGTTAAATTCTTTATTTTGCAGGTGTTTCTTTTTTCTGGGATAAAATGATATTAATAGTTTGAGGCATCCATGAGTGAACAAAGAAAGTCACACGAGTAATTGTCCGCATTGTGTCAGTTGAACGAAATTTGATTCTGTATTTTTGTGGTGCTTTTTACCATCCATAACCACTTCACACAAAGTTTGCTAACATACTTTCATGGTTGAGTGAGCATAATTTTCAGTGATGTATCATCATAAGGGTGTTTGGTAGCACCAATCTATAATTTTAAAGCCACTCATTGACTGTTTAAATCAGAAAATGTTAGCAATTGATCTTTGATGCACAATCAATCACCAACCAGCGAGCAATCCATTTACAACTGTGTATAAAATCTACATTAGATGTGGACTTATCAAAATGTGAAATGATGTTCTCGACTATTTTACTTTGTTTTAAACTTCCGGCTTTGCCCTATATTCAGGGTAACTGCTCTTTCCATGATTACATAATCACAGCTGATGGCATATCTTTTTAAAGAGGATTGATGAAGCTTTTCAGTGATACTAGTTTCATCTGTTATACTTTAGTAACAAAACAGTATCATCCCTTGAAGTTGAGTTGCAGAACACTTTTTTGGAGGGATCTAGACTATTTTTTGAAAGGGTTTGATTCTAAAAATGACAGTTTATTCTAGTCAAATATATCAGTATCATAGTTTTGATGACATCACTTAATTGATATTTGCGATCATTTATTATTTTCCCCTGGGCCTTATTCCTCCTCTTTCGTTTGTTTCAATTATTTTATATGACATGTGTATGTATGTGAACTTTTTTGTTGTACACAGGTCATCTATTGATCTCTTGACCATTTCTTCTTCTTGTCAATGTTTGAACTGAATAAAAAACCCTGTTATGTATCAGTATACTCTGATCATCTTTTCTTCACAGAATGTTTAATCTACTACGGCTCAAAATAAATCAAATATACCAGTAGTCTTTCTCCCTTCTCCTTTTTTTTCCTTCTGGCAAATAAAAGTGCTCGCAAGACACCTGCAATGGTATTCTTATGATGCTTCATTTGCTACCTTCACTGAATATATATAGTTGATTCTCTTGACAAAACTCGGCAATCCTCATCCGCTCTCGATCATTGATGCTGAGTGTCCGCCAAATATTTCCCTAATTGGAGCCAGCCTCTAGGGGGAGACTGTCAAATTGTGCCTGCTCGCTGCGTAGATTTCCATTGGTAAACGTCTATTTCAAACGATAGCAAACACGGCTCTGTATTTTTTTTCTTCTGAAGACGTTTGCGTTGATGTTTTCCTTTTCTAGACAAGCGAAGATGGTGGCATCCCGGGACCCGAGTATGGCGGGTCATTGTAATGACATTTGGATGTAAATTTTGCGCTCCCAATCGGCCAGTTGCGGTATCAGATAACCGATATTGTAGCGAGAGGTGCGAGAAATTGCTCAATTAAGAGCAAGGCTGCGGGAATGTTCCGTAGAGTATCCTCACCAGTCTTTGGACCTCTTCAGTCTTCTAAAACTATCCCCCTTTTCGAGACTTATTCATTCAGGCCAGAATTTGTTACCCCTTCAAAAAAATATCCAATTACATTCTTGTTATTATTGTAAGTGGCAGAATAGATTTAAAGTGTTGCAAGGACTTATATACTTTTGATTAAATATGTTTTTTCTGCCATAACATCAAAGTGATATTCCAGTTTGGGAATGATGAAAAGATTATTGTGAGTTTCAGGTCAGATCCATTCCACAATATTTAGGAAGAATGTCTTAAGAAATGGTCCAAGGAATTTCTCTTGTCTTCAAATTTCCCCTTTTAGTTTAACAAAGAAAAGAAAACAGCTGAAAGTGTTAGGATGACAATTTTTGTTTTCAGTGTACATTCATTTTTGTGCATCGTGCTTGCCTCTCGGAGCAGAATCGTAAGGAGTTCAAGATATCATCATTATGGTAATTCCATACATTTAAAGCAATCAGCAATTCCTAGTTGCATTAAAAAAGAGAGTTCCCACTCACTTGTGAGACGATTTCTTTCACAATTATGCCCACAACGAGAATTAAATGTTATCAGTTATAAATGAACTTTGAAAAACAATTTATAGCACTCAGCAGTTCTTAGCAGCATTATAAATCAAAACCATTTTTAATCACCCATGAGACAATTTCTTTCGCAATTAAAGCTCACAAACATAATTAAATGTTGCATACAAATGTTCATACCAATGATACATGAAGTTCCAATAAAGGATTTTTATTGACACTACATTTCTTTCAACAATGTGGTTTGGAATCTTGAATATTAGGAGAAACTTGATATTTTTCATGGGTTATTAGGATCGTTTAACCATTTTTATTTCCCACAATGCAATCACCATGACTATTCATAGAATCCCCTCGATAACACATTGGGATAGAGATCTAATCATTTCTTTGACAGGATTTAACCAAGACATACCCTGAGAATAATTGAGCAACCTGTATATGGTTCAAATATGAAATAACCACCCGTTAACACAAAACTGCATGCACAATTAATCAGAATTTTGTTTAACCAACAGTTGGTCAGTCCATATTTTAACCAACTTCTTGGGTTGGTTAAAACAAAATCTGATGGTGTAGATGAAGTGTTCTCTAAAAACTGTTCTTCCATGTCAAGCAGATAGTGTGAACACACCTGTACGAGGAATTATGGAGTGTGAACGAACCCAGTCACGACGCCTTAATCTTAAAATGGATTGAATAGATGTGAAAATAGGATATGAGTAAATGAAGCGTACAGAGGGAGGTACTCCCATCACTTAAGACAAGGCAGACGTGTCTCACGTATTCTGGTATAATCTAATCAATAAACATGCTCGTCTTGGTAACAGAAGGAACTTAGCTCATTCCTTAACCCGCATTGCAGGAGAGAGATGTCCCTCTCATTTATGTTATATCTTTTTTTGTGGGGTAGTTGGGGAGATGGGAGACTCAGTAATCCCCCATTAAACAGATGTTTACCACAAATTTGTAGGTATGTGACAGTGAGCATATTTAAAGGAGGAAATGAACTTACCAACACTGATTGTGTGTTATACATGCAAATAGTCTTAAAATAAACCTTTTGAGATAACTATTTCTAATGCATACGATAAATAGGCTTTTGATTTGATTTTGTAAGATGTTATAAAGTGTCATCGGGTTGATATCGACTCCTGGTTACCTCACGGCAGTACTGCCCCACGGACAAACTTTCTCCATGCTTATTTATTCTGTGAAAGCATGCTCAGTTCTCTCAAAGATTTTCCAGTCTCTATGGTGATTCTTTCTGGCCATCTATTTCTTGGTCTTTCTCTTCTCTTTCTACCTTGTATAGAGAAATCAAAACATTGTGAAAGAAAAAGTTCTTGTTTAGCTACACTCTGAATTCCAAGGATCTAAAATAAATCCAGATCGGCTGTGAATAGTGACCAGCTGAATTTTGAATCCATTTTAAATCTTAAGGATTAACTTTTAAATCTCTGAAGATTTAAATTCAAATCTTTAAGATTTATATTTAAATCAACAAGGTTGAAGTCTAAATCTAATAATTGACTGGTCACTATTCACAGCTTACCTGGATTCATTTGAAATCCTTGGAATTTATTATGTACCTGGTAACTTATTCATTGCAGAATTAATGTATTGAGCAGTGAATTGTTGTACTTTTATTTATTTAACTGGGCCTGTATTTCAAGGCTACACAACTCAGAATGTTGCATTATGGGTTAGCAACCTGGCCATATTGAGTATTTTAGGACTTGAGGTGGTGCTATACAAAGCTGCTGGTTTGTGACTGCTTTAAAATCAAAAGGCCTGTTGGTTGTTATAACCATGGAAATTGATGTGTAGAAAAAAAAACATTAGAATTTGTGGAAGTGGTTTAAGGTGCACCATGTTGTGAGTCTTATGGGGTGTTGCAATAAACTTGCGATCAATCACAAGTCTATTTTAGGTCCCCAAATCAATCAAAAATCTTGCAATTAATTGCAAATTTGCGTTTGATTTCTAAACTGCACCTTAAAAAGGAGTGTAATCCGATTTTCTACCGCTAAACTTGATCTATCAATTGTAAAAATGGAACAGAATATTTGCAGGTGATTGCAGATATTTTCTTGCCACACCCCTTTCGAAGGACCAAGAAAGTGGACAGAGGTAGAAAGTTAAATGCAGGGATGAGGAAATAGAAGATAGGAAGGGAGGGTATTCTTCTCTGAAATAAGTGTGGCCTGTAAAAAGACTCTAAACCAGAACAAAAAGATGGAATATGCAGAAGTGGTTTAAGATGCAGCATGTTGTGAGTCCTAGGAGTAAGAAAAGATAGAAGTAGAAGTGAAGTATGGAGAGGCAAGAAAGTGGATAGTTGGAAAGTGGACTATTCTCTATAACGAGTATACATATAAGTATAGTCCGTAAAAACCCCCTCTAAACCAGAAAAGATGAGAGGCTTGAGTACCGGTAGTAGGAAAGACGAGAGAAGGCTGGCTTGAGTCGATGAGTGGGGTCGCAGAGAAGGCATTTTATAAAACAAAGCAAATTGGGGTCTCTACTCTAAATGGGTAATTGTATATACAAGGTTGATGAAAAAAGGACATTCAAATTAATACATTAAAATCAGGTTAACATTGAATGCCTTATAGAACATTCAGAATTAATAATTGATTTGTGTTTTGGGGATATTTTCATTTTGTATATATGTAAACAAATGCTTTATACTAGAACACCAGTCACAGAAATGATGTTAACCGGACCTTAATATTTTATGGTCTCTGTGGAGATCCCTTTTCTGTACCCGGTCTTCTCAGGTAACGCAGGCCATGGTGCGGAAAAGAACCCTCCGATGACTCACTTATACCAGTTAATTTGCATAGATGCGCGACAAAACAAACCTGGCCATCTCCGCTAAGCAAAATGAGCTCTCATTTGGAACCCTTTACCTTGTCCAAAACCTGAGATAATTGACCTCACCTGTGTTATTACAGCTAAACACCGCTCCAGTCTTCTCACCTTAATTTGAGCGGTTGATGTATTGGGAGGCTATCAGGACCGGTTACTGACGGAATTGATCGGCCCCCACAGACTCCCCATGGACCCACCTGCTTCATTAGGTGTTGGCTGAAATCAGCCCTTAAGCATAACCTTAATGCTTGGGTTAAGATTGTCTGTCCATCCTAGTGGCTTGCACGGCACTGTGTGTCTCCTGTGTTGTGTGTACTTTTTTTTGGTATGTAATGATTGGGTTGTTAGTGCTAAGCTGTTTTGTTCAATAAAAGACACCAGAGGATTGGAACAGAGGGGGGAGAGGGGTGGATAGGGGAGGGGAAGGAAGGAACGAATGAATGAAAGAAAAGAAATAAAGAAAGAAAAAAACAAACGAACAAAGAAAGAAACAAAGAAACGAAGGACGGAAGGAAGGAAGGAAGGAAGAAAGAAAGAAACAAAGAAAAAAGAAGAAAGGAAGGAAGGAAGGAAGGAAGAAAGAAAGAAAGAAAGAAAGAAAGGAGATAAGGGGAATAAGACAGAGAGATTGTGAGAGGAAAGAGCTAGAAGGGGAGAAGGAAGAGAGAGCAAGTGGGAGAAGGGGTGGGGGCGGGTTCATGGGAAGAGAAGGATGAGAAGAAATAGAAGGATAAGAAAAGAAGGATAAGTGGAAGAGAAGGAAGAGGGGGAGTAAGGAAAAACAGTTAACTGAAACATAAACTTTAATAAACTTTATTGACATTGATTGATTGAATCACTCTATACTCTATTTTAGAGTCATTGAATCCTCTCACTATCTTCATTAGATATTAAACTATTATTATTGAAATCTGAAATTTGTAAAACTTTTTGAAATGATTAATGGTTTTTGGTTATGTGAATAAAGCTCCCAATAAGGAGATAATAGTATCTACCTTTGCATCATACTTCATTTTTTGAGGTATATTTTTAAAAAGATGTTTTTAGTTTGTGACTTCTCTTGAGAAAGTTCAACTTTATAACATGTTTGAAATGTTAAATTCCAAAGATGCAATGCAACTGTTTTACCCACATCTGTATTAATTAATCTTTATTTCATTTTTTCTCCTTTCTTTCTCCTTCACTCTGGCTGCATCTGATATTATATTGATCAATCACCCATACAGGTATGTATGTTAATGATCTATATTGTATGTTAAAAGTCATAATTGATGTTTGTTTGTTTGTTTGAGTAAGCCTGTATCAACTGTGTTTGGTGTGTTTTTTGGATGTTTCAGTTCATCAATGTCTAAATCTGCACTCCCAGGGTTTTTTATATGAACATACCAATGGTTCTTTAAAACGAAATTGCATGCATTTTTTAACTAACAGTTGGTCAATTCATTTTTTCAACCATTCTTGGGATTGGTTAACACATTGTTGATACTGTATAAACTGGAATATTGACAGTTATTTATGATGAAAATATTGCTGTTTGGAAGTAAAATTTATTGACACACTCAGAAATATTTTAACCAACCTTTCAAGTATGAACCGACCAAAGGTTAGCTAAAACAAAATAGCTTGCAAAATGACTTGGGATATTTTTTAAACCATAGTTGTTTGATTCACTTTAACCAGTTTATTTACCAACTTGTACACAGCAAAAGCTGTGGTGTTAACTGGTGTACATAGAGGACCAGACCAGTTATTTTACACCAGTGTTAAATTGGGGGTGTTAGTTTTACATCTATAGGTGTTATTACAACACCTTTTGTTGTTACATTTACTCTCTTTGATGTTATGTTTAATCTCTAGGGTGTAATTTTAACACCTCAGGGTGTGGTCCTCTATTAACACCATTTGGTGTCAGTTTTAACACCACAGTTTTTACAGTGTAGATTGGTAAAAAAATACACGAGTATATTACTTCCAGCTGAATATTGTGTATCCACTATTACCCCTTGCTCTCTGCCTATTACTCATTAACATATAATTTGTGTTTCCTGAATATACAGCTCATATCTACATGTATATCCTTTCTATGATAATGTGTCACAACCAGAATTGCATTCATTGTATTTTAATACAAACGGCCATACACATTCAAATGCAAATTTTATCGTTAGGAAATTATAAGTTGATTGGTGACGCCTGTTTAACATGTAACAGGGCATAGCAAAGTTATGAGAACAAATGTATTCTATACTTGAGGCTTGCTTATCTATTTTAATGCATTTATTTACTGACTCCTTTCAACAAAATTGCCTTTATCTTTCTAGCCCAAAAAGGATTACTGCCTCAAAAAAAAATATTTTCTTTCAAATTTTTAATGTTTATTTTGTTCTATTATTATTATCATTATTTCTTTCTTTCTTTCTTTTCATTAATTTATATTATTATTATTACTATTTTATTATTATTATTTTTTTTTGGGGGGGGGCAGTATTCTTTAATTCCACCCTTATCTTTAACTCCTTCCTCTTTTGCTCATTTATACATGTATGTTTATACCTATCATTCCTATGTTTTGTATTCAGATATTGCCATTATGACATGTGCATTATCATATTGTTTATTTATTACCTCTCTTTACATATATGTATTATACTCATCAATTGAAAATACATGAATATCATTCCCTGTAGGGAAAATATTGAATAATTTTTTTTTCCGTATGTGTTTTGTGTGCATGATCTTATTTTTCTCTGCTATTTTAATCGATAGACTGCTGATTGAATACAATCACTTCCAAGCTCTTGCGGCCAATTACACCATAGCTATTTCCAAGTTGAGATGTATAGAATTCTTCTCACCACACTCCATAGAGTACCACCTATCCCATTACAGCGTCTCATCGTCCTTTCTGCCTTAACACATATTTTCATCAATCGTTCAATTATCAGCGACAAAAGCACATCACAATGACGACCACAACACTTAGATATGTAAATAAGTCAGATCGGAGACTGCATTAAGTGGCACATATCTTTTACTTTCAACCTTTTTGCTCGGCAGAACCCCCCCTCCCCTCGTGATTTTGAGGTCATAAATTTCCTGTAAAACCTTCCAGGTATGTCCTCGGCGACCAGGTAGACAAAAATCTCGAGAAAATTTGCATGAAATCCCCCCTCCAACGGTTTCAAGATGCGGGGACGAGATGCAAAAGACGGATCTATTGTGTGAGTCAGATGAGACGTTTGGCGCCAATCGCCACTCGATAAAATCAATTAATAGGAATGCGCACAAATTCGCACTGTTTTTGCCCAAATGGTGGTTGAGGTGTGTTGTAAAGGGAGCAGTCAAATGATAAACTTTTTTCCATAGGATATGAGTCATTGTATGATGTTCATCTTTAAGTCTAGACTCTTCTTTGAAATAAATCATCAAGGAATTAGGGCTTCTACCATTCTTCGTTCTTTCTTTCCCCCTCTATCGCTGAATCTCTCTCTTTTACTTTTTATCTTGTTATAAAAGGGGTGGAGGTTTGTGGGGCAGTGGGCCACGCCTGATTAGGTTTATTAAAAGAATCGGTTGGAAGGGATTCGATTGGGTTGTTGTTTTGTCCGGGTGATGTGGCCGTCATTTTGCACGCTAGTTAGAAGGCCAAGGATGCGTTTACGGTATCAATGATTGCACTGAGCACGCTTGGCTGGGCAATCACCGAAACGGAGACCCGAAAAAGATGTGTCATGGTATGTCATGAGAAAGAAATGAGCATCTTTCGTTGAAACTTAAATTTAAGGGAAAAAATTCTTCTACATCACATCTATCTTATTTGTTAGTCACTATATACAGCAGAGAAGGACCCACAGTTGTTTCACTCAGTAAATTTGGTACTCTTAAGTCTCTTTTATTTAAGCTCTCAATGTGAAGTGTTATCTACTTAGTTGAAGTTTTCCAACACAGTCAAGGTGAAAAGTTTAATTGAGAATTAAATGATTAAGTTGATATTGATTAGGTGAAAAGATTAGTTGAATAATTCATTTGACAGGTGAAAAAGTTTAGTTGAGACACTAAGTGAAGAGTTCGGTTGAGAGGTTATATAGTGTAGTTCAGATGTTAGGTAAAAGTTTAGTTAAGAGGTGAAATTTTAAGATTTAAGTAAAGAGATTTGATACAGTAGTTTAGTTAAGAGGTTAGCTGAAGAATTGGGTTGGGAGTTTCAATTCGTGTCTTTCCAAATTCATTGAAAATCACAATGAGAACAAAGTTATATATAGAAAATAGAAACAACAATTACATTTAGGTTAAATAGTTCATTTGAAAGGTGAAATAATTTAGTTGAGAGGTGAGGTAGGGAGCGTAGTTGAGAGATTACATAGATAAGTTGAGATGTTGGGTGAACGTTTAGTTGTAAGATTAAATAGTTTAGTTGAGAGGTTAAGGTAAAGAGTTTAGTTGAGGAATTAAACAGTTCAGTTGAGAGGTGAAATAGTTCAGTTGGGAGGTGGATGAAATATTGTGGTGAGAGTTATAATAGAGAGGTTACATATCTTTTTCTTAACAATGTTGGCATGTAGTAAGGTAAAATGTAGTTAGTAAAAGTGTAATAAATGATATTTGTTTTAGATAAAAAGTTTCAATAATCGATCTTATACACTGTATTCATATACACATCACATAACTATACAATCATATTCCTCACTATGTCTGTGAAATCGTCATGACAGACAATACGTCATATAAAAGATAGAAGTGAGACCAGATAAATCTTTGGGGGAATGCAGTCAAAACATATTGTCCGTCTTCATTTTCTGCTTCATATGTTTAGGAAACCAGTAAGGAACTTCAAACTCGATCTCTGACTCCCTCTCTTTCTCTCTCTCTCCCTTTCTATCCTTCTTTCTTGTTCTTTCTTTATCTGTCTCGTCTTTATATACCGTTGCATTCTGCTTCGTTAACCGTTTAATGACTCAAAGGGAAAAGCAATAAGGAATATTTTTTCTATTTTTAAATTTTTGTGAGTGTATAACAATTATTTGTGTTTTGTGAAGCAATAACAAAGTAATTTTAAGAATAAAATAAGGAATATCTTTATGAAATTTTTAGAAAATATATCCCTTCTCATATCTCTTCTTGATTTCTCTCTCCATTTCTTCTGGATTTTTTCCCCCATTAGTTATCTTTCTCTCTCTAATTCTTCATTACTTCTTCATTGCATCATGCCTTGCCTGCCATATCTTCTAATTCATTCAAGATAGCCCCTATGAGTCAAGACATACGTATGGGGGACATTCTTAACCCAGTTACCCATGCCAGCCACACATAATTGCCCTCATTAAAACTTCTAATGAATGAGCCAAGGCTAGATTCTGGATGTTTTTTTCCTTTCTTCTGTCACTTTAATACCTTGCCTGATTTAGCACTAAGGTCAAATCAGGAATTCATTTGAATTCCGTGTACTTACTCTCGAAATTAGCTCAAACCACTGGAACATTTTCCCCATGCACTACTGATCTTTCAGTCTGCTCCCCAGACAACATCAAAGTACAGTCCCATATATTGATATTCTTGCGGTATACTTGTTGCATGTATGCAGTACATGGTGTCGATGCGGTGATTGTGGTCTTATGTCATGGAATAACAACATTCTATTTGTTTGCTCATTCTTTTTATTCGTTCTTATTTACTTCATTGATTGTATTCCTCTATATTTCCTTTGAATGAATTGATTTTTGGTCCTTCTGCTTTCACTTCTTAATGGAAATTAAACATTTCTGTAGGGTGGGCATTTATGAGGGTTTCAATTGTACATTTTCATTCTAAAAATCAATTACCAAGATATTAATAATATATTTTTTTCTTGTCTGCGCAATCTGAAAAAGACAATGCCACAGCTTAAACTGTGGTGTTCACCAGTGTATATAGAGACACCAGACATCTTACTCCAGTATTAAATTTACAGTGTTAGTTTGACACCCATGGGTGTTACTACAACACCTTTGGGTGTTACATTAACACTGTTTGGTGTTATGTACAAAGTATGGTGTGTAATTTTGACACATTGGAATATGGTCCTATAGAGGAACATGTCAGTTTAACACTCCAGTTTTTACATTTTTAGGGTGTCCTAAAGATTAATTACCAAAATACAAACAATAACATTTTTCTAGTTTACAAAACCTGAAAAGACAATGAAAAATGTTAATTAGATTTTATGTGAAATGAAAGCCATTTCATGCAAGAGTTGAATGCCATCAAAGGCTTGTTCCCTTTGAGGCAGATAATTTTTTTTTCTATTTCCATGTTTGATTTCCACATTGCAATGAGGAAGCATTTAACATAAAAAACTTTTTTTCAATTAATGTTTTACCTTTGACATAAAATCTAGCTAGCAACTAGATTAAATGTTTTAAGTAGCATGGGAAATATTCAGTGTTTTAGTGTGCAATGATAAGAATGATTTCAAATTCTTTTCACTTTGAAACACATTCCAGGCTAATGTCCACAATATTTTTATTATTGTACTGAATACTTTGAATTGATTCCAAAATAAGGGGAAGAGCAGTACATCTTTTATGTATTCAAGTAGCAAAAGATCAATTTGACGAGATCGTGTCCCGGTGCCTTGTTGTCATCACCAGCTCCTAAAATAATTTCAGTTTCCCGGCGATGAAGCGCATGAGCCCCGTGGGGACCGACCCGTCACTCACAATTTGGTTGCGCCCTCGTGGTCGCAGTGAAGCGTGCTCGCAGGAGAGTGCCGTCCGACCGGGCAGTAGCGGGGGTTTCGCTGCATGCTGGTACATCTCCCCCGAGTGCATTCATCGCGCTACGCATTGTGCTGCTCATCCTAAAACTACATGTAAGAGAGGAATTGTCGGAGGCATTATGATATGGTGCTAGATAAAAAAAATTGAAGGAGTGAATTATTAGAGCATGTGGAATGAGAAGGAGGAAGATAGGAAGTATAATGTGTTGTTATTGAATAACTATGAGTATTATTATGAGTCATGCCACACTCATTTAAAGGATCTGCTTTAATTTGTTCTATTAATTTGCCACTTTCATGATGTGATATAAAGCTGGGTAAAATAGATACAGTAGTAGGTTAGATAGATAGATAGGTACTTAGATAGATAGATAAATAAATACAGTAAGAAATAGATAATTGAGATACTAATTTAAAAACTGCATTGCGACATAGATGAATTACAAAGTGTCTACGTAGGAAGGCAATGGTCACATACAGTCATCATACACTAATACGCTCGTAAATTTAAGTTCTAAAGTAAATATTACCGATCGCAAATTCAAATTTTATTTAAGAAATGACATATCAAATATATTGCATTTTTTTAGTTTTAGAATGCTTCTCAAACAATGTGGAATGAAATCTGTGGAAATATTGATTTCTAAACTAACAATCAACATCTTTTATCTTTAGATTTATTGCTATCTTGTATGTAGATCTATCAAAGTGATCACAGTGATTAAACCATAGGACAGTACATAATGCTTTGCTTAACTATTGCAAAAACATGTCTCTTGTTATTGATTTCTCTTTATACACAATTTGGTTCAAAATTATTGTTTAATTTTTTTTCTTTCAGTGTATAATTGAATTTTCCCTGAACATGTTATACCATTATTATGTAATATTACCTTGTCTTTTAAAACCCCATTTCAGATTTATATTAAAAAACAGGATGAATATACTGTAATGGTCTAAAAAGATGAATATTTAAAATACATTAGGAAAAAAAAAGGAAAAAAATGAAATGGAGAGTTCATAGTTTGCATTATGATTCATCATGATGGTGGCTTGAAAGTACAAACAGAAGAAAGAAAATTAAGTCCAGCATTGCTGTGTGCAATTGTTTAGGGACTTTAAAATGTTCTCTGAAGGATTTTATGAGTGGTCTTATTTACCGACCGTTTTGTTTCGCTTGTGTTAAAGGTATGGGAGATTATGCTTATAAATTTGAAGAAAGTAGATGAAAGTACATTCACATTTAAAGAATTACGTACCCTTTGGGTTTTTATGTGTGTTTCTAGTTTGGAAGTAGTGAAATTAGTAACTCTTCCTAATAAAGATCAAGTATATAATTATTCATGTAGCTAAGCATATTTGCCTGCATAGAGAAGTCAATGTATATATATATATATATATATATATATATATATATATATATATATATATATATATATATATATATATATTGTTTTCCTTTATTTGATTTTAGTTTATTAAGTTGATGTTTTGGCTGAGCGAACACACGGTGAACAGTCACACTGTCGAAGTATTCACAGTGTGAAAATATCTGCACATGCTTAAATTTGAGTATTTCAACAGTGTGAATAATATTTTCACATAGTCCACACCATGTGAACATGCTGTGAACAGTCCCACTGTTGAGGTGTCCACAGTGTGAAATCACCCTCACCTGTTAAATTTGAGTATTTCAACAGTGTGAATAATATTTTCACATAGTCCACACCATGTGAACATGCTGTGAACAGTCCCACTGTTGAGGTGTCCACAGTGTGAAATCACCCTCACCTTTAAATTTGAGCATTTCAACAATGTGAATCATGACACCTTCACATAGTCAACCATGTGAACATGCTCTGGACAGTCACACTGCTTAGCTGTCTGCAGTGTTAACATATCTGCACACACTTAGATTTGAGTATTTTAACAGTGTGGACAATATATTTGCATGTTCCACTATGTGAACACACTGTCGAGGTATCCACAGTGTGAAATCACCTTCAGACTTAAATTTGAGCATTTCAACAGTGTGAATAATATTTTTACATAGTCCACTATGTGAACACACTGTCGATATATCCAGTGTGGACATGTCTCCACACTGTTGAATTTGAGCATCTTAACAGTGTGTATAATATTTTCACATAGTCAGCCATGTGAACGCACAGTAAACAGTCACACTGTCGAGGTATCCACAGTGTGAAAATATCTTCACACTATTAAATTTCACATAGTCTTCTATGTGAACACAATGTGATCACACTGTATGACACTGTGTTCGTTCCAGCAGGGACGATTGAAATAATCATTAAAGAAACAAGAATGAATAAATAGCGGTAGTTTAACTGACCCTGAAGATGGCGATCCCTAGTGGTCGGGGCGCTTCCTCGCATCCATCGTTCCGGAAAACAGCGTGAGGAGGAAGTGATAGGAGATGGTGGATGGGAAATTGGTTGCCCCCCTGGGGTCGCTAGGAGGGGTAGGAGAAGGAGGAGGATGACGATGATGATGATGTCATCTCCTCCTCATATATGAATCATATGATCCAACTTTATTCTATCAGTGGAGCTGTCATTTCCCAGCCTATCTCATTTATATATTCCTCTCATTCTATATCATTAATAACTGTTATAAATCAATTAGCATGATTTGAGCAGGGAAATAGTTTTTACTATTACCTTGATATAAAAACCTAATTGAAAAGTAGATTGATATTGACTTCTTTTTCATTCAAGTAATTTTAATGAAAATAATTGTCCTCAGAAAATTTGGGAAATAGGATTATAGTGTTGAGATCGTTTCAAGGGCAATAGATTTTTCCTATTACACACTTGGGCAGTCAATATTTGTATATTATCACTATTGTTATTTTTTTATTATTGTTATCATCATCATTATTTTCAATACAATTACTTATTGTCTATTTGAAAATTATATTTATTAATTCATTAATTATAAATTTATTTATTATTTATTGTTTGTGTATTTGTTTATTGATATTCATTATTCTTGGGGGTGTCAGCTTTTCACATGTTGATATAGGGCTTTACTGTTTCCATTGTACGCATGTTCTCTCTTTATTTCTCTCTCCTCAGTTTGTCTCTTTCTATCTCTCTTTTTCTCTCTCTGTCTCTCTTTTTTTCTCTCTGTCTCTCTTTATTTCTCTCTCGATGACAGGCTGTCATGATTTCGGTCAATGTAGGTGCATAAGTATGTCAAGTATACATACGATTTATTCTTTGACTCCCGGAGGGGAGGGTACTTCTTATCAAAGATGACCACTTTTGTAATCTAAAGACGGTTTGTCTTCTTGAGAAGGACTTCTTATTTTATTTGTATGTTTTATTGTTTTCTTTTACCCCCCTCTCCTCTCATCGCTGCCCTCCATTCTCTGTTTATCTGCGCATCATTCTGAGTCACATGTCTGTTTGATTCCTTCATCATAATAATAATAATAACGGTATATTTACCCAGGTAGCCACTTCAGTTCCTAAAACTGTTCCCCAGCGGGCCCTGCTGTTATTATTACCCAGCTAAGCTAGGCTACTTATTTGGTGCACACAGCTTTTTGAGGAATTACTTCCTGCCTGTACCCATATACCTCACCTGGGTCGAGTGCAGCACACTGGATGAATTTCTTGCTGAAGGAAATTACGCCATGGCTGGGATTTGAACCCACGACCCTCTATTTCAAAGTCCGGAGACTAATCCACTGGGCCATGATGCTCCATTCCTAAGAATGTTGTGTGCTAGAGACTAAAATAGCAAAGGATGATCCTGTGATTTGTATCTTCTGTTTGCTAGACTAGTTTTTCCTCAAAGATATAAAATGCTTTCCTCTGGAAAAAAAATCTCTTTTCTGTTTTGTCTTGTGTGCCTCTTACTTTTAATCTGAGGATTTGCCCATACTCCTCTGAGATCAGAATAGAATTCATCTGACCTTTTCCAAATGAAATCTTATGACCTGAATTTTGCATTCCTTATTGCCAAGTCATGTTTGAACCCATTTTGACCAGCCGATGGCGGGAGGCGAAATTCGGCGCATAACTTGTGTTTGTAGGAAGCGATCGATAGCATCCCTTGCCTTTAATGCTTTTAAACAGACCCGCGATTGCAAGTCCCAATTTATCCTGTATGAGAGTCATTGGTATGCCAAGGTGCGACTGGAAAAATCATTTAAACGTCATTAAAAAGGGCGTCCCACGACCCAGTGAGCCGGCTGGAAGCGCGAGAGGGCCATTCTCCCGCACGACTCCGCTTTTATCTCGCCTTTATTTCGAAAAGGGGGCCCAGGCGTCGGCGGTAAATCAATTTTCTTCTGCCTGCCTGATGGAGGGGCAACGATGCGCATTTCTCTTCTCAAGTGTTTGTCCATCTTCCTCTGTAAAGTGAGACCGCTACCCATGATGCACCGTGCCAGCGTCGACAAAACAAAAGACACCAAGAGGCGGAGAGGAAAAAAAGGGAAATCTTTGATGGTATTCAGCAACAGGTCTGCATATCTCCCCCCGGTGCCGCTCCATTTACATACATCTATTAACCCACTCTCTCCTTCTTGTGATCCTGAGACAAAGTTGTCTTATCATTCTTTTGACAAAGTCTTAGCTCTTTACCGGAGTTCACCCTGCCCAATCTACCGCTGTCGCGTGGCACTTGGAGAATGCAGATTTGATGTTTCCTATTCGAATTAGCAAAAGTCAACATTCTCGGCAATGTCTGGAGACATCTCGATGCATGCCAGTTCACAGTAGTTTTTATATGTGCTACTTTGGAAGGAATTGTGGATGGTGATTTGGATGTGATGTTTTTAAAGGGAAGGTTCACCTTGAGGATATGATGGTCGTAAATAAAAACAGGAAAATTAGAGGAACATAATGATGATGGTTTGATGTAAATCCATAAAAAATAACATAACTATGTGTAGTAGATGCATAAAAGATTGAACACAGTAAACTAATCAAAAACATTTGAAAAAAATAAGCCTTTCTCATTTCCTTGGTCAAATCCTCCCAAATTATCAATAATGCACTTTATGATACAATTTTGTAGCACAAATATTGGGAGATTCCATAAGAAGACTTATTTTTGTGCCAAATTTGGTATACTAGACTAGTTCAATATCTACTCTAGATCGGATGAATACATCACTGAATCTGATTAAATGGGATTGAACAAGATTAGATTTGATTTGATTGAATTAGAATGAATTTGATCTGGAAACATTAAAAAGAAATTAATGGGATAGGAATGGTACCACAAGTTTGACATTGGTTTAAGGATGACCAATGGTTTCATATACTGGTGTATATGCAGGTGTTACATGTGCATATGGTATAATGTCTTGTGGCATTTCATTTGGGAAGTTTGCCTCCATGATATTGAATAATAAGTAATCTAGCACACATAATTCATGATCTCTATGGAGTTTTACAGATGAATACTTTATTATATGTAAACATCTAATTTATTACATAAATCAATAAAAATAGTCATTTCCATCCCATTCTTGATCAGATAAAAATAAACAATTTTTGTTGGTTTCTATTCCATGCTCTGTCTAAGGTCATTTGTTTAGAGCATGCTTCCTGGCGGCTGTTTCATAAAGCTGTTTGTAAGTAACAAATGACTTTACGTGCAAATGGTGACCTTTTGTTGCTCTAAAATCCCTATGCAGCTGACTTGCAACCTAAGAAAATGTTCCAGCTGTTTAAAGTCGTGCGTAAGTTCACAAACAGCTGTATGAAACACCGACCAGTTACCAAGAACTTTGACTCCCTTTAAGACTTATTTACTAAAACGGTCATCACAAACAGAGAATAGTAATAAGTTCATCAGCATGTTTATCAGTTTGGTACAGACCAGAAATAGAATATTTACTGAAAAAGGTGAAAGTAAACCACCCTTCTCTCTCTCTCGATTGCCCTCGCTCATTCAGTCTTTGACTACGGTACATTGGTTCGAACAAGATCGATTTAGCAGCCAATATAGCATGCTGAACCTCGTCCTCCTAACCCCAAGGCAAACCTCTGCCACATTCAGCCGAAGACTTGTTTAAACTCAGCCATTTTGTTTAACCCTTCCCAAAGAATGGTGATGTGAAGAAAGACCTAGGAGCCGTCTTGTTTGATTTGCAGAAAGACACTCTTTAAAGTTTTCAACTTTGTTAGAGTTGAAGCTTGGCCGTCTTTTATTAACAGTTCATCTACTGACCTCATATACTTGTAGAGCATCAATGTGCACTGTGAAACAGAAAGGGTGGAAAAGGATGGACCAAAAGTCTAGATAGTCATTTTTTCCCATCCTTTTTTTCCAAATGATGTCATTCATCAGCTTGTTTAAGAGGTTCTGTTTCTGTTTATGGTAACTCCCGTAGGAACTCAGCAGGACATCATTTTGCTGGTAAACGCCAAGCTGGTATATAATCAATTACCTATGAAACATTTTACGTCTAGGTTAATCAGTCATAGTGGCTGATGTTATAGACGACAGATATCACTCTTGGGCCTTTTTATCAAAGTGGAGACAATGGCAGAGTTGGGATTTGAACTCACAACCTTACGATTATGAGTCCAATGCTCTAAGCACTGGACCACACGACCCATAAGGGGTCATTTGCCACTTTTCACCCTTTAAATTTATCAGAGTAGAGTGTACCGTAGATTCACACTGACATATCACCTTGTGGATTTAAATATTAATCTAAAAGATTTCAATTCAATTCAATTTTACTTTCAAATTTATTCATTCAAATTTAAAAACAATTACAAGGTAAATATGTATGTATATACATGTACAACATACATTGAAATAGAATGTGGAGACAGCTTGGAGAAGAACATTGAAGTCTTATCAGATGCGGCCATTCATTTTCTTAAAACAATTTCTTTAACACCCCCCCCCAAATAAATAATCTAATATTCATCCATTGACTGGTCTCAGGCGATCTCGATTTGTTTAAAATCCTTGAAATTTAGAGTGTAACTTTTATGTTGTGTGGCTAGATCTGAAGAGTGTGGTCACTGGTTACTTGGAAGACCAACTATACAAAATGCTTCATTACCATGATATAAGAGACAGACCTATAAACGCTGAGAGACACAAGAACGGATCGAGAGCGATAGCATAATGACAACTAAAGGTGTTGAACAGCTTTTACAGAGCTTTTGACTACTTCACACACCATTTAGCAACAGCGCCTCTTGCATTGATTCATGACTCTTGTTGAAGCATCCACTAATGCCCCATTCGGGGGCCGCGGAACTGTTTGAAAGTGTGGGGGGGGGCCGACCATGCAAAAAAAATCACAATAAGACGGTAGGTTTTACATTTTTATACACGGTTTTGGAAAAGATAGTGGGGGGGGGGGGGGTCCATCCGTGGCCCCTGCCATTTACATGTAATACGATCATGGTATGATGGGTTGGATCCCGTTCTCGTCCATTTAAACCAATGTAACATGTAATGGGAATGCTCGATCCGGTTTTGGTAGCTACCTGAAGTGGCCTTCCAAACCGGTTTTGAAAGCATAGCCATGGTGGTATGTAGCAACTGGCTTATGATTAGGTGGTCGGCCAGGTAGTGGTTATTGGTCGAGTAATCTGTCTTGAAGAACAAACTACTTCCTCAGATTTTGTCCAATACTCATTAGGTATCATGCACACATTGGTCTTAAGAGTGAAGACATTTTTTAATGTGTCTGGTACTGTGTTTCCATGGTAACATGTGGCAATAAATCATGTAAAAATCTTGAGGAAGTTAACTTCTTCCTCAGTTCATACCTAGTACTCATTTCACTTGATACACATTGGTTTTGGAGAGAAGAGTGCAAGGTGCAATGTAATGCAAGCATGTCAAAAACTGTGTTACCATGGTAATGGATTGATTATGTCAGAAACTACGCTGCCGTGGTAACGGAATGACATGGTTTTTGTCATTATTTGTGTTCCTCACTTGGTAGTTATATATATTGGGACATTATACATGCTATGTGTCACAAGATGAAGGAATGTAAGACGATTTCACATTGTACACAGTGAGGGCAGGGCCCTGTAGTATTAAGCCTAGTGATTGATCATAGGGTTGTTTTCTACGATTGATTACATTGAGTATTGTGTATGATCAGTCGTAAAATCTCCCCTACAATCAGTTGCTATGACTTAATGTACCAGGGCCTAGAGAAGCTGATTGTAATAAAATAACATTTCCTGTATCAGCATACAATAGACTTGAAATCAATCTCCAGGGAGTTTCTATTGGGTTTTTGTCCCCCCCCCCCTTGCCACCAATCACTGCAATTTTTCAGTTGACTGGTGAATCTCCCGTCTCCCATCTCCCGACACTGAGTACCTAACACCCTGCCAGGCTGACTGTCTCTTGTGGTAACTCCCGAGGGCGCTGTCATCTCTAGGGGGAAATGTAACCAAACCCCACCCTCAAATCATATACAGTCAACGATGCAATCATATCACATGTCGGAGATGACACCGTATTGATCTAACATAGCAGCGTTCGTTGGTAACAAACCACTGAAATTCACAAATTCACCCTTTCTCATGTGGTTATCACCTCAGAATGTGACACTCTAACTGTGAGAGATACAAAAGGGTTTGATAATTCTCTGCTGAGATTCAAATTCTTTATGTGATTTGCGTGAGCTGTGATCTCTCATAGCGACAGAATGATGCATACATTGCGGTTGATTAGTGGCAACTGTGGTGTTTGTTGTTCTGTGGTGCTTTTTTTATGAGCTCATCTTACAAATGGAGAGATCTTTGAAGTGTTTCTTACAATAAATATTCAATTCCTGATCATGGAAGGGTAAATTATCAGATAGCTTTGTTTATTTCACCTGACTGGTTAGAAAGCAATGTTGTCATATTTGTAAGTGACAAGAAGACGTTTAAGGGTTTGTTGTGAGTTTCAAGTCTGTGCTTGTGCTTTGGAAACACACAGTATCTTTATTCCTTTCAAACTAACGACCTTATGTTGCTTACCATTAGATGACTATCAACCGGTAACAGAATGTTGAGCTCTATGTATCGTACAGCTGAGTGCATAATTAATTTTTAAAAGAATCATTGTTTATTAAAACTTTCAGATACCTGCATGGGACTTGTCTATCATGAATATATCCTAATAAAAAAATGATTATTTTCTTAAAATCTAATATCTCAAAATCTCTTGGGCTTTTCTTAAGATTATTGGGAATTCATACACATGTAACATAAATAAATATGCATTGTAGAAGCGCTTGAGCGTCGTGGCCCAGTGGATTAGTCTTCTGACTTTGAAACAGAGGGTCGTGGGTTCAAATCCCAGCCATGGCGTTATTTTCTTCAGCAAGAAATTTATCCACATAGTGCTGCACTCAACCCAGGTGGGGTGGGGCAAGATTAATTCCTTGAATGCTTGAGCGCTGAAAGGCAGCTCGAGCTAAAGCCGGGGTAATGTTAATAATAACATTGCGCCTCGGAATAGAATATTTCTAGATAGATGGCGCTATATAAATGCCTATCATTATTAGAACTCGTCCATGAATGCCACCTGTTTACAGTGGCCACTCTTTCAGTTTCTCTCGGATGACCTTAATAAACACTGCAAAAACTCTGGTGTTGATTTAACACCAGCCTGTAATCTATACATGTCCACACCAGAGAAGTATTGAAACAACACCAGTCTGGAATCAAACCGATACTGTTTTGATATTAATTGGTGTTGCATTTAACACCTATCTGGTGTCAGACCAAAACAAAACTGGTGTTGTTTAACACTTGGTGTTGTTTAACTCTTCTCTGGTGTGGACATATATAGATTCAGGGCTGGTGTTAAATCAACACCAGAGTTTTTGCCGTGTAAAGATAATTGCTATTCATATCCCTGCAAATCAACAGTGCTTTCATTAAACCAGGAATCTATTGACTTGGACGCAATCTGTGATTTACATGGTAATAACTGTCTTACCAAGACTCTGCAAAGCGTTAGCAAAATACAACAGGAGTTTGCTCCGATAAGTGTAACCTTAGAACCATGAAAAATTGGTAAATTCCTTCAGTTTCACGCATGTGTTCACCGGACCCACGACAAGTCTGGAAATTGTACCCCACCTTCACCAAAAGGGGAATAAAAATGGGGTGAAACTGCGTAAAAGATATCGAACGCTTCTCCCGTCTCTCCCTTTTTTTCCTGTCTGTCGTCGGGTGTCCGGTTTGAAGGAGAGGAGAGTGGCGGTGCCAGGCGGCGGTTTCAATTGCGCCACCGAATACGCCAAGCCTCCGTTGAGTGCAGGCACTGGCGGCGTTCCTCTTGCCAGGTTGTAGAATCTCTTCTTTTTTTTCATTCCGCGTTGGATCTGCTAAATTGAGTGGAAGCATATTAAACTGTTCAAGGGACTATCCTCCGATGACTTTACCTCCATATGATTATAAACCATAACTATCTAAACTCCTATTATTTAAGACTTGTACACATCTCATGAACGGCTTTAGTAACTAAACATGATTATGATTGTTGAATTATAGTCGTAATCAATATGATTGTTGAATTAAAGTCGTAATTAATGAAATGCTCTCCTTTTCTCACTATAATAACTATCTTTTCCAAATTTAAGACAAACTTGGGTAAGGTTTAATTCTCATCATCAGCTTTTGCTAGCAAAAAATTATTATGACTTGATGAATTATACCCTTGATATAAAAAATAAACAACTTCCCCTTTCTCCCTAGAGTAAATATCTTTTCTTAAAAGAATGTGATACTCAGAAAATGATATATTGAACCTATACTTTACATATTATTGTTTAAGAAAATGCCTTGATTGAAAAAAAATCCAATGAAGAATATGAAGCAAATTAGTCACATCTTTGTTTTCATGGAGACAAATGGCCACCTTTTGACAATACGAATGCCAATGATATCTTTACTAAGCTTCTGCAGAAGGATAACTACATCCAAATCAGCTATTTATAAAGTAAAGCAAGAGAGAGAGAGAGATCTAATGAAAAAGTGAAAGGGAGACCAAGTTAAATGTGTCCTCATACCTTTCCATATGAAATGATTTGGAGGAAAGCTGAAGAGAAAGTCTCTCTCCAAACAGTACACTAAAATTAGACAGATAATCAAGACAATGTATTTGAATGATTGTCATGTTGCTCATGCTAGGTCTGGGAGCGCTGCGGAATTTGTTTTTGCAGCTTCCCTTTGCTGTGAAGCAGGAAGACATAATGTGTTATTCGCCAACATTTAGAAGCCCCCAAGCAAGCTATTACCTTCTCGCTCACTCTCGTTCGCTATCCACATCTGTCTTTAACACATTATGTGTTCTATTTACCGGTCTTTATATAAACATTCTTCTTTGTCCTTCTCTTCTTCGTCTTATTTTTGTCCTCCTCCTGTTTTTTCTTTTGTATCTTTTTCATTTTTTCTTCTTCCTTGTATTCTTCTATTTTTCATCTCCTTCTTATTCGTCTCTTTCTTTGCCTTCTTCTTCGTCTTCATTTTTTCTCCTTTTCCTTTTCTTTTTGTTATTTTTTTTCCTTCTTTCTATTTTTTCTTATTTAATTTGTTTTCCCTTTTGTTTTGTTTATATTTTTGTGTTAATCTTCTCCTTGTTTTCTCCTTCATCATATTCTTCTTCCTCTTCTTTTTCTTTTCTTCTTCCTCCTCTGCTTCTTCCTCCTCCTCTTCTTCTTCCTCTTCTTCTTCTCTTCTTCTCATGTAACTATAATGTGCGCTTTATTATTTATGTATTTTTAAACTATTCATTTAATTATGTTGTTTGTTTAGATTTGTTTATTCATTTTCAAAGTTAATCAATTAATTTGATAATTTTATTCATCCATTTCTTTTATTTATCAATGAATCGATTATTTTTTTTATTAGTATCTATTTCTGGAGGGGGGGGGGATGACATACAGTTGTTATGCAAGATCATAGACTATTCTCACATGTGCGTGTTGCTTTGAATTTTGCTTGTTACTTACAATAGTACCATAATTGTTTTGAAGATAACTGGAGATTTTGACAGAGTGCATTTATTTAATGGTTTCTCACCACGAGTTATTCAAGTAGCTTGATACATCTTAATGAATATTCACAAGATAGCAATGATTGTCAATTGAAGTTGGATTGACCACTTCATGTCATTTCATTATTTGACTCGGTCATTTGACTTGTTGAGCGCCGAATCCCACAGAGATGTAGTATCTTTTAATGGTGATATGTCATGAAGTTTGTCATTTTGCTTTAAGCTACTACAGGCACTTAGTTCACCCTCAATTGGGAAAAGTATGTCAAGTAAAAGCAAGATGCTTCCCCTTAGGGTCTTTTAAACATGTTTAGATTTTAAAAAATAAAAGTAAACATTGTTAATGTATCAATGTTTGGTCTCTTAAAATACTTCTTAATTCTAATTAAACATAACACAAATATGAACAAAAAATAACCAAAACAAGACAACTATAAAATGCATCTTGACAAAATATGATATCGTAAAAGATCTCCAAAATAGAGTAAAAGTTCTTGAGTCTGTTACCTTTGTGTCTATTTTAAAAAAAAAATTAAAAAATCTGCCACATGACAAAAACTCCTTCTTCCAGTCTGAGTTCAAAGATTTAGTTACTTTGTCAGTATTACATTTTAGATCAATAGACTGAATTCTCTTGGTTAAAGCCATCTTGTGAGAAGTACTTGTCTGCTCTTCTTTTTATTTTTTATAAGATTAAACAATTTTCAGAAAGTATATGTTAACTAGAATTACACCAGCACTGGAGCATTATGTGTACCTCACTTATTCGTTTTACTCTGATACAGTTGATGATATACAAGGCAAGCCTCTGGCAATGAGTAGGCCTACTAGTAACTGAGACAACAATGATGTAAATTGAATTGAAATTCCATACATAAATTGTAATATATTTGATACAATTGCAGATTAACTCTTGAAACCAAATAACAGGCCCAAGTTAGCGCAGGAAATATTTTTGACATAATTTTTTAATCTGAATTCACACAAAACTGCCCATACCCGATGGCCCAACTTTCAGCCATTGGGACCGAGTTATTAAGAGAAAAGAACCAAATCAAAGTATGCATGCAGAATTTTCTGAATTTTTTGTCAAAACTTTGCCTGTTTTAGCCGTGGGCCGCAGAGGCGCAAATTAAATAATAACATAAATTGACAAGTGCATGTGTGCAACCAATCGTTAGCCCATTTCCTAGCTGCTTTTCTCTCTCCTCTTTTTGCCGTGCCGGAGATCATTCAATTTGCTCCCAATTTTCTCCAGGCAAAACTTTAACAAGAAAGAAAATTGATTTTTAGGGTTTGTTCTTTGTTGTTTCTTGCTTTTCTTGCATATTTGCATAAAAAAAAGAATTTCGCTTGAGGAAAAGAAAAAAAGCCTTGTTGTGTTTGATTAGACAGAGCTACTCATGCAGACTCATACTGGAGGTTGTTTTTGTTTCTGATTTTATCACCGTTTTCACCTTTTAAATGAAATACAGCATCCGACTGTGCCTAGATCTCATCTTGACATGGACAAAATATGCTCTAATATCATTGAAAGATTAAAAATATACTGTATGTAAATCATTATACCAGAGAATGTTGAAACCAAAGGAAAGTTGACATTGTCACAAGAATATTCACTTGTTTGTCCGAATTGAGAGAAGGTTTCTTCATTTATGGGTTTGGTTCTTAATTTATGGATTTGTTTCTTAATTCTTGTACATGTATTTACCTGTTTGATATTTGTATATTTTTAGGCCTATTACTGATTTTCAGGTTGTCCAAGTGCATCCTGTTTTTTGTTTTCATGATCAATACTACACTTTTGAAAAAGTGCTCATCAGAAGAATAGAATCGAAAAGCATTGAGCGTTAGTGGACTAGTGACCTGACTTAAGTAGCAGGTGTGGGTTCAAATCCCAGCCTTGGTATAATTTCATTTGGCAAGAAATAGTGTTGCCCTAAACGGGTGATCTCACTCCCCTTGTAGTGAGGTGGTCCTACTCCTTTTGTGGTGGAATTTGCATCTTTTTAGAGTGAATTTTACCTCTTTTGGTGTGGAAATGTTTTACAAAATATATCCAGTTCACTCCAGAAGGAGCTATAATGCACTCCAAATGGAATGTCCCTAGAATTACTCTCTGAGAAGAGTACAATTAGGGACTATAGATTAACTCTCTTGCATTAGATAAATAGATAAATGGTTGATTAGTAAAAATCAAGATATCATCACGGCTGAGGCCGAATTGTGATGTGTTACAAGGTAATAATGACACACAAAAAATATTCAAACAGTAACACAGATAATTACATAATAAATAATATGGATAAAGTATGGTATTGAAACTATTAATCTCCAGAGTACTGTCATCCTCTATGTTTATTCTTAACACTTTCCTCGGTTGCAATTTTGCACATTCGTACAATTAAATTCAACAATTGTAATAATTAGTTTTTAACCCTAACTTCAAATTAGATAAGCTAATAAAAGCCAATAGTTCTTGGATAACATCTATATAATACCAATAAGTATAAATGGTGCAATATATATCTTGAATATATTGTTTTAAAGAAAGAAAAAAAAGGAAACAATTGTCATGATTATCCACCCAAAGTCATTCAGCACACAAAGAGTTATATATTAAGTCCACCACTAAGAGATGCTTATTCCTTCACCCCCCCCCCCTGTGTACCCAGACTCTTTAAAAACCATGGCAACAAGACATTTGATACAATTTCCCTCCTTGCAGGCTCTTGTAAGAGAAGACAAACAAGAATGAAGAGCAAGGCTGAGGATAAAAGTGTTCTTTAATTTTGTTTTACAATGCGGTTTACTAAATGAACCTTACATAGTTTACACAGATTAAACAAGTGTTTAAAATCTTGTATCTTAATTTTTGATATTTAATTCTTAATACATTAACTAGCATGGTTGTTTAAACTGTTAAACAGTGCTTTTGCTGTGTTGGATGGAAACAAAATGGTGAAAGAAAAAACTGCTAACTCCAGAAAAAAACTTTTCTCGTGGGTACGTCCCCAATCCAACTTCCCCAGCGACCAATTATCCCAATTCCGCAAATTTATTACGGCAGCCGATGGGCTTTATTTTGGTTGGCCGCCGGCCAGCATGCTAAGGTGTAGCTGTTTTCCTTGCGTCTTTTTTTTTCTCACTCTCTCTCTTCCTCCTCTCCTGTTTAGGTGTGCTCAGACCGACTGGAAGTTTGAGAACGCTGGGTATGATCTTATCAGGAAATTCACCCTGATCTACCGGGTATGGTGGCTCAGCGGTAGAGCGTCCTTATGAATGGGAGGTCATGGGTTTGATCCTCCACCGAGTCATACCAAAGACTTATAAAACTTGGACCTTCTGCCTTCTTGCTAGGCACTCGGCATTTAGATTGGAGAAGGTCAATTAATAACAAATTGTGTTATGCAGGGCCCGCTGGTATAGCAGTTTCCTAACTGAAGTGGCTACCCTGGGTAAATAAAATGTTATTCTACCCGATCAGAAAATAACAGGCATTTTTGCCTGTGAGGAAGCAACTTACTTGCAATATTCCCGAAAGAAAATAGCTACTAAAAAGCAGGTACTTGCAGGTTAAAAGAAATTTTGAGAAATTTCACAACTCAACAAGAAATTAGGCATGGGTACCATGGGCTGATGAGCTAGCGAATGTAAATCCTGCCCCTCGCCTGCTAATCAGACCATACATGCTTGTAACTTCGGGAACTTACCCCGAAAGTGTCTGCTTCTGGACGGTATGGATGCGGAAGATGGTTTATGGGGTGTTTTTGAGGGTTGAACAAGTTTTGGTGAATTTGGGGGTATTTTGGTGATCGAGTCGGTGTGAATGTGTCTGCTCTCCCTCCTCATGCCTTCTTTGTGTGGATGGCTTCTGCCTGCGACGGAATGTTATCACACCTTTTCTTGATTGGACAGATCTCGAAGCCATTCTGTCAATCTTGTAGGTGAAGAGAAACATCAATTTGATTTTATTGAGTGTACCCCCTCCCATTATAGATTCCTCAAGAATACCCTTATAAACCTAACATTTTACTATTCATTTGTTTTCTATTTTTTCCCCTCATCAGAATGATTTTTCAATCTTCTGAGTGAATAGAAACATCAACTTGACTCTTTTATCACAAACCATTAGTTAATTCAAATTTAACCAACTGTTGGTTAAACAGAATGTAAGGAATAAAAAAGAATTCAGATGTTTTAAAACCAACTATTGGTTTAAAAATTGTAAGAAAAAAAAAGGATTTTTTTTAACCAACAGATGGTTGGTTGGTTAAAGATTCTAAAATTTACATTCAAAAGGAACTGGGATTTCTGTAACCAGCAGTTGGTCAGTTCATAACTAACCAACTTTTGTGGTTGGTCAAAAAGAAATCCTGTGAATGTAAAACTTCCTTCGTCCTTCTGAATACCCTTTTAACCTACGATTTCACTCTTCATTTTTTTTCTTTATCTTTTTCCTCCTTATCAAAGTGATTTTGAATAATCTATGTTGTAATGTATTGCATATAAATATTAAAAGCTCCTTGCTGAAGAAATACATCAAGAGTTAGCGCTTTTCGTTACAAAATGAATGTTGAAATATTCTAAGAGGATTATCGATTGTAGTTTGAATGGCGCGGCTTCCTCACTTCTGTAAGATTGAAATGTTAGATGATACCGAAGTATAATTCACATTGACTCTTTAGCCAGACTTTATCTCTATATTTCTTACGGCTGTATTACTAACGACAATAAGACCGCATTGATTTTCTGGGTATAATGAAGATAGATTCTAAAGATGTTGACTGTTTCGAAAGGTCAGCTTTGAAATCTAGCCATGGTATGAAATCAATTCAATCAATTCTATCTATCTTGGAGCAATGATTACATTTTAACATGAACCACTGAAGAAGAATATTGAGCTTTGCATCATACCCACAGCCTTGCTCATTTTAATATACAAATAATCAACTCATCAAGTGATTAAGTAATAATCTTTTTTTTTAAATATTTCTTCCTTAAAGGGATGCTCCAGGCTGAAGATATTTATATCTCAATAAATAAAGTAAACTTAACCGAGCAAAATGCTGAAAATTTGATCAAAATCGAAGAACAAATAACAAAGTTATTGAATATCAAAGATTTGCATTATTCCAGTGAAAGAGTTCTAGGCATGTCTACATGAATATTTATTAGGTGGGCTGATGATGTCATATCCCCACTTTTCGGGGTTTCTTTATATCATGAAATTAGATTTATTCAAAGTTTTCTACCAAGAACTAAAGCAATTGGATTATTAAAGGTATTGTTTAACTTTGTGAGCAGCTGATTAAAAAAATTCTCAAACCAAGATGAAACATGTGTACAAGTGCATGTATTAGAACTAATAAACCCTGAAAACAACCATTATTGAGAATTAAAAGCTAAAACTACAAGGCCAACCCCGAATTTGTAAATAGGCGTCTTATAGACACCTAAATAGTACACATAAGTGTATGGGATGAAACTAAGATGGTGTTTCCGGTCACTTTACATTTCAATTTTTGAAGCACTAAATAATCATTTTCGAATGCAATTTTTTCTGGGCTTCATTTTTGGAACATATCACAGACACAGGTAACAAGTGTGACCTTCTAGCTAGCTCAGATTTTTTAAAAGTCAAACCAATGTTAACCAATCACTTTAACTGATTAAGTGCATTAGTTATTTTTTGCTGCAACTTATTTCATCATAATGGAGACACATCATTTACTCATTAATGAAAAAATGAACCAATTATGATTTCATGTAATAAAATAAGATCAGGGATGTACTCCTAAAGGTACCACCTTTAGGAGACAATTGTGCAGTTGAACCTGTTGGCTAGCAATTACAAATGCTGTCTTACTTGAGCTAATGATTACACCCTCTAAATTGGCAATGGAATTTAAAAAGAAAAATCACTATTTGAAATGCAAATGGAATATGACATGAGGGAGAAACATATACCAAAAAACTTGATACCATGTTGTGCTGTTTCTGAAAGAATAGCTGTCTTATTTGAGCTAATCTTTAGACACTCTTAATTATCAATTCAATTTGAAAAAAATAATCACTATTTTAAGATGCAAGTTGGCAACTTTCCTGTACAATTTCTCTTTTATAATTTTCTGGACTCTCCTTATAGCCATATTACATTTTCAAAAATAAGATTTTAAAATTAATTAAATAAATGATATTGATCTCATAAAATGTGCTTTATAAAATTAAGTTATTATTATTATTATCATTATTAGTAGTAATGTTAATGAATGTTGCCAGTTTGCGGAACTAATCAAAATTAATTTTGACCTTTTGAGTAATGTGTACCTCTATACATTAATTCAATTTTAAAGGTGTTGTGAAAGCATAGGAATGTGTGGATAACTCTCTGTTTATATGATACATTTAAATACAAGTTATATGATAATGAAAGGTACATGATAAGAGCTGTTGAACTTCCAGATATTTTGTGTATGAAAAAACAGAAATTATAGCAAAGAGAAGATTTATTTAGTTTATTTATTTACATTGTTTTGTTTAGGTGTATGATAGAATAAGAATAGGAGAATAACGATGTGATAATATGATTCATTCCAATACAAAATGTATGAAAATAGATGAGAAGATATAAAACCTATTGAATTTCCCAAGATTATGGGTAAGAAACAAACCAAACTTATAGCAAAGACAAGACAATCTAATCTTATTTCTCAAAGAATAGACAAGACGTTAGACGCCTAGCAGATGAAACGCAGTGACAAAAATATCCCTTTCTAAATCTATAAAGAGTTACATCAAAGGCTGCTCGTGCATTTTCTTCAATATCACCTGTTGCTTTAGGCTAAAAGACATTGTTAGGTTTTCAGAAACTAACTCTGTAAAGGCAAGGATGGGATTTTTTTCTGAAATGGGAATGTCAAGACTTTTCCTCCACTGTGATGTCATTTTCATTGATTTTGCTTCTCAGCAAGGAAGTGACCTTTGACCCTTGAATGCTTCCACATCTTCAGTAGATAATAACATTTTTTTTGGGGGGGCTACCTTATCTTAGTGCACATGCATTAGCTAAATAATTAGAAGCATGTGAGGGGGGGGGGGTAATCAAACAACGCTAAATTAATCAAGATAGTCAAAGGCTTTGATTATAAAGGATTAATAATCTTGATATCACAAACTTTGATTTTTTTTATCATATTGTGTCTAAACTTTGCATGTAATTATTACTCTATATCAATAATGTATAGTACAGATATTTTAAGCGGGGGAGGGGGAGGAAACCATATCTAGCATACCTGAAAATGCTAATCAAAGGCATTGATTGCAAAGTGTCATTTTAAGACATTTTTTCAGACATTGCACATCGTTATAATTAGTAGTATATCGTTGATGTGGAACATGTATTTTAAAAGCCTCCCAATTTCAGCTATAAATTTTGCCAGAAATGACAAGCATTTATCTTTATTACATTAAAAAAAATTTGTAGATAAAAATGTGTTATCCATTTCACAGTTCACTGAAAAGATTCATATGATTAAAACAGTATTTGTCACAATCCTTAAACTTCATGAAAATGGCTAATATTTTGTCATTGTGAAAGATGGGTGTGTTCCTATGTTGCCATGCCAACTTTTTAAGTTTCATCTGCAGGAATTAGGTCCAAACATCAGGAACAAATCTCAAAAGTGAAAGTCACAAATCATGGTCCTTGCGGAAGGTATTAGCAAGAATTCAAGCTATTGAGCCTGGAGCTAATCTTGGGAAAAGTCAAAACCATTTGTCAAGATGGTGTGGGGGGGGGGCAGACACAGTTCTGCGTTGCCCAACGGAATAAAAAACATCCTGATATACCAAACCTCAACAGACCAGTATTTACCAATGCCAAAGGGGCCAAAGAGATCAATGTATGAGATGCAAAGAGCAATTGTAGAAAATGTCCATACTGGTGTTATTTCTCTGCCTGTATGGCTGAAATAATTTCAACTTTTCCCTCCATTGATATAAAAAAAGCAGTAAACAGTGATTTTCTATTTCCTGGTTAATCAAAACGGAAAGTCGTTTTGGTTTTTACTTCTTATATGAAAATTCATTGAATTAATGCCTAAGTTTGCATAATGGAATTCATGTTATTGCTGTGTACATTCTCTATGACAAACAGAATTTACATTCTGGATCAAGTTTGGAATGGAATAATAGGTTTTCAGAGACAGAAAATACCATTTTTAGGGAAAAGGAAAATCACTCCTTGAATATGTTTGAACTCTCCATGAAACAATATGGCCACTATTATAGCTAATGGCTAATGGTTGTTCAAAGGACACTATCTAAATAATAATATTGCAACCTTAATAAATTAATGCTCATTTGAGTCTGAGAAGTTGACAAGTATCAAATCTATGATTTTTCAAATATTTTCTTATTTATATATTACAATAAATTTGATGTTATGATGGACTTCGGCTTTAACCAAGCTCAAACAATGTTAAGCCAAGCTAGGGTCAATTTCTGATACAGTGTTGACACAGTTCCCCTGTTTAAAATTCCAGCCTGGCTGTAACTTGTTTGCATGACCTAGAGATTTGTTTGTATTTCTTTTGAACTTGTTCATGGTAAACAGGACTGGGTGCCGTTGATATGGTTGAAATTTTGGAGGTGTTTGAACTTGATATTCTTGGGATAGTCTTGGAAAATCTTGATATGAGATGTGCAGTGCTAGTGACTCAGATGATGATGCCGATAACGATATGATTGGCAGTGATTGTGATGGTGGTCTTGATGAAGATGAGCGGGAGTATTGTGATGATGATGATGACGATGATGGTATTGATGATGGTAGTGTTGATGATGTGATGATGATGATGATAATGATGGTGATGATTACAATGATGATGATGGTGATGATGGTAATGGTGATGATCTGATGATGATGGTGATGATAATGGTGGCAGTGATGTTGTTGGTGGTAGTGATGATGATGATGACGACGATGCCGATATTATTGGCATAGATTGTTGTAAAACTGGTGATTGTGATGATGATGATGTCGATGATAATATATATGATATTGTTGGCAGTGATGGTGTTTGTGATGATAATGATAAAAGATGGTGATTGTGATGATGATGAAGATGAATAGATGAACAAAAGGAACGAGGAGGTGTATTGTTGATGATGTTAATGATTTTGTAGTGATGAATATACGCTATATAATATGCAATCTATATCATGATTATGGTGGTAATTGTAAATATAGTAAAGACATTCACTTACAATTCCCCTCCAACAAATATATATATTAAACTTTTCTCTCTCTCTCTCTTTATTTTTTCTTTCATTTGCTGCCTGGTTGAAATGGATGATATTTTGTCAAATTCTCTTGCCATCTTCAAAAACTCAGGTAAGTTAAGTATGCATGTGTATTTCTGGTACTGTCTTTCTTATAGATATGCATATATGAATAAGTCGACTATATTTTCTTAATTTCCAAGGGGGATCCACACTTTACAAGCTTGTATAACTTGTGTTGTCTCTCAGAGATGTGTTCATTTTTTCATGGAAAGGAGGCAATTTCAGCATTTGTCTTACAAATTTAGTGACTGGATATTAGAAAGGTACAAACAAGGATTATATTCTGAAATTTTCAGCGCTTTATATCCTAGGAAAGAGGTTTCATCTAAAAAAGAAAATATATACACATAGAGATATAGGCCCTATTTCTTATTGACACTGCTTGAACTTTGAAGTAATTTTCAAGTAACGTTCGTAAGTAGAACACATTTCGACTTTGTATCTCAACATTGAAAATGTTTGAGGGCATGCACATTCATCTAATGTAGTAATTAAGTGAAATAGTGACATGCACTTTTTGAGGAGATACCAAAACTTGACATAGGCTCTAGGCTTTTAAAAATAGGAAAATACCCAGGCAAGGGCTTGAATGGCAACATCTTCTCACGATCTCCCTTTTTTTAATTTGAAAGTTTTAAACAGGCATGGATGTTCCTTTCCACCCCTTTGCTCCGCTGAATAAAAAACACTTCCTTCGAAAGGAATGGTGTTGTTTTCTTGCCGAAGGGGGTTAACACAATGCACCAGGCAGCCTGCCTACCCTCTCTCTCTCTGTTTCCGTCTCTGTATTTCAGTATTTATGTGTCTTTCTATCCTTTCGCCTGTACTTCAATGTTTTTTTTTTCTCTCTCTCTGTTTCTGTCTCTGTCTCTGTATTTCAGTATTTATGTGTCTTTCTATCCTTTCGCCTGTACTTCAATGTTTTTTTCTCTCTCTCTCTCTCTGTTTCTGTCTCTGTCTCTGTATTTCAGTATTTATGTGTCTTTCGATCCAACAACCTGTACTTCTATGATTTTTCTCTCTCTGTGTCTGTTTCTGTCTCTGTATTTCAGTATTTATTTGTCTTTCGATCCAACAACCTGTACTTCCATGTTTTTCCCTCTCTATCTCATCTCTGTTATATGTGTATGATATATTGTATGATATATTGTATTTTTTATCCATCCAAATGTAGTGTATATGCATGTCTCTCTGCCAGCGTATCTCCCTCTCTACCTTCTTATTTGTCAAATTTATCATTTCATATTTGATGATAAATCTGCGCCATCAGAGACATGACAATGGCAATACTGGGAGCCATCATTACAGCCAGTAGTTTCCGAAATTGAAAATGAATTCAAAATAAACTTTAAAATGCTAAAATTGATCACGATTAAAACCTTACAGAGAGATCATGTTTTTCGTATTCTCAAAGAAAAGAAGAAAAACCCACCCAAATGTTTGGCACATTAAATGAGATTATTAAGAGAAGACTCTTGATTCATTTTCACGTTTTAGATATTTTTAATATCTCCAAAGTGATGTGAATCCATTGCACCTTTTCAAAATTAACTTTCCCCCCAAAAAAACTGAATGGGTCAAAGATATCACATTTTCCTGTAGATTTTATATCTTTTTAAATGTAATCCAATAACACTGTACATGTATGTTACATATTGCTTTCCACCTATCCATTATACATATGAATTGGTTAAATTGATGACATGTATTTAACTGAGAATAAAGACATGCTATTATTATACATGTTTTATTTTGAAAAATGCGATAAAAAACAATAAAAACAAAATCACAGACCAACGGGTTAGTAATAATCATTAACCTTTTGACCTGTATGTAAATTACATTTTCTTGTTTTATTATCAAAGTATGAGGCCGCATACCGTTACTTTATGTGTGTACAGGTCGTCTAGGAAAGAACAAATCTAAACCGTAAAATATAATCCCTTTTCTATCCGTAGTCCACGGGCGTAGTTTCAAGTTTCGTCCAACCTGTATTGATGTTTTTCTCTGTGGTGGAATCAAATGCCTCTTTTATTGGGGGATTTTCGAAACTTTACTGCCCTACATTGATCATGTGTAGTGCTCCTTGAACATTAAAGGTCCACGATATCAGAAAGCTTTTAACAAACCCCAATAGGCGGTTTCAGACCGCCTCGATGTTCGCCAGTTCCAGGTATTCTCTGATCGGGAAATTTACCCCGATCAGAAAATACCAGGTATTTTGGTAATGTGAAAGCAAACTACGCGTAATTTCCCCGAAAGAAAATACCTGCTAAATAGTAGGTACTTGGCGAAATTACGAGAACTTTCGTGGGGATTTTTCCAAGGTCGCAGGTATTTTGGCGATGTGAAAGCAAATTACGGGAACTTTTATCCCAGCGTGTCGTTGGGCGCGGTGGCGTGGGTGGCTGCTGGGCTAGTGATTTTGAATCTCCCGCCTTGCCTGCTTATCAGACCACACTGCGCATGCTCGTAACTTCGGGAACTTATCCCGAAGGATGTGTTTCGGGGTGGTGTGAATGCAGGAATAATTAACGGGTATTTTTTAGCCTTAAAAAGTTCTCGTAATTTAATGGGGATCGAGGCGGTTTGAAACCACCTAATGTTGGTTATAATATGAACTGATCCACTGTTGAGTAAAAAACTCCTGATTGATTCATTTTGTGTGCAATTTTGGTTCAACCAGCAGTAGTTAGGTGCATGTTTTAACCAAGTTTTTGGTTAAAATAAATGAAAATAAATTATGAAAGCCTGAGCTTTACCCGAGAATCTAATACTTTGAACATAGGATTTTAAAGTGTTATTCATTAATCATCTATTTCTCTATTCAAGACTGGCATTCTCAAGAACATATGACTTGATTTTTTATTGCTTGTCACATCTGAATATTCATTCGTTTTTTTATTATATTTAATTAATTTGCATCATATTGGTTTATATCATAATGGTTTATCAAAATTATTTATATTATTCTGACTTATATTGTAATGGGTTATATCTTTGATTTGATTTGATTTATTTTATTTAAACACGGTAAAAAGCCCTCGATCAGCCAATGGCTGGTTTTCAGAGAGGCCGTGCAGTATACAAACAAATACAAAGAATAACAAATCATAACAAAGTAAAACAAGTAAAACAAAAATCTATATACAAAAACAAAGAGGGGGGATGAAACAAAACAAAAATAAAATCAATACAGAAAAATATCTTAATTGTTTACATAATAGTCCATATTATAAGGGATTATATCATATTGGTTCATATCATGGTTTTATTGCAATGGTTTATATTCTTATGATATATATCATAATGGTTTCTCTACAAGATTAACCTAAACAAAAAATCAATCCAGCATCATAAACTAATGTTGACTTTCAGATTCAAACTCATTTGTTAGACACTTTTAACATATAAGATATGGGCCTAATTATCAAAACTTTCTTAGGAATGGTGAACTTTATTTCATCATTTTTAAAATCCTGTTTATATCACCAGCTTTGTAGTCATAATGTACCTCCTTAGAACATGAATAGATTAAATTGATAGAGGGTTGTATAAATCAAGGTAATCTTTGCAATATGAAATAGATTTTATCCATATCAAATTATCATTTTTTTAATTTATTGACTAGGAGCAATCATGATCAGTTTTCATTTCTTAAAAAATATACTTAAGGGGTAAAATCCAATGAGTATTATTCAAAACTACAAAGATAGTTGTTTGTTTTCTAGTAATTGAGTTATCAAGGATAATGGTGAGCTTTAATTTAACCCCGAGGTGAAGTCTAAGGCTTGGGAGTGCTATTAAGACTCAATCTTGTAATTTGAGATATTTCCTTTTTATTTCCCAGTCCCCCAGAGAGTCAATGAACTAGAACGAGCGGTATTAGGCTGTGTTTATGTGCACCGTTTTCAGCCCAAAATCACGCTTTTGTTGAGCGTTTAGTCCAAGAAGTTTTGCCTGTCTTTGTAAGAGGATGATCAGATTCAGTCCCAAAGTTGTGTTTTTTTTTCTCCATTTTATTCAAGCATTGATCATAAACTAAATAGGTGATTTGTAAGGAAAACAATGAATACATCGTATCTTGAAAATATTGTAAACGAACATGTAGTTTAGAAGTTGACATTGCTGGCTTTCCATAGTTGTGATCCATTGGATCGATCGCAACTTTTTGTGCGATGGGGTCCTGGGCCCTGTCTTACAAAGAGTTACAATTGATCCAATCGATATTACCTCTATGGAAATCCATCAGTGTCATAATCTATTCTAAAGGAAATTTGCACCATGTCATACCAAACAAAGAGAAGTACAGTGAATTTTCAAGAAAACAATGAATGCATGAAATAGCCATGAATATACATCACAGTTAGAAAATATTTTGAACAAACATGAATAATACATGTTGACGTTGCTGGCCATCCATAGTTGCGATTGATCGGATCAATCGAAACTCTTTTTGTAAGATAGGGCCCTGGTATTCTCTGATCGGGGAATTCTATTTAACCCAATCACAAAATAACATTCAGGCTCTATTCAAGCCTTGAATTAGAATAATTTCGACCAGTTTCTCTCTAGTACTCTAAAATTATTGAAATGAGATTGCTTTAGGTAAGCAGAAAAACAACAATGTTATAAATGTGACAAACACAATATGTTCTTGATGCAAGATTCCTTTTTTCCAAGCAATTTTAAAGTCTAAGAAAAACCAAAACATAAACAAACATAGTCACATCATACCTTTATCAATAAAGTACAGTTGTACTTTGTTAAAGGTCAAATTTTGCAATATCTCCTCCATCAAAGTACAAATACCCAATTCATTTTACCTTTTCTTTTGGTCTATATATTCATAACATTGGGGTCAGCCATAGAGAGAAAGAATGGATCGACGAGAGGGGCTGGATGTTTGGGTGAAAAGTGAACAATTTGGGTATTCTTTGCACTTCCGCCCAAAACAGAAGAAAAAGCGTCACATCGGCACTCGTTGTTATTGTGCTGTAAATGAATTGGAGGCAGAGACGTGTGAAAGAATGAATGAATGAACGCATTAGAGCAAATAATTTGATGTTTAGTTGTTGACAACTGACAAGTGTTCTAATACACTTCTCGCTACCACGCGTCACGGTTGTCGGGCGCCGACAACCCTGAAAATTTTCAGGGGAAATCCGACAACCGTGAACTTCCCCGACAACCGTGGCCGACAACTGTAAAACAGGCCTAGATCTACAAAAAAATGAATATATTAATCTGCTTTTCAGATCCTAAAATAAACTTGACGATTATTTCGTCCAAGATTTCTTCCCGGGATTTCTTTGACTCACTCACTTCACTACGCTACGCTATACGATACGACCTCGACTCGAGGCCCAATCTCTTTTGTGGGAAGCGCGAAGATGCTTACCCGCTTGCGTATCGCATTGCTCACATTATTTACGTCTTTAAAATGGTAGTAAATACGCTAAAAAAATAAAGTGAGTTGAGAGGGGTACCGTAGGTTACTGGGTTAGGCAATGTAATTATTAGGTTATTACGAATTTCAGTTTTCAGTTGATATTATCACTTCTCTTTTTCAAAAGTAAAGTGTCAAAAATAATATCAAAATTTGATCGGATTTTAATTTTACTCGTCCCAGCCTTTGCTACATCGGGGCTACATCGACTACATGAATTCATTGAATGCTTTTCTGATGACACTCCCGTAGATCGAGCGAATTTAGAAAATTATTCAAAGATCACGTTGATAATGACAAAGCCAAAGAAATGGATTGACATAATGTCCAACTCATTTACTTACAGCATAATGATTTATTCATTCACATTTATATTCCGATTTTACTCCATAATTTCCAAAGTCTTGATCTCTACATCGATCTTTTGAAAGTGTTGATTAATTTCGCGACGGTGTGTCTACCAAGTTCTGTATCACCGCACGAGCGCTCGCAACGACCACATTCAGGAAACAAATCGCACATGGCATCAAAATCCTTGATCTGGGGATCCGAGTCTTCCAGAATTAGATGGGATCCAAAACTAATTCAGTTTGAATGTTTTTTTTTCAGATATTCAATGAATCTGTTACAATTTTCATAAGTAATTATCTTTATTAATATCATTCACATTTGTTATCATTACAACTCATCTTTTTAATGTGAATTATACGTATATACAGTGTATTTTCATTTGTATTGTTCTTTATTGCTAATGGCCTGCCAATTGAATAATGAGCGCACCTGTCACGGTCCTGAGAAATGTTTTTAATCATCACGGTGAATGCTTTATGAATTTGTTGCACAATTGCTTAACTACGATCTAAAATAAAATATTATTTGAAAAAATTGATTTGTTTGAAGGAGAAAGAAAGAATAAAGGGGGAGGGGTGGTCGTGGGCAATGTATAAAATTATGGGATGTTTGTGACTTTATGATGGGGGTCGGAGGGGATTGGAGAAAAGAAGTCAATGTTCGGAGCGAATGAAATTAATATTCATTTATGGATGTGTCTACTGTGATTGATCATTGTGGCTGCATAGTCTTTATGGCGATTGAAAAATCCACCTTGGGTCGGGAGGGTTACGTGATTCAATAGATTTCGATAGAAGTACACACATTAAAAAAAAAAGAGGATTGACAATTCATTCACAGATATTCATTTTAAGTACGGATTGTGTGAACGTTTTAGAGGATATGTATTTCGTTGTTTACGCCCACAATGAGTTGCTAGTATAATTTGAATATCGTTGGATGAATTTTTCAATTTCACTGTTATGTTTTCTATCGGCATTGTGCTTTTATACAGTTAGCTTTACAACGTCGTTAGCCTAATTACTGCGAGTGGATGATATTCATGAATGTGAACGAGACGCCCCAAAACCGATGGCACGTGATCTAATTAGTATTCATTATCTTGGGCTTGAGCCAATCATTGTGCTTGAACGGGTTTCCCCGATCCCCCTGGAATGTGTGCCACAGTGTGTGACCTTTTAACCTGTTGTTTGAGTGCGAACCAGCTGGTTTCGTGACCTCAAATATTCCTCATGAATATTCCTCTACTATTTTTCTTTATTTCTGTTCTAACAAGTTGTACTTCTTTTATTAATAGAGTTTGGAACAGGATACTATATAATTGAATAATATATTTAGCATGACATATTTTGCCACTTTTGATCTTATTTCTTTAAATCTGTTTTCACTTCACATGCTATATATTTTTTAATTTCATATCCTTGTATACACTTTATTTCAGAGTTACCCCCCCCGAGTTGTTTATCTCTTCCATATTGAGAAAATAACGTTCCAGCTTTCCTCATTCTTTTGGAAGAGTACTAATAAAGAAGTTTGTTTGCTAGTCTTAAATTGGAGGCTTGCCTTATTGGCAAGAAATCAATGATAGCACGATATGATTAATAAAAGTACCAGTCGTGGTTAAAATTCAGTTATGGACATTTTCCAGTCATAATTAATGCAAACGTTTTTAGTTTCATCCAACTATTCCTTATTTCAAATACATGTATAGTTTACTGAAGAATATGCATTGTGGTAGTTTGACATTTTAGAACCGACTGAAAACGTAGACTAGCCCCTTTCACGAACCCTCCTCCCATCCATTTTGTTTACGGAAAAGTACAAATTGCGCAATCTTGATCGAGAACCATGCACATGGTCATCAGAAATCTGATACTTGTGTTGTCTGGGGTTTTCATTCTAGATCTATGGGAGGTGTGGGGGGGGGGGGGGGGAGTGGAAAATACCGTCAGATCAAATACGCAAAGGCGAGACAAAGCTTATTTGACTTTGAAGGAATATTGCTTAGATATCGAGGTTTCTTTAGCATTCATGATGTATTTTGGGATTAATTCAATGTTGGCCCGTTTTATACGCTGCTGAGTGCTATACAATTAAGAAAATCTTTTAATTTTAATACTGTTAAAACGTGAATTTCTGTAAATTTAAAACTACACCTACAGTGATATTGTGATGCAATTTATTGAATCACGTACCTCGATCTTCCCACTCCTGATGCAAGAAAATATTTTTAGAATTTAAAATCACCAAAATATACATGTAAAGAAAGATTATTCAGCCATCATCATCATCAGTAGAATTCTAAAAAAATATATTCGCTTTGAATATTGACTTCTTCACCAATCCCACACACACGATCTCAACATCCCCTTGTCATTGTCCAGGCCACGGCCACTCCCCCATCGCTCTCTCCCGTCGAACATCTACAACCCCCCCCCCCTCTTCCCCTCTCTTTCACATACGCTGTATTTGTAGGCCTACATATTGTATTACCTAAAAATATTTTTTCCTATCAATTAACCTATACTTTCAAAACATTATAAATCGCAATTGATAACAAAATCGTAATATTAAAGTTTTATGAATGACTAAAAATATTCCTCACGCTCTTGATGAGCACATGCATTATTTTATAGGTGAGTAACGAACAAACACAGCAATAATTGACAGTGATAAAAGAATCTTGATAAAAGATTATAAGAGTAAACATCATCAACAGAAATCTTATGAGAGTTAGTTTCAGTATCTGAATAAAAAAAAAACATTCATGCAAATTATATTAGTTAATTGGGGACCCCGTCTCATGAATACCGATGTCCATTATTTGGAAGCCTCGGAAGAAATCTTCCGAGGCATCCAAATAAAGTTGGAACAATCTTTGGATTTCGTAAGGGCGTGACGCGGTGCAAGCTCAAAGGGCTACGCATGCATGCGGTCCGTAGATTTAGTCGGTCATTGACATAATAAGCAACACGCATTCACAAAATTAATCGCACTTTTACAATGATGAAGCGATCTAAACATTGAAATAATGGACTTAATTTATCGATGCCATCAATGTGAATAAATCAATTAACTGTAAGTATAAAATGAGATTGACATTTCCTTTCACCTTTTTAAGATATCAGTACCGGTAATTGCCTTTCTGCTTCAATCGCAATTCGCGCAACAGTTACGGCTGTGTGGCCGGAGAAGCATTAAACAGACATAAAATGTGGTGCATTTAGCAGCAATCTAAGCTCGTCGATATTGATATTTTCGATAGCTACCGCGCTTTCGCGCGGGAGGGGGGACACCCCCCTCCCGAACCCTCCCCCCGTGCGTGCTTCGCACGCACCGAGGCCGCTGCGCGGCTTTCGTCGCTTCGCGCCGACAACCGTCAGAGTGAACCTGGCGAGAACGTTGGTTGACAAGTGTTCTAATACACTTCTTAATAGATGTCTATGTCGTCGTCATCGCTGTTTGGGTTTTTGTGACAGCGCTCTCATTCAAACAGAATACAGTATAGCAGCATGTGTGAATGGGCTCATGATATTCTTGATGAAAAGTTTTTGCTCATAGAAAACACTTTTGTACCGATTAATGTGTTGAAGTACTTGAATGGTACGAAAGAGTATCAAGGCAAATGTATAAGATTCTTCATCATAATTCATTTTAGTCAGCATTTTCTCTCTCTTTCTAAATAATTTTTCCACGTTTGGTCCTGTGTCTCTCCTTCTGACTCCCTCCCTCCCCCTTCTTTTTTTTCTTATATGTCTCCCTCTATGTCCTGCAGAGGTTAGCTTTCTTCTTTTATTTTAGTTATCTCTCCCTCTCTCTCCCCTATCTTTCTTCCTGCCCTTCTTTCCAACTTTCTGCCGATCTATCTCCCTCTCTCTCTCTCTTGTTCTTTCTATCCTTCCATATTCTGCTTTCGTATTCATCTTTCGAAATCTTCCTATCTTTATCCCGTCACTCTCTCTTCCTCGCTCTCTCACTCTGTCCTTTTCTCTTTCTTGCCTATCTCCCTCCTTCCTCTTTCTTTCTTTCTTTCTCTCCCCCTCTCTCTCTCTCTCTCTTCCTTCCTCCCTTCCTCTCTCGGTCCATCCCTCTCATTTGTTTACCCCTTACATGCCACTGCTCATCTTGTAGCCCCCATTCTCCTCCAATGCCATCCCTGGATCCCAGGGCCAGCCAGCATCATCCAGCGGCTTCCATCAAAGATCTCCGCAGAAATTGTGCTACTGCAAGATCTGCAATTGAAGACAAATTTATGATGACGTACTTGATTGAATTAGGCAGAAATATGTCAACTCTGTCTTCCTTGAAGCCTCAGACGATAATGTTCAGTATTTGCAGTTGTAGGGACTATTATTTCAATGTCGAATATGTTCATAAAAATTACAATGTCGTTCACTGCGAAAACATCCGTGTTTACAGAACACCCGTGCCAAATGTTATGGACCATAGAGTCTTGTGGTAATCATTTGAATACAAAGTTAGTTAAGAATCCAATAAAATGATCACCCGAGTGTCTGTTTACATAAATATATGCCAAAGGAAAGAAATCCTGTAAAATTCTGAGAAATTAGCTTGGGATTTGAGTCAAATGTTGGAGTATTGTTTCAAGGTTTCAGCATCACAACCCAACTTAAGCAACTTTAGCAGATCTATATAGATCTACAACATATAGGGACAGTTAAAGATAAATTCCAGTTTTGGTAACGATCTCAAAATGACTTTTTACAGAATCTTATCTAATGACCACACAAGTGTCTGTTTGTATGAATAAAAAATATGTGCCAAAGGATTCTGAAAGAAATTGTGTAATTGCTGAGAAATAAGCAAAATAAGCGCGGATTCGGTCACTTCCGTCGGGTCTTTATTCCAGCAATAATAATACACTGTCCCACGTGTGCCTATCTGTGTTGGTGATGTTCAGTGTGAACATTTTTCAGCGTAGATTTCAAGATTTCACGAAGTTCAGTTTATTTAACTGTACCAGATCTAGATCCTTGATGATATACTGACAATTAAGCCTGGTTTTACAGAATTTCTCATGAAATCAGTGTTTACTGCAACTACTGGTATTTCTCTTTAACCTTGGTTTTTCACAGACTTATGAAATCAATGTTAACTGCGACTACTTTAATGTTTAACCTTATGGTGTTAGCTCTATATCCACTTGTGTAATAACACAAATTGGGTCTTGTCTTAATACTAATGGTTGTTGTGTTTACTGTAATTTAACACCTGAGCATGTAAACCTCTCAGAACTTCAGAAGGCAGGCTGATGTAGTTCTTAACCAATTGCTTACCAGAACTGGGTGCTCCCTGTACAAAGTCTATGAGAATTATAGAATCCCATTGGTCAATAGGTTGCAACTCTCTAGTTTTTCTGGCTTATGCACACATCCAATCCATCTAGCATCAAGTGAATTAAAAATAAAGAATATGTAACTTTACGTAACATAAAATTAAAAATATGTAGCTTTATGAAGCTGGCCATATACATGTATATTGTGTAACCTATTGAGATTTGATGAGTCTTCTTGTCAAATATGCGGAAAATGGAATATTATGATGAAATACACAAGAAATTGTAACTGGGTAACATTGACTCATTTTCTTATCAAAATTCAAATGTGTGCATATATGCTTTTCATGGACACCCTGAAATAAGCGATTGAAATATTTAAATGTAGTATTTTCTTATTTCACATTCGATTTGACTTTTGAGTTAAATTTCAGCATTAAGCTTATTTTATTTTCCCCTTTTCATTCAAATCAACTTTCCGTTGGGGTGGACTTGTCCTTTAAACATTTACTAAAGCCTTAGACAGGCTTCAAGAAATCATTAGCTTGTTGACTACATGTATATATTGCATTCTCTTTCAATGTTGAATGTTGCATAAATTGCTGGATGCTTGATTATTGCTTCTCCAGTTGATGTATAAACTGGAGTCAACTACACAATTGATTTATTGCCATTTGATTCAAATGCTGCTGCCTGGTAGAGTTTGAGATTTTATTTATTACCCTTTTATGTCAGACATGGGACTATTTTCTGTCCTTTCCTCTTCATACAAATCAATTTAGCATCCCGCCAAGGACAATGGCTCCTATATGTACATACCTCCTCCAACAAGTGTTTGAATGTTTTTGTGTGTCTCATATAGATGCCCTATATATGTAATATTACATGGAACATTTCTTGTCTGCCTACATTTTAAATAGTTCATTTATCAAATTCATTTAATTTTCACGGTGTAATATTTACACATTTATCTTTTGACTATCTTTTCAATTATTTTAAGTGCTATGGTACATCGGAAATTTGTATGCTCATTTTCATTTTCTACTATTGGGTCTATATTCCCCCAAATTTATTTTTGTGATTTTGTAGTTTCGATCTGATACTGATAGAACAAAATTTCATCATTATTAGGCACTACATGGTTTCATGTGATTGCTTTGTCTGCCTGATTTTAAAATGTAAATTAGAAAGAGAGAGAAAAAAAGGTTTGTAAAGAGCTACCTGTTTTCTAACCAAAGAGGCCTATACAGCATTATTTAAAGAGGGTTGATCCAAACTTTTGTTGAATGAGAAAGAAGTTAAGTCTAAAGAGAAAAAAGATGAGAATAATACCCTTTTTAGACAGGCTAAAATTTCCTTAACCCCGTACTATTGGTGGGGCTAAATGGCAATTTAGCCCCACCTATAGTACGGGGTTAAGCTTAGCCCACTTTCGTTTTACACAGCGTTTTTGCAAAGTGGGCTAACCCCACCTATAGTACGGGATTATTTGGCCCTGCAAAAAAGCAGGGTTATCCCACCAATTGCGGTGCTAAGAGCAATAGTACGGGGTTAAGATCGCATGTGTAAAACGAAAGTGGGCTAAGCTTAAATAGTACGGGGTTAAGGAAATTGCGAGTGAAGCACTTGTACTACGAATGATCGACAAAAACCACTAGTCCGGGGTTAGCGAGTTTCGTGTGTAAAAAGCAAGCATTCCTTATCCGGGGTTAGCAATAACAATTTGGCATGTGTGAAAAGGAAAAAAAATAGTACGGGGTTAAGGATAGTACGGGGTTAGCGATAGTCCGGGGTTAAGAAAATCCTGTGTAAAAAGGGCATAAGACATCGATCCCTTGATCCACCCCTTTCCTCTCCATCCACCACCCCCTTCCTCTCCTTTGCTACCCCCTCCATCCCTCTTCCCCTATCCCTCCACCAATCCAACTCCCCTCTCCTCCCCGCCCCCACATTACCTTGTCTCCTTGGGAAGTTATGTTATCATATGTTATATCCATCAAACTCTTGTCACAAGGTTGTTACCATACATGTTCTGTGTCATGTGAGGCTGACCTTGCTTCTTACACTTTCAGCTTGCAGTGGAACAAGTGGTCTCCAACAAGCTTCCACAAACACCAGATTCAAAACTTTATTTTTTTGTTTGGAATTTGGCCCAAAAAAAGATTTTGTAAATTTGAAGGGGAAGTCCGGGGGGGGGGGGCACTCAAATTATATTTTGATGGGATGTGACTCACAGAACCTTGAATTGAGGGTGTAAGAAACTGACCACAAGGGTTAAATACAGGGTTTTGGGAACGAATTATACACTGGGTAGTGTGAAAAATAGGATCTACCATGTCTACGGAATGGGATCAGTGTTCATCCTGATAATAAGTTGGTTTCAATAATAAAAGCAGGAAAATTCAAGAAAATATTGGTGAAAGTTAGATGGAAATGAATTTATGAATCTGTTAGTGTTAGCCGGTTTGTGATGTCGTATGCAAGCAGCTCCCCTATGTATCATGTAATTGAATTATATAAATTCCAAGTTTGATGATGAATGGAAATATATTTTTGTAATAGAAGGGATATGAAATGATGTTTCCCATGATATAAGCCTATCTCCCACACAAGTAAAATCACTCTCATTTTGTTTTTAGATTATGGCATTTAAAAAAAAATTGTATCATACAACATTTGGGGGAGCCTCTGTGATGTCACAAGATAACAAAAATACATAGACCTATTCATAAATCCATTATTTTTTGTGGATTTTCATAGAACCTTCACCAATATTTTTTTTTCTATTATTATTATCATTATTATTAATATCATCAAATTTTTTATTTATTTATGGATTTTCATCAAACCTTAACCAATATTTCATCTATTTGCAACTTGTATTAAAAAAAAACACAACTTATCAGGGTGAACTTTCCCTTTAACTGTTCTCCTGGCCTCAAAGAAATAAAAAACATAAGATTGACAAAAAGACTTTAGGTGGTTTCAGACCGCCTCGATCACAAGAATCCCCGTTAAATTACGAGAACTTTTTTAGGCTGAAAAATACCCATTAATTATTTTTGCATTCACACCGCCCTGAAACATACCCTTCGGGATAAATTCCTGAAGTTACGAGCATGCGCAGTATGGTCTGATAAGCAGGCAAGGCGCCAGATTCAAAATCACTAGCCCAGCAGCCACCCATGGTGCCGCACCCAACAACACGCTGAGCTAAAAGTTCCTGTAATTTGCTTTCACATCGCCAAAATACCTGCGACCTTGGAAAAATCCCCGCGAAAGTTCTCGTAATTTCGCCAAGTACCTACTGTTTAGCGGGTATTTTCTTTCGGGGAAATTACGCGTAGTTTGCTTTCACATTATTAAAATACCTGGTATTTTCTGATCGGGGTAAATTTCCCGATCAGAGAATACCTGGAACTGACGAACTTCGAGGCAGTCTGAAACCACCTATTGACTCAGGATCTTTTTGAATCTCAACTGTGTGAAGTAAAACATTGATGAATGTAATGAAATATGTCTGGTCATTATTGAATGACCTTCGACTGCTTGACCAATGTGTGTGGCCCAAGACATATGGACACATGTGGACAAAGAAGGCTGCATTTAGCACCATATAGAATGACATGGGGCGTAATGGGACATGAATAAGATCCCTTTCCTCTACTCACATATCAATGTTTAATGTATACCAATTCTCTTTGTCTAGCCAAGATCTTGTTTCTATCAAAGTTGATTCCATACTACTTGCAGTTCATGTGTTTTCTTTTCATCCATCTCAACATATCTTTATTTATCTTTCCATTTTCTTTCATGGTCTCCCATCTTTTTACATGTACTTTGAATGATAATGAAGATGTACTTTGAATGATAATGAAAATGATATTACTTCTACTTGATTCTTGTATAGCAGATAGGCCTATCATGTAGGCCTATACTAGCAGTGATTCTGTACACTTTTGACAAGCCTGTTACACTTACAGCACACAAGTATTTCAAGGAATAAATTCCTGCCAGGTAAGCCTCCCCATTTACCGCACCTGGGTTGAGTGCAGCACGGTGTGGACCATTTTCTTGCCAAAATGGATTAGGCCATGGCTGGGATTCGAACCCACAACTCTCTGTTTCAAAAGTCCGGAGACCATTCCAGAGGGCCACAAGTTCTACAACACTCCACATAATGATAACCACTCCTGTATACAAATGTCTATTTTCTTATCTAATAATAATAATTATACTTGCTTATATAGCGCTTAATACTGACTTTGTCAGAAGTCTCTAAGTGCTCTACAGTATATGCAGCATAATTACCCTGGCTTTAGCAGTGCAGTTGTGACGTGCGCTGCGTTTCAAGGAATAAATTCCTGCCAGGTACCCATTTACCTCACCTGGGTTGAGTGCAGCACATTGTGGATCAATTTCTTGCTGAAGGAAAGTACGTCCAAGCTGGGATTCGAACCCACGAACCTCTGTTTCAAAGTCCGGAGACTAATCCACTGGGCCACAACGCTCCACACAAACTCTACTCTACACCCCCATCGACCCTCCCCCTCCTTCACTATGAATCCTGACCCCCCCCCCCATCTTCACTATCAATTTATGCTCTGTAACACAAAGTTTTGTGATCAATCGCTTAATATTGATGACCAATCCAGATCATTGTTGCTTCCATACCTTGTTCAAAACACTGACCAGTAGCCAATCAGTGATGTTCTTTCATATTTTACATCCTCCACAAACCTTTGTGTTATGGGGGGGGGGGCAGATTTCAAAACCATATAAGTCTAACCCTTCCTTCTTCTTTTGTTCCTATTCTTATGGAAGCTGCTAGACCTGACGGCTGATGGGCAAAGATCTTTCCAAACTGACAACATTGTTCTTTCTACCCTATCCCAAAAGAGCAAAACAAAAAGAAAAACAAAATCCTGGCCTCCATCATTCTCCCTATTCAATATCCATAATCTTCCCCTGTGGCAACCATCTGATCATGGGGGACGGGATAGCATACAATTTTTCATAAATTCAAATGTTTTTCACCCATTTCTCTTGAAATTTCTATGATTTTGTCAGAATATCCCCTCCCCGAACGATCAACCGTTTTGTCTCATTTTTGGTTGTTCTTCTATTGTCGTTTGAAACATACACCCGGGGCTAGGATGAGAGTGGGAGGGATTGGGTTTCCGATGGAAGAACGGGGCAATGTAAATAGGGTCGGGTTCTGCAGGATATTTGGCGAAGGATTTCTCTGGAATCCATCACATTTCCAACCCCTCTTTTCAACTGATTCCCACTCAACCATTGTAATCGCCGTTCCTCCGCTTAAGCAACAAATCTTGATCAAGATTTGGCTAAAATTGTAGAAATTACAATCCTTTGTTCTTGCCTTATACTTCATAATACTCGTATTTAGCCGGTAGGGAGCTGAACTAATAAAGGTGTCAGTTTTGAAAGATTTGTCTTTATGATTGGGCTATTATTCTAGTCTCCCCTGGATAAAGTTGAATTGGATTTGCTAGAGGACATTGGGTAGGAAATCTTGATTGATTATCTCAACACTTATTTTAAATCACAAACGAAACAGAATACACCTTGAAACAACAACTGTCTTGGCCAGTTGGTATCTAGGCCCTACAAAGATTTTTTTTAAACTTAGATTTGAATGTCACAGATTGGTATAGCAGGCAAGTTTACATAATGTCTTTGAAAGAATGAATAATTAATGGAGTACTTTGGCATACACTCAGAATTTCAAGGATTTGAAATAAATCCAGATTAGCTGACCATCCAAATATTGGATTCATTTTTAATCTGCGGGATTAGCTTTTAAATCTTTCAAGATTTAAATTCAAATCTTTTTAGCTTTATATTTAAATCCACAAGGTTTAAATCCAAATCTGATATTCGGCTGGTTACTATGCATAGCCGATCTGGATTTATTTCAAATCCTTTGAATTTAGAGTGTATTCAGAATAGTGAGAAATAATGAAAAAAGGGAAAGGTCATTTGCCAAAAATATATATTCTCAGCCATGGCATGTTTTCCTTCAGCAACAAATTTACCAACATTGTGCTGCACTCAACCCTGGTTAAGTACCATGGTGAGGTAAATCGCTACTGGCAGTAAGTAATTCCTCAAAAAGCTGTGAGCGCCGGAATCGGTAGACTTAAAATGAGCTTAGCCGGGGTAAAATAGGTATGCTGTGAGCACCGAACAAGGTGATACATGGCTATAAGAATCCTATATTAATTTTTGTATTGCTTATAGATGTTTGTTCATGCATCAACCCCTGTTCAGATGCAACAAAATGTCTGCATCTGAACAGGGTTATATGTGCATCCATGGATTACTAATATCAAAGAATGTTTATGATGTACATGTAGGACCATTCATTTAATAGGGAAGGTTTAACACCCGGTTGTCATCATTCATCGTTCATTAGCCAGCTATGTTGAAATAGGAATACATTCCCAGGACAATGTCCTAGCCTTATAACATGTCAAGGGTAGATAGATTAATGAGCTATGATCTTGTAATGAATTGGAATTCATCTGTGAGGCCATGTTGGTGGTAGATTTGATTCATTCAGCTCATCAGCCCAGGTAGATGCTGCTTTACAGTAATCATCAAAGCTCTGCTTGGACTAGTTATAACTTTGTCAGGTTTATTGAAAGAGATTACCTGCATCAAATATTTAAGTTGTTTGACCATTGCAAAACGTAGCATGTTAGATTTCAAGCGCAATATACAATGTACGTAAACTGTTAACAGTTATATAATAATCATTGCCAAAATTTTTATCAAACATCTGAAAAGGCTGAGGCCTATATGAGCATTAGCATGGTCCAAGTCCATGATCGTTCATTTCAAGTAAATCCAGACAAATTAAATGATTTTGTGTATGGTCAATGAGGATTTGGGGTAATTTTGCATATTTATTTTTGGGTCCTTGTGGATGGAATTCCGGAATATTAATTTCATAGAAGATGGGCTTATGTCTGTTTAACCTAATTTGGCCAAATGATTGGCTCAGATCGTTCATATATTCATATGTCAAATTACATTCAGAAAAATGATAGATTTTTCTTTTCACATGACTGTGTTTTTAATCCCAGAAGTTTGTGGGAAGTACAATAGTGTACTATTTGTACTTTATGACTGAACAGTTAATTGTTTATTTTAATTCTGGATGTTGTGATATTAGACCTCGGGTCTTTTACATGCATGAATGGTCCAGTCGGTCATATATGAATAACGAATGGATATTGCCTGCAAAATGACTAAACCCTGAATTTCTTGACAAAAGCGCGAAAAAGACGAAACTTCCACCTCTACAATTAATTATGCCAGCCCCTTCAACTTGGCCCGGGGGCATATTTTGAAGATAAACAGACATAATCAGCCCCTTCGACGTATTGTCCTTTTTTATGTCCATTGATATTCCATGACATACCCAGAGGTGGACTCTATTGCTCCAATTTGTTGGAAATCTCGAAAATGACTTTTTATTGAATTTAATCCCTTTATCTTTGCCATCTCCACCCACTATCTTTGTTCTCACACATGAAGGCGTTCCTGACGTTCTACCAACCGGGCGTTTATCCCTCCGATTCTCCTCCTCTTTTATTCCACCTCCTTCCTTTCATCTCGATCTCATGATCTGTTATCACTCTCTAAAGACGTTGCTCTTTAGAGCAGAATGATACGATTAAGTCGATTGAATTGAAAATGTCTGTTTTGATGATTGCCTATTTTGCCTGGATAAAGGGTTAACCCATCGGATGCTATATGTCCCTTAACAAACTTTTAGACACTGGAAGAAGCATTATTTTTCTTAAAATTTGGATTGGATGGGGGAGAGGGTGTATTTTTCCTTACTGACTTTTAGAAGTTCAATTTTACAAAGATTCAGACCATAAAACTGATTATTATCTTTACTATGGTGCTTCATGGAAATGAAATTGAAAATGTTCAGAGATACATATATTTGATATACCATTGACTTAAAGGGATTTTGTATATTTGTAGTTATCATTTCAAAGGAAAAGTGTTGTAAAAGGGTATTACTGTTTCAGTGTGCACAATATGAAAAATTATAATAATAAAACTGATGATAGTAATAGTGATGATGATTATTATAATGATGATGATGATGATGTCATTTTCACATGTTCAGGGAGGATTGTATGAAGTGTGGAAGCGTCATGGTTCAGCGGTTCTGACTCTCGCCTTGAAATCAGAGGGTCGTGTGTTCGAATCCCACCATGGCCTTGCCTCCTTTGGCAAGACATCAATCCACAAATTGCCACTCTCCGCCCAGGTGTTAAATGGGTACCCGGTAGGATGTAAAAGCCTATATGTAGTATGCCTAGCAATTGAGTCTTGGAACTCTTGTTGGAATGCTCCCCAGGGAGTGGAGAAGGTGCATACATTGCATGCGGGCCTGCAAGGATCCGATTACTGGGGCTATAATATGTCTGTAAAGCGCTTAGAGACGTCGTTCCGATGTATTAAGCGCTATATAAATGCGGAATATTATTATTATTATTCTTTATATTTGCAATAATAATTATAAAAATGATAATGCTAGGGTTATTAAGTACATAATAATTAATAGTTAATTCTCTGCATTTACAATAAAATATATTATTATGTTATATATATCTTAAGTGACCTTTATTGTGGGGTGACAACATCTAACCGTTGTTTTTGCTTCCATTCTTCATTCTATGAACTAAAGCGAGCTAGGTGCCTGCGAATAATGCACTTTATCGGCAAGTGTTGATTTGGGTAATGAAGCGCATGCAGGATTCAACAGGCTATTTTGGATGGGACTTTATTAAATGGCAGTCGATCGTAAAGGGGCGTACATGGAGGTAGTACAAGGACCATTATCATCCGACCTTAGGAAGAAAATTCCTTGATTTCAAACGTAACATTCTGCAGTGAGAGAGCTAGCGCTTCTGGTGTTGAACTACTTCATCAGCGAGCATGAAAATTACTAGACGCATATTAATGTTAGATCATAAATGACAAACATACGAGATGTTTGTTTTAGCAAAATTGGTTCAGAAATGACAATGGCTACATGGATAAATATGTAAAACTTATAAGTCCATGTAGCCTTTTACAGCATGCATCTTTTCAAGGAATAAATTCCTGCCACGTGGGTTGATAGTACAGTGCAAAGTGGATCGATTTCTCGACAAGGAAATTATGCCATGGCTGGGATTCGAACCCACGACCCTCAGTTTCAAAGTCTGGAGACCAATCCACTGGGTCACAACGCTCCATGCAAGAGATCAATCGATATTTGACTCACATTTTCTAATTTCTAGTATCACATTACTGTTAAAATTTCTGATTCAACACCACAGGATGAATTCACTGCATTCACAGAAATTATTTTCAACACCTCAAAAGTTGATTAATCCAACTGTAAAAAAAAACATTTTGAATGCAAAAGTTTGTTTTAACCAACTGTTGGTCAATGCATGTCTGAACCAACCTATACTAGGCTGGTTAAACATTATTTGAGGGTGTTGGAAAGTACGTCTTAGTAATCCAAATCACCAACTCTCCTACTTCTGAAAATTTGCCTTAACGTGCTATTTGTCATGAAGTCTGATAATTTGAGTCTTCATGTTAGTGATATACTGTAGGAGATCCTCCACATTGAAATGCATGGGAGGGATCGTAATTGGCAAATTGTCGAGGGTCAGTGTCCGGCCGCGGAGAAGGAAATTCATACGGAACGGTGGGGTTATTACCAGCGACAGCTAAATTCATCTCGATCTCGAAAAAAAACAGCAAGTGCTGAAGATTGCCAAAGAACACTTGAAAATTAGAGAAGAAACATTCTAGGAAAGGGAGATATATTGCATTGGATGAAAAGTTGAGAGCTAGCAAAATAAGAATGAGAGATGGATGGATGGACAGATAGATAGATGTATAGATAGATATATGGATGGATGGATAGATACATAATTTAGATAGATAAATAGATGGATAGATAGATAAATAGATAGATGGATGATAGATAGATAGATAGATATAGATATGTATACTGTATATATATATACTGTATAATGTGGAGATAGATAGGGAGATATAGAGATGTACAGATAGATTGAAAGAAAAAAAATAAAAGACAGTTGAATGAGAAATGCAAGAAGAAATCCAGAGAATAAATCATATTATATGGCAATATATACAATGTCACAATATTGTAATAATAATGATGATATTGAAAATCATGATATTCAGATTGCTCCCATCTTTATCTAAAATATTGGCTCACTTTAATTGTTCGAGAAAATCTATTACCCTTTTCATAAACCTATCCTCCAATTAGCCGCCTAAGAGTAATGCGGATAATTCAATAAAAATTGCTTTCATAAATTACAAAAATAAGCCGCATTATTTTTACGAGCGCCTGTCCTGAAAAAGGCGGATAATCGCCATGACAACTGGACACGCCCCCTCCGATGCGGTTGTGTTGGAAAAGGGTGACCTTGTGACCGCACCATGGCAATTATCCGCATTATTTGGAAATGCGTCCATAAACTCAAAATCTTATCCCGATGCCGCTATAATGCGGATAATAGCAGCATCAGAGTAATGCGGATAACTCTTGTCCTCCAATTTTACGACCAAATTATGCTGCTATTAGCCGCCTAATTCATAGTAATCGGGTTTATGAAAGGGGTATATAACCTCTTCCATGTCATTTTAATCAGTCTTTTTATATCCTTTGTGAATTCAAAACAGGTTGTGTTCCTGTAACTCTTGTATGTGTGTTTTTGTTTTGTCCATTACAAAGTGTTAACATCTCATACTTTTACGCAAGTGCTCGAGAAATAGTTGTATTATTATTATTTTATTATTATTGTTTGTATTATTATTTTTATCATTTTCATTTTAACATCCATCAATAATTCTGTGAAACAGAGAACAAAATGCTTCTGCTGCATACATCTTCAGCTATGTACTCTGCTGAGGGCTAGGGGATGGGGGGATATATGACATGGATGCTCCAGACACACACACCCTCACATTTACCTTCAAATGTTTGTTTTGATAAATTGCATTTCTAAGTCCTGAGGTAAACCCTTTCAACATAACAGTCACATGAAAAACAACATTGAACAAAACCCACATGGTATAGAAGAACCAGCCAGGCAGAACTAACAATTTAAGAGCTTCCGAGAGAAAGCCAAATGGCAAAAAAAAATGGATGCCACAAAAAATTAAAACAATTGCCCGAAAGAGAACGCCGTCCCAATCAGCAGACCCTCTCCTGGGCAACCCACGATGAAATCCTCTCGCAACCCCCCCCCCCCCCTCCAAAAAAATCAACACTAAATGTGAGAATTAATGGCCCTACGTCAACAGTTTGGACATGCTGATGAATCCAACACCTTCCAAAAGTTGTCACTAATTGATTTTGGGTTAGAGGGGGCTTTTGCGCATTGTGTTGGTGACGATTTGGACGCCACGGGCCTGCTGGGCTGCGGTTTGGCTCGTAGAATGTCCCATATCCGCTTGCAATTTGCATGCAAGCCTTGTGAATTCCTATTATGTGATCAATCACAAAGAATTATTTCTCCTTTGTTCCATCCCTTGTTTCTGACATGTCAAATTCCATCCCTGTTTTTTTTTACGAATATCATCTCACATTGATTCTTCTCTGACTAATTGAAGGGATAAGGTGATGTATTGCATTTCCCTGCAAAGCTCTTACCTGGCCCTGTGATATAAAGATACACAATATCTATATAATGATGATAATTGATTGGAATGTTTTCACTTGGGTAATCACAGACTTATAATCAATGTATATATAATTGAATGTAATGTTTACATGGTTCACCAACTAGGTTTAAGATCTATTGCTTCAAATAACTTAAATGTTTTACACAGTTCACCGTATAGGTTTACAATTTATTGTTGCGATTAACTATAATGTTTTACACGTTTCCCCATACAGGTTTACAATCTATTGTTACGATTGATTGTATTGTTTTCATGGTTCACCATATAGACTTAAAACTTTTTTTTTGTTCGTTGTTGCGGCTCAGATTCTTTAAGGTCAAATCATTGTTAACCAATAACCATAGCAGGTAATGAGTGAGGGGTCAAAAATATTTAAAAAAAAAAACTAAAACAGCTGTCATGCCAATACCAATGTAATCTCATAATCAATTACTCAATTTTACAATTAAATTTAAAAGGTGGCATTTCTGTATGAACATTTTTATGTGTTCTTTCATGATATATTTCATAATTCATCTTATAATCAGCGTTCATGGTTTGAGCTAATTTCTACACCTCGTGGCTCAATTATTATCCTCCATGATGGGTGATAGACCCCGAGACTAATAATCAGTCGTCATGGTAATGTCATAACCAGGAATCTGAGTGCTATATCTGTGTGATGAAAAGAACGTCAAGATCGATCATCAACTCTCTACATCATTGGTCAGCTTCGGACCATCTAATACTTCCCCACTGAATGCCATAAGGTCGTTAGTGCTATTATTACATATGGCAGAAGCGATCTCCTTGGAGGCACCGTGATCTTTGATTCCTTAGCGAAGCCAGGGTTTATGAGAAAGAAATGAAGATTTATATGAGGGGAAGTGGACAGTGAAAGTTGTTATGAGGAGGTCAGAAAAATATCCTGAAAAAAGGGGAGCTTTTTTGTAGTAAGCTGGGGAATGATTTGACCTAGTAAATGGTTGGTCAGATAAATTAATTAAATAGAGAAAAATACCTTCCTTCCATGAGTACTGTGAAAGTTAAATAACCATTTAACCAATGATAAGCAATAAACAATGAGTACCTGTTAAACATTGAAATAAATATCAAGATCATTTCCCTAATCCTGCAACAAGGCATTGGTGGTATAGATAACACTGAATAAACAATATACACTGAAACTAATGATTACACTAGTCAAGAACTCGATCCTGTGTGACAAATTAAAATTGATGATACCCATAAATGTTTTGATAATGCCCCAAAATAAAGCTAAAGATGCATCTGTGTTTGTTCATTAAAAATTCCTTAGTATTTAGAAGTCACTTTTTATCTTCACAAACATTGCCATGATTGATAAAATATTCAGTTTTTTTTTATTGAACAAAACCAAAATAGTTCAAACTGAAATTGAAATAAAAGTTATGGGCAAGGACATATTTCTAGTATGATTATATGGAATAGTTTTGGAAGATCCAATATAAATCATCTTAGCATAATTTGATGGCAAAATTTTGAAGAATGTGAGTAATAGTATAAGACCCAAAAGGCCTTGAATATTAAATTAGCATTATCAATTTACATGCTCACTACATATCATTTACATCTGTAGAAATTATTACCAGATAATTGGCCTGATTCTATAAATAGCATGTTAAAATTTTAAAAGATGAAATAAAAGTAATGAGAGAGATTAATGAGAAACAAACATGTAAACTAATTATGGATGAAATTATCCACCTGTAATTGTGATATCCTGATTGTGTTTCTCAATCAATCATTTACTGCAATGCGATGACAACATATGTATTCACACCGCCTCGATAACCAGAGTAACTGTTAATCTACAAGAAGTTGTTAAAGGACGAGTCCGCCCCAACAAAATGTTGATTTGGATAAAAAAGAGAAATCCACAAGCATAACAATGAAAATTTCATCAAAATCGGTTGTAAATGAGTTGTGCATATCACTGTTTTGTGAACAATAAGTGAATCTTTAAAATGTCATAACTTTCTTATTTTACATCCGATTTTGATGAAATCTTCAGCATTATGCTGGTTTGATTTTTCTCTGTTTATTGAAATCAACATTTTCCTGGGGTGGACTTGACCTTTAAGGCCTTAAAATACTCTAACTGTCTTTTGCATTTACACCAACCTGAAGCAGAGCCTTTCTGGGTAAGTTCTTGAAGTTTCAAGTATGTGCACTATTGTGCAGTATGGTCTGATAAGCAGGCAAGGCGCGAGACTCAAATTCGCTTGTTCAGCAGCCACCCAAGGTGCCCGTGCCCAACTACACGCTTGGCTGAGAAAGTTCCTGTAATTTGCCTTCACACTGTCAAAATACCTGTGAACTTGGAAAAACTCCCCACGAAAGTTCTTGCAATTTTGAAAAATACCTACTATTTAGCGGGTATTTTATTCAGGAATATTATGTGTAATTTGCCTTCACACTGCCAAAAATACCTGGTATTTTCTGATCAGGGTAGTTCGGGACAAATTTCCTGATCAGTTAATACACTGGTATTCTGAAACGTTGAGGCGGTCTGAATACACCTATTATTGTAGAATATTCGTCTGTGAAATATTTGATGAGGATGTCATTACGATTGCTCTTTATTATCTTCTCCTTACTGTCAGAGAAGAACACAAAACGAAGAGAGATGTAAAATTACTGGCAGCCTTAAATGGCATTATACTAGTGAGACAAATGACGGTCATTCATTAGGGTAATGATATCAACGAGGCAAAGCTAAATAGCAACATCCTTAAAATGGATAAATGAGTGGAACTTGTCGAATAGAAATGAAACGCCTTGCAACGCTGTCACGGTCCTCACGAGGTACAACTGGATGGATATGATAAAACACTAATCTTCAAAACATGCCACAATGAGAGCGCTGCTCAATTGGTTACGAAAAAAATGGCTGGCTTTATTTCTAGTGACTTGTCACTCTGTCCAACCTTTCAGTAAAAACACCAATCTTTTTTGGTTTTCTCCTAATATGCCATTATCCCCTCTTCCTCTCATTTTCTCTCTCTCCCCCTGTCTTTAGCTGATATGCTAATTACCCCTTTCTTTCTCTCTTTTCTCTCCTCCCATATCTTCCTTTCTGTTATCCTAACATGCCATTACCACCGTTTTTTCTCCATCTCTTCCTCTTTCTTCCTCACCCCTCCCTCCCAAAAAAAATCTTGTCTCCTGATCACCCCTCTCTCTCTGTGACACCCACACATACTCTTGTTGTTTCCCCTCTTTCTTCATCCCCTTCTCTCTTCCTCTTTCTTCCTCTTTCTTCCTCACCCCACCCTTGAAAAAAATATTTCTCAACCAAATTTTTCCCTCCTCTCTCTCTCTCTCTCTGTCAAAGCCACTCACAATCTTGTTGTTTCCCCTCTTTCTTCCCTCTCTTTCTCTCTCTCTTTCTCTCTCTCTTTCTCTCTCACACCCTCTCACCCACACCATGTAATAGGTCCACACTCCACAAACTCTTTCCTCCTCTCCCCCTCTCCCTCTCTCCCATTATTGTACATCTCAAGGTATTGCACAACTGGCATCCTCAGGAGGTTGCCATGGTAACGAGATGTGGATGCTATCTGGAGGACATTGATTAATCTGTTAAAGTTGAAGCATGATTGATAACCATCGATTCTGATTTGATCAAACAGTGTTTTTGTAGTGCAGGGAAGGTATGGCAATAGAATGCAAAGATTCGCCATCCTTATTCGACTTCCTGCCCTCGACTTCTCAAAGCAAAGACAAATATTGGTTTCCTTACCATATTTCTTTATCATTTGTATTGTAAAGGCATAAGTTAGCATTCTGGTGCTGTCTTTGCAGTTGCTGCCGGACCCATAATCATTTTGGCAAAATGAATTTTCAGAGTAAATTCTATTTCAGATATCTATTTCGAACAATAAAATATGGTTTTTCAATTATTTCTTTTATTTGACTTTTAAAAATTTGAGCAGCAAGGTCCCACTTGATACCTGTGTTTTTGATATGTTATACAAATGAATCCCATAAAAAATCATGCCCCCAAATAATTGTTTTTTGCTTCAAAAAGTTGAATTTAAAGTGACAGGAAATAACATCTTAATTTTATCCCATATATCAATGTGTTTTATTAATCTCCTGAGAGATTTTGTTACAATTTGTTCAGTCACAGATGTCTTGAAGATGTATACATTATTTTTTTTTGTTCCTTGGTGTTTTTTATCCATCTGAATAATATTATATACAACATGAATCAAAGTTGAGGTATTTTCTTTTGAATTAGGGTTTGTTATGTTAACCGAGACATTTAAAGCATTAGCATCAATTTGATGTTTAATAAATCGTTTGCATATTAAGATGAGGAAATGAATGATTTGTGAAAACTTTTTAACCTCTAAAATATGTAAACTTGATGAACCCTTAGGTATTTCAAGGGGAGTTGAAAAATCAAGAAAAGAATGGGTGTTAAGCTTATTGTAAAATGTTACCACTGGTTACTAAATATTTTCACCCTTAACTCTTGAGGTTGAAACCATTTCTCATCATCTTGTCTTTCAGGGAATAAATGACTCAAACATATGCCTCAAACACCACTCTATTGCTCTCCACGAAATGACGAATATTCACTTTACCACATGTCAAAATGAAAGAGTAGGCAAATGAAGGGTGTATAAGACAGTCACTGCAAAAAGGGCATTAACCACCGAATTGTGGCAGTAACAATGTTTATAATGAACATGAAAACATGTCTATTTCCAAAGCATCAGTGTTTGTAATCTTGTGATTTGCAAATTTGAAAGAATTGAAACAAAGTTAGCAAATAACACAAGTTTCTTTTTGTATGTGTTATTTCCAAAACACGAACCATTACTGTCCAACAGCTACCAGTTTAATAGTGCCTGTCAACCCCTCAAAATCAAGGAAAGTTTTCAGAATGGACAACTTGTCGGACTAAAATGTTGATGAAGCACTTCCTTATAATTTGTTTTCTTCTTCTACGGCACATTAACATTTCTGTTACTTTCCTCATGCAACCTCTCTGACATAGCAACAACAAATACATTCAATGCAAGAAATAAAACGCCACAATTTTATATGATTTTCGCATAGAGTCTAAAACATGTGAATGTCAATATTTTCATTTTCTTCTTCAAAGGCATAGCACTTCTCACTGTTCTATTACTTTGCTCATTGCTCTTCTTGCGCAAGTAGAGATGGGGTTTCTTGAATCTCGAGATTAATCGCGAAGAGGGCTGATTGGGCTAAAATCTCGTGCAGCACCACCTAGACTCAATGGCCCGTATTCTGAAATCGGGTTTAACTTAAACTCAGGTTTAAAGATGTGGTTTAAGTATGGATAGCCAATTGTTACATAAATCAATAACAGTAGATATATCATTTTTCAGCTCATTTGGCTCTGAAAACATTCATAATTGTCTAGAAAGTATAAATAGATTATTGTCTTCACCATTGAAGAATCAAGAAAGAGCACAGTAAATATAAGAAACATACAACTTAATACAAATTTTGACACTTCTGGCTTCTCATAATTTTAGCACAGAGTTAGACCATGGTCTAAGTTAAACCTAACTTCAGAATACGGGCCAATGAGCATTGATGTGACATGGAAGATAAGGCATTCATTGTGTATGTCTTTGTTGGGATTGCTAGCTCCCTTCTGATATCAGCGACCTTTGACCTACGATTACTGATGTCATTGGTGTCTTGAAGGCCATGTTCGAATTCTCTCATCCCTTTGCACATGAGTGTCATCAGGCTTTTGGTTGAAACTGAATATTCCCCGAGGTCCTGTGTACATGTAGCCACTGCACTGCAAAAACTCTGGTGTTGATTTAACACCAGTTTGGAATCAAACCAATGCTGTTTGAAAACTAATTGGTGTTGCATAAACACCTATTTGGTGTGGACATATACAGATTCTGGGCTGGTGTTACATCAACACCAGAGTTTTTGCAGTGTGTACTTTTTTATATCAGTACATTCAGTTGATTTTCTCAAGGGAATGCGAGCCAAGTGAAAAGTTGTTTTAAGAGAAGAGAGAAAACCACTTGCATTTCAATTCCTGATAATCTTCAGTAGTAATTTCTATACAGATATGTTGTATGCAAGAGTTTCCCCGGCTAAGCTAGTCTGCTGATTCCGGTGCACACAGATTTTTGAGGAATTACTATCTGCCAATACCCATTTACCTCACCTAGGTTGAGTGCAGCACAATGTGGGTAAATTTCTTGCTGAAGGAAAACACGCAATGGCTTGGAATCAAACCCACGTCCTTCAGATTGATAAACGAGGGTCTTAACCACTGGACCACAATGCCCCCAAATGCAAGCAGTTCAAAAATAATAAACTTACACTTCCCTTTTCCATTTCTTTCTTTTTTGTCTTGAAACTTTATTTTCTTCTGGGTTGGGGGAAGGGGCCATTGTCCCCCAATGCCCCCTTATACCTCAGCCATATTGTGTGTATGCCTTCCTCTTTATGAATTGATAGATCAAGCTTATTGATTTGGTCATCCTCAAGCTTTCAAGAGCTGGAAACCGTCAAAGCTTTGTCTATATTTGGTATCTTTCTCGAAAGTATTGTTTATCTTCTGATCCCACTCTCGATTTCGTGCCAGTTTTCCTCTCGTGTCTTTCTCAAGTAATGACATTTCCTTATATCGCCATTAGCATCTTCGCAACCTCCTCTCCATACGGTCACTAATGTACCTTGAAACGTACGAAACACAAGGCAAAAGCTCCCCCTAAACTGTATCCGTCCAAAAACATCTCCTAACAATGGTTGTAGCAGGGATCAAAGATGCATTCTCTAAATTGCATGCTTTGAAAGTTGATGAGTGTAGCAGTTTGCATGACTCCTATCGTCTTTTTCCAGAAAGCTTTTTGTCCTGATTGAGTTAGGATAATGTCACCTCGCCTTGACTCCACTCTTCGTTGTCTCTCTACTGTACTGTTTTATGATTTATCTTCTTGTCCGTCCGTCAGTCCGTCTCCCCTTCCTAGATCACACTGTCTCTTTGTTTCATGTTGTCTCTTCCTCATCACCCTCTCTGTCCTTTTATCTCCAGCTGTCTCATCATGTCCTCCCCATCGTGATCTGTTTCTGCAGTATTTTCTTCTTTTTATCCTTTTTCTTTTATACATTCTTAGCTTTTGCCAATTTTTTCCCCAGTTATATCTTTATTTTACCCTTTCCCTACTTTCCTCCTCTTATCGTGTCAGATGCAGCTACCGAGGGGGTACCCCCCCCCCCAGCATCCCCCCTCCCCCCCCCCCCCCCCCCCCCCCCCCGTAGAAGGTTGGGGGATGAACAGATACTGTAATATAAGCTCATTCTTTAACAACATCTTTCCTATGTTTCATGTTTTGGTATTGAAAGTTTCAACAGAATCTTGGTGCCTTTTAATCCTCTGCCTAAATTTCTGAATTGCATATTATTAATAAACAAAAAACATTTTAATATATGTTCAAAGAATAAAACTTGATATTGGTATATGTCAACAGCAAAGTTTGAGCAAATAATGTAATTCCTTGTATAAACAGTTTGTAAATATGTAACATTATGATGTATGGGATATGTAATATAGTATTATGCTAGTAAGTCCATTGTTGCATCTATAACCTATAGATAAATATGGCTGGTATGAACAGAACCAATATTGCGTTTTAACTTCCACCATTCTGCAAAAGATATCAGCCCTATTAAAACAATATTAGTGTTTATTTATAATCGCATTTGTTCAAGGTCATTTATTACCATCTGTCGCATGTTAAAAGCGTGTTGTTAATAAAAAAACCTCAAACACGTTATAATGAACTGTCTGGGTGATCTACCTAACTTGACCAATTATTAATGGAAAGAATGGATGGTTAATAAACATTCAATTTAAGTCCTTCAGTGCCAAAAGCTTCTTATTTGCTGCGTTTCAATCTCCATAATAATGTACAGACAATGTCATAAATTGGTGGGACATTAATGAGAGGAAATCATTTGATACTGTAAACACATTTTCGGGGGAAAATCATAATTAGGTCGTTACTTTGGAAAGCTGATATTAAAATGAGACAATGGTGATAAGCTTGGGTCGAAATTAACTTATGATGTTGGCGGAGGCTGCAACTTTATTAATGTATGTGACGAGACAACCAACAGTGGCCGGTAACTGTTTCTGTCAGGTAGATTGTGAACAACCAAATCTTGAGCTAAATGGGAAAGTGATGCAAAGTTCCTGAATCAACAAAACACTTTTTTTCTATTTTTCTCTGGTTATCACTTACTCTTCTAAATTGCTCAGCAAATTTATGTAACCATATTTTTTTTTCCTTTTTTGGGGGAGATGATCATGGAAACTTGACGTGTACTATACCATGTCATGCTTGCAGTGCTAAGTACTTTGTTGATGAGTGCGAGTGCGTGGCATCACCTTACGTTGTTAGCGGCGCCAATGCGTAAACAAGTGAGCGTGTTTGAGCACATATCAATGACCTAACGAAGAAATGATGACAAATTAGAGAGGGGAGGAATTTTCAGGGATTTTGCTTTCAGTGATGTCCATATCGGCTGAATTTTTATGTTTTGTTGAGATAGAAATCAATTGTAGAATGCTGCTATTCCCTCATGGTTTTTCAAATTAATTGTATTATTTTCAACAGGAATGGGGGCCAGCCGTCACCCCCTCCCCCTGATCAGCCATTTTGGTGCATATATGCTTCTCCAGCTGCGATACTTCCAGGCACAGTGTAGGCCCTATGTCAAACCTTGATTATCTGTCGCTTTTCTTAGATAGTTTTTTACTTTTGTTCCATCTAAATCTGTCAGATTGTTGATTTTTCACTAGAAAGAGAGGTATAGGCCCTACCTCTCATTTCTTCCATAGAAATTTAAAAAAAAACACTTAATAATCCAACATGAAATTTATTACATGTATGTCAACGACGGATGCTATAGAGAGTAGTCGTTTTCAATTTCAACAATAGGATTAAAAGAACCTGTTAGTAAAACAATACATTATTGGTTTAATGTAAAAGAGTTAAACTGGTCCCAAATCACTCCTATCTTAAGAGTGCATTGAGATGAGGGACCAGTCCTTTTTGAGTGGAATTTGCATCTTTCATGTCTTTTGAGAGTGGATTTCAATTCTTTTGGAGTAAAAATGTGTAAAAGGTTACATATTTCACCCCAGAGGGATCCATAATGCACTCTATAAGGATGTACAGTTCACTCCAGTGGGAGTGGTCCCAAGAATCACTCCAAGGAGAATGTGATCATGGACAAGATCAGCTCATTTGCATTTAAAAAGTACCAGAATGCTGTGAAGGCTCAAACTAAACAGGTTTAAATTCAGCAATGTTTCCCATTCCAACAATGTCCCAATAGGTTAGAAGAACTGTCAATTTGACAAATTGGGTTGGAATAAAGGTTATTGAGATTGTAGCAGCTTGGGGCATTTCCTATTATTTTCCTTTTCTCTCCTTTTTTGATACTTTCAGCTTAAGCCAGTTATAAGTGATGGATAATTTGTTTGCAATTGTATTACTGTGAATGATGTATTGGGTAATATTGTGAGCATACGATGAGAATGGAAATCCAAATCAAAAGATGTGATATTTGACATTTGTATTTTATGTCATAATAAGTGATTTACTTGTAATCACATAGTTTTGAGTAATCACTAGACACATTATATCATTGTAAGTATGCAATGGGAATAGAAATCCAAAATAAAAGATGAGATCCATGTTTGGGTAGGTTTTTCAAGTCAAAACTTTGAAACTAAGAAGAATGACAATGGAATTGAAGCCCCTTTACCATTCAAGTTTCGACCAAACAAAATTATAGTATGGAAACATTTCAGCGGGCCATCAAGCCATTATTTTTTTGGCTAAGTGAAGAGGTGGTTCAGCAGAAGAGAGCGTTTCATCAACATTCTTGTCCGACAAAATATCAATTCTGACAACATTCCTCTTTTTTTTCCAAGTTCATCTTCTGCTTCCAGTGATAGTGTTACTTCAAGATGTTTAAAGGGGAAGTTCACCCTGACAAAAAGTTTATTGTAAAAAAAGCAGAAAAAATAATAAAAAATATTGCCGAAGGTTTGGGAAAAATTCATCAAATAATTAAAAAGTTATTAGAATTTCAATTATATGATTTGTGACGTCATATGCGAGCAGCATTCCTACATAGCGAATGGTAAAAAATCAATGAAATGTAATTTTCTCAGAAAATTGAAAATGGTTTTCACTGTAACTTTTGTATATCAATAGACAAATCATTTCACACCCGATCATGAAAAGAAAACAAAATTAAGTCATCAGGAACCATACAAAATTTGAAATTCATACATTTTATATTACATAACACATGGCGCAGCTGCTCGTTTATGACGTCACAAATCCCAAATTTTGAACTCTAATAACTTTCTTACTCTTTAACAGATTTTCCTCAAACCTTCACCAATATTTTGTACTATTTTTTCTGCTATTTTAACAACAAAGTTTTCTTCAGGGTGAACTTCCCCTTTCAGATAGACATGCTAGTTGTTGGTGTATGTGTGGGACCTTTCACATACAGTCATTTCATGATAAAAGGTTTCATTCTTAAACACTGATTTTGATTGGTTGAGAAGCACAGATCTTTTAGATACTCTTGGATAAAACATTCTTTGTTGTCCTAAAAGTTCTTTCATTAAATGTTCTCCTGGTCGAACCAGGTCTGTTTGGTTTTAATGAGCTCTTATAGATTTTGAAGAAGGAAAAATGAAAATTCATTCATATGATATAGATTGTATTAATATGAAATATTAATGCTTAAGCCAGTCCATGAACAAAGGGATTGAATGAATCAGTCAAGTTGCATTGCTATCCCGAGGCTGATTGTTAGATTTAAATCTATTGCTCCTCCTTTCATCACATGAATTCATCTCTTTCAAAAGGGGAATGAAAGAAAAGAAACTCATCTGAAGAAATCAGAGGGCTTTTCCATTTTTCTTTGGGGCATGTATGAGACATCCTCCAAATTAAAAAGTCCCTCCCCCCAATAAGACATTCGTATTTTCACCCTCCAGGCGAAGCTCCCTCTCAGTCCGAAATAAATTAATCCTTTGTGTTTTACTGATGACATGTCCCATTCAATCATTTCTATCACGCATTATATCACATTGTCGCACTTCCAACAAATTAATTAACCCTTGGCTTGCTAATGCTGGATTTTGCATTCTCACTTTTCAGTGAAGGTTATATAATGAGGTTTCCTCATCAGGTTAGGTAGGAGAAGCTAATAGATGGCTATAATTCTTGGGTAACATCTAAACGATAATTGTCAAAATCGATGTTGCAATATGGAAACTTTTTTCAAAGAAACTATTATACATACCAATATTATATCAGCATGCAAAGAGTTAAAGGGGAAGTTCACCCTGACAAACAGTTCATTGTAAAAATAGCAGAAGAAACAGTTGAAAGTTATTGGGGAAGGTTTGAGGAAAACCCATTAAAGATTTTTTTTTTAAATATTAGAATTGTATTTTTTATTTGATTTAAGACGTTATATGCAACATTATATGTTTATATGCTCAAAGTTCAATGATTCTTTTAACTCATTGGCTACTGGATCCTAATTCCCATAGGTGTTTGCATAGGAACCTATCTGATTCCAGTAGGTAATGGGTTAAAATTCATATCAAAATGGAAGTATTGTGAAAATATGTTTAGTCTCAATATCATTTTTATTAATTGGGCCGTCGTCGCTTTGGTCCAGACTAGTGAATAAACAAGTCCTTAGGTCAGAAATATGACTCATTTTAGAAAGATACCACAGAGAATGCGACAAAAAATATTATCCTGATGTGGCCACAACTGATGTGTCTGGAGTGGTTTTGATAAAGATAAGAATACCACTTAGGCGTTGATGACTGATGACGAAGAAGTCAGAGGACAATTGAATTTAGATAATCGTTGATATTCCAACCCAAGTACTGTGTCATCTGGTAACCTGAACTTCAGAGCTGACATATAACTTTTATTATCAATGTCCCCTATGGTAACCTCCGTTAGATATGAAGTTGTCAAGAAATTTATGATTTTTCAAGAAATGTACAAATTATCCTAAAATAGTAGATTTGTAACTGTCTCCTCTCGTGTAGGCTTATATCACTTTACATTTCAACCTGCCTTGAACCAGTATAGGTTCATGTATATGGTTTTACTCGTTACCTGTTGATTGTTTGACTTTGTTCATGATTTGTACACTGCTTTTCTTGCAATTTACAAAATTACACTGAAAAAAACCCCTAGGTTTTAACACTGATGCCTGTTTGTGTCTCTATAGACGACCACATCATGAGGTGTTGAAAATTACACCCTTGAGTTTGAATGTAACACCAAAGAGTGTAAAGTATCAACTGAAGGTGTAATAACACCCATGGGTTTTGAACTAACGCCACAAATTAAGCACTTGAGTAAAATGAATGGTGCGTTCCTCGATATACACAGTCTAGTACTACACTAGAGTTCTGGTGTATTATCATTCTGAAAATGAACACCAATACTTTGCTTTAATTCAAAGAAATAACTTATAAAATGTTTCATGGGAAATTGCCCCTCTCTGATAATGCTCATCTTCTGAGAGAATTCTTTCATCAATATAATTCTTCTCTGTCTCAAACACTGAAACCCTGAATTAAACAGAAAACAAAAGTAAGTAAACTGCATTAACTGTTATAACCATATGTTGTTGTGTAGTTTTTTCTACAATTGAATCATCCAATTTTCCATGAAGTCATAGTTGAATATCTGTACCAACTGGACTTTAAGGTGTTTGGTTTTGTTGAAAATTATGCAAATTCCTTCTTAATTCTTATGATTTTTTCACCATCATTTCATGTTTCTGAAATAGTTTTCCTTCGAATTAACCTGTTTTTCTTTGCTCTTTCTCTTTTCATGTACTGTTCAACATCAATTTGGCATTTCCTTTATAATCGTCCTTATAGGTAAGTAAAATGAATGGTACTTACCCATGTGTTCATGTTTGTAAAATTTATGAATGAGAGAGATAGTTTGCTTTACTTTAAAATCTGAGCTCTGCCTAACATGGCATTTGATATCGTTGTTTGAATGAATAGTAATATTGGAAAAAATTACCTTTTCTAACCTATCCGTTGTTGTGTTGATGGGCTGTTAAACCTTGTATTTAAAGGTGTAAAAAATAAACTCCATTTTTGCTACACATCTTCCTATTAATATCCAGACTTAATATTCATTATCTGTACTTCAGGTGCAAATACAATGTTTATATGAATGATCAAAATGTGATATATTTTAGGATACTTTCCTTCACTGCAAAGTGTGAGATAAGCTATAAAGCTAAACAATGGGTGATTTCAAGTCCGGTGTTGGTGTTGAATCTGGATTGCTTCCCCTAGCTCCAAAACTTATTCAGAGTTTGTAAAACTGATCCAGATGACATTAGTGATATCTCGACAACTATTGAGTGACTTTCGGGACCATCTTCATTTTATGTTTGGTGTTATAATTGTGTAAAAATTGACCCAACACCGAACTTGAAATTACCCATTGATTGATTTTATCAGAGTAATACCATGTTTACACATTGACTCGGCTCGGGTGTTGAATCCGCGAGTCGGGTTGAACACTGCGAAGAAGGGATCAGAGATCGCGTTTATACGTACATATAAAAAGGCGAGTTCAACACGGCTCGCGGATCTCGAACGGAAGTAGAATTATGACTTCGCAAATTAAACGCGGAAATTCACCGCTGGAATCGAATCTTGTCCGTGCGAACAACAATGCCAAAAGTGAAAGCGCGCGCAGTGACCTGGTCAAGAGAGTTCGACACGGCTTTCTGTTTACACACAAAAAAATTGCCGAGTCTGACTCGGCTCGCGGGTTGAAACCTACGATTTTGGCGGATCAAAAAAGCTGTGTTCGACACGGCTCGCGGATCACACTGATCGCGTTTACACAGCATAAAATTGCCGTGTTGAGCACGGCTCGCGTGTCGAACCCTCGAGCCGTGTCACTGTGTAAACATGGTATTGATATAACATGGTTCATCATGTCTGTCACTTATGACGTTCCTGATGGTCCACGATAACTTACAAATTGTGCAGAAAATTTTTAACCCTTAAAGTGTTGTTTTGTTAAGACATGATAGCTAAACAAAGATTTTTAAAAATTCAACATTTCCAACAAAACTGATTCAAACCGAAGGTGTGTTCTCAGATGATGCACAAGGACCCTTATACTTCCGACGAGACTACATTTCTGTGACATGGATTTCTTTGTAGTGTCAAGTCCAAAGCCTAATTTGATTTAAGCATGTCACCGCTTCCTTTTCACATTCCTCAAAAGTGGGTGTTTTCCTCCGATTCCGTTCCCCACAAAACCCTCCATTATTGACACGACACCAAACGTGTTTTTGTAACTTTTTTTTCCTGTAAATCCCGGAGTAGACACCTATTTTGAAAAGTTCTCGGATGAAAACAAATACTTTGGCTGGATAAATAAGAATTTCTTTGAAAAACGGCGAATTAGGTGTTCTTTTTAGCATGTTCATTTGAGTACAGCCATTCTTTCCATTATGATTTCATTTCTGTAATTGTGAGATGTAATGTGTTAGCAACCATTCCTGTGGTAGAACCGTAACAGACAAATCTTTGTTTTTGACTCAGTAGGATATATGAAAGTCTTGTCGTGCCGAGTTATCGGCTCAAATAGTACAAGGTCCCCATCATAAAGACTTGTTATAATAATGACAATTGCACGATTTCTACAACAAATGTACTATCAGCGATTCAGATTGAATGATTTCAGTAGCTTTTAACTGTTTGTTATTATACCAAGTTTTATGAACCCGGGGCCCCTGATTATTAAGCTACACATGGAAAGCTTATTTTGAGCATCTAACTTTTGTGGTACCCCCCCCCCCCTTCAGTCACTTGATCGTCCTCTCACTCTCCCCTGCTCCTTCTCCTAAGCTTCTCCTCTTCTCTTTCCTCCACTTTCTTTTTCTCTTCCCTTCTCTCCACCTATTTCCCCCTCTCGCCCCCTTTTTTCCCACTCTCTTTCCCTCTCACCCTCTCTTTCCCCTCTTTTTCTTCCCCTTCTCAACCCCTTTCACCCCATCTCGCGCACCCCCTCTCTCTCTCTCTCTTCCCCCTCTAAACCCTTCTCACCCCCTTCTCTCCTCTCCTGATTGAGTGTCTGTACCTCCTTGATAACACCAATCCAAATATGGACACCTTATGAATTCTGACAGCAGAAATCTCTCTCCCCTCTTGTTGAATGGAAATGTGTCAATATCTACCACTTCCACCATTGTGTGTTAATATAAACCACTCACAATCATAAGGTCACTCATATTTATTCATCATGGCCCGAAACTGGACTAAGTGCTTGGTATCACAAAGAGTGAAAAATGGGGATTAAACTATTTTCTTTGACCGGCTCTTTGTTACAGTGAAAATCCCATAGAAAAGAGGTGTTATGCCACCTGCCCCCAAAGTTGCCTAAAAAAAGTACAATGATTTAATAGAGAATGAAAGCAATTCAGGAGGCTTAATTGACTAGGCTCGATGAGCATTTCAGTTTTCTCCTCAGGTAATTAGCAACATTTGAACTGATATTGAAAAGCCTAGAGGTCAAAGCTGGGGGTCGAAGTGTGTCACCATCTTATGCCACATCATTTATTTGTATTTTCTGCAATTTTTTAGAGCTTTAACGCAAATGTTAAGGACATGCAAATGTATATAGGTCTGTCTTGGGGACATGTATGATATTTGAGATCAGAGTCCAGGCTATCAGGGGGTGAAGGGGCAGGGAAGGGGTGCCTTTCTTTTTTCCTTAGGGGGTCATGCATAGGGGGCTGGGGGTGACACTTGATATTTCTTAAGTGGGTCAATCAATTTGTTGCTCCCTTTCTTTTTTTGACAGGCTCTTCCAAAACAAAGAACTTTCTAGAGTTTTATCCAATTGTTTCTTATTGATTTATCTTTCATAGGGAAGGTGGAGCTAATGTTCCAAGTGATTTGATAATTTTCTTCATCTTTGCTTTGAAATTGTGTATGAAACTTAAAAAAATACAGAAATAAACATGTTTTTTTGTAGTGTTTTACTTGAGACAAAGAAGACAAAATCCTTTAGGCATATTAATGATATTAGTGTATAGAGATGATAGATGTAGTTCATCGTTGAGTGGGTTTTATATAACTAGAGCTTTTATTGATCTCAAGCATTGATCTAGACTGTACTTACCTTACCCTGATAAATAAGCATGATAAGAAGTTGATGGACTGAATTCTGAATAGGGTCCATTTGGAATAAGAATGATAGAACTTGGAACATGTTTTTTTTATCTGAATTGTGTTTTTCTTTAGGCTCTTAATAGGTGGTCTGGTTATTTAGAAATAAAATAAAATGAAACCCTTGATGAGAAACTGATATGCTGAAGGTATGCCAAAGTATACCCATTTCTTACATAATAACCCAGCATAATGTACCTGATAAGAAAGGCTTGTTTTATTATCTTGTCCAATAGGCAGTCTTAATACTACCACATTTTAAAGAGATGAGTAATGCAGAATAATGTTCTTTACATTTTGGGGTCCCCTTTTCCCTCCATTTTTCTCCATTTTCATTCTTTCTCTTTGCTTTGAAACTTTTATATGGACTTTCAGAAGCTTTTTTTCAACTCCCTGCTTTTTTAACCAACCCCTAAAGTTGACTAGAAATGAACTTACACATTAAACATGTGTTTAAAATTTCATACAACACTGTATATGAGCCTTACAGTGGTAATTTAAAAGTTCAAACAACCATGCTTAAATTATTGAGAATTAAATATCAAATATTAAACTTTGTTGTTTAAAGTTTTAAACACTTGAATGGTCTGTTTAAACAACTGTAAGGGTCTTATTGTAAACTGTACTGTGAACCAACTGTTGGTTAAAAAATCAATCTGATGTACTTTGCATGCAAATTATTGTTTTAACCAACAATTCATAGGTTCATATTTTGACCAACTGATATGGGTTGGTTAAGAAATTACTGAGAGTGCATTATACCTATACCCCTCTAACCCCTTTCTAATCTGCTAATGATACATTCCAACCTAATGTAGCATATGGACTCCAGTCTGTGGCCTAATGAGATAATTACTCTGTTTTAATTAACATCTCCAAAATTAGATTAACCAACGGTATGTGATAAACGATAATTGAAAAATGTACTGATCAATTAAACACTGCTGATATCGGCTTTGAATGGAAAAAAGTGCAAAGTTAATGCAATGAGAAGTCACAGGTCTGTATTGATATTTTCATTCTGTTATTATTAAATAAAGAATTGTAAAGGCTGCACTCAAATATCTTATCCCAGTGTAGATGTCCACCAGATATGACAGATGTTCGTAGAGCTTTTTAGTACATTTATTCAGTCCATGTTCTCATTATCCAATTATAGGGCACCTTGTAGTTATGTAATCTGACACATTTCATTCTGCCTTCACATAAGCCTATGTAGTATGCCTGGCAATGGAGTCTTGGAACTCTTGTTGGAATGCTTCCCAGGGAGTGGAGAAGTGCATACATTGTGTGCGGGCATGCCAGTGTCTGATGACTGGCGGAATAGTAATTACAATGTAAAGCACTTAAAAACGAAGTATAATAAGTGCTGTATATCTTTTATAATTATTTATATTACATGATGAGGCTTTTACACTCTATTGGGTAAGAATATACTTCATGTGTCAATAGAATACATGTATGTCTGCCGGGGAAAAAATATGAGATAAACTAAAAGATGTGTAAAATTGATAATAATAATACTACAAGTTCTTGTGGGTAGCGCATATTTCATGCATTATGATATAATGCCTAAATGTGCTCCTAATACCCCTTTCATAAACCCCATTAAAATGAATTAGGCGGCTAATAGCAGCATAATTTGGTCGTAAAATTGGAGGAGGACAAGAGTTATCCGCATTACTCTGATGCTGCTATTATCCGCATAATAGCAGCATCGGGACAAGATTTTGAGTTTATGAACGCATTTCCAAATAATGCGGATAATTGCCATGGTGCGGTCACAAGGTCACCCTTTTCCAACACAACCGCATCGGAGGGGGCGTGTCCAGTTGTCATGGCGATTATCCGCCTTTTTCAGGACAGGCGCTCGTAAAAATAATGCGGCTTATTTTCGGAGTTTATGAACGCAATTTTTATTGAATTATCCGCATTACTCTTAGGCGGCTAATTGGAGGATAGGTTTATGAAAAGGGTATAAGACTGAGATATTATTGCCACAGCTTTATAGCCTTGCTGCCTTTTACAGGGTAAATGTACACATTATTGCTAAAAATCTATAGAACATTTTAAATCATTTTCCTAAACCAAACATAGGCCTACATGTTCCGATTCAATCCAGTATTATGTGAATATTTTAGAGCACTTGCAAATATATTATAGAATACTGAAACGTGTTTCTACAAGTGTTTGCCTAAGGGGCTTTCACATTGCTTGTGCGATTGTTTGCAATCATTTGGTCACAGTGTACTTTATGTTGCACAGAATCAGTTGTATCTAATGCCTAGGTCACATAGCCCGGCCGATGAGGTTCCGATGAGCCAGCGATGCGATTTTAGCCGGACACCGGCCGGACTCCCGTGGTCACCGGCCGGCGTTTGGGGCTAAAAACCGCATCGGTGGCAGCTCGGCGAAATTTAACTTCGGAGTTAAAAATTCGACGGGCTCTCACCGAGCTCCCTCATCGCAGCCCCATCCTTACCACATCGGAATACGCATCGGCCGGTGTACGACCGAGTATCGGCCGGTGTCCCGTGCCAGTTTATGTTTATTGCCATATTTATTGTGTATGTGGTAACATCCAAGGTATGAAAACTAAAGTTCTGTCGTTGTCTTTATTGTTTTTATCTTTTTAACATCTTAGAGCAATAAACTGAGAACTCAAAAGGTAAAACAAAGTTAATTTAGAAGGAAAGAAAATGTCATTTAGAAGGTTTTATAGAACACACCATAAAAATTGGTTAATTTTAACAAAGTTGCATAGATCAAAAGTTAAACAGTACTCAAGTAAAAATTAATATTTCGTAAGACTTTATCTGATATGTAAACAATGGAGATCCTTCCTCATTATGAAAAAACACATACTTTTTAAAAGGTGAAAACATATTAATGGGCAATCATTTGAAGCCTATTACAAAATTACAAAGCTAATCATATTGGTTGATACAAGTGTTTTTCTTTATGAAAGGTTAGTTTTTAAAGGTGAAAGAAAAGATACAATGACGATTATTCTTTGATTAAAAATAATTCAATCACAATGAATGTGTTGCTGTTGTATTATTTACACACATCTCATCTTATTCATACTGGTGTATTTTAATATTGATTTATTCTTTCAAACAGGTTTGATTTCTTTTGGCATTTATTACTAGTGTTCAAATTAAAAAGAGCAAAGGCAATGTTTTAAGATTACCCAATAACAGATTTATTTGCAAACAACATACTGAATAATGGAAAGTATAACACATCAAAAATGCGTTAAGTCCTGAGAAGAATAATGGAATGTCTGTGGCTGCATCCGGTATACTGTAACAATATTAGACACAAGTTACTGCTGGTTTATTGCCACATCTTGCCATGGCACACTCCCGGCAGGACTGCAAAAGTAATTCTTGAGGTATGCGCGCAGTTCTTTGCCTGGTCGGGTCAATCTTGGCCCGTGCCCTGCTGCTTGCACATCTTCGAGCACGGCTTGGTCTCGCCATGCACCCGCGATGATCTGACCCTGCTCATCTTCCCGGTCGAGGTCAGCATTCTGAAGGTTGGGGTAACGAGTCCTCATGAGGTTGTGAAGGGTCATGCAGGCCTTGACGATCTTGGTAACTTTCGACGGTCTCAATCCCAGGGTTGTTAGCAGACATCTGAAGCGATTGGCGAATATACCAAACGCGTTTTCAACCACACGGCGTGCCCTGGAACACCGGTAGTTGTAGATCCGCTCGTCCCGTTTCAGGTGCCGATGAGGGTAAGGCTTCATCATGTATGGCCGTAGGGGGAAGGCGTCGTCTCCGACCAAGTAGTAGGGTGTGTCCTGGTCGTCATTTGGTAGGGGATCCGGCTGGGGTAGTCCGATCGTTCCCTCACGCAGACCTGGCTCCAGTCGCGACCGGTTAAAGATGCCGGCGTCGGAATACGACCCTGGTGACCCCACATCCGCCCAGATGAACTTGTAGTCAGAGTTTACCACTGCAAGCATGACGATGGAAAAGAAGCCTTTGTAGTTGTAGTAAAGTGAGCCGCTCTTTGGGGGCTTCTTGATGGCGACATGTTTCCCATCGATCGCGCCACAACAGTGGGGAAAGTTCCATCTGTCTCCGAATCCCTCGGCTACCGGGCGCCACTCATCTTCTGTCTGGGGAGTGGCCCACATCTCGTCCTCGTATTCGTCGTAGATGGCCTGACAGACCTCGGGGACGAACAGAGAGATGGTGTTGTGTGGGACACGAAACGCGAACGCCAGATCATGATAGCTGCTTCCGGTCGCCAAGAACCTCAAAGTGATCGCCAGCTTCAGCCCAGGATCCAAGGGGGTTCGATGCCTGCAACAGAAGAGGGTGAAATATGAATAAAATCAAACTAGAATAAATATGGATGGAAGACATTTCAGCACAATTTGACAGTAGGTTCATAAAGTGTAAACTTACGTTGTGGTCTTGGCAATGCGGGGGCCAACTCGGTCAAGCAACTCATAGAACATCTGTGGCACCATGCGGAGGTAGGATTTGAAGTCGGCAGCGTGCTCGGCCTCGAGTTCCCTCATGAGCGTCTCATACTGGCCGAAACGAGGTCTGCGTAGGATCCACTCGCGCACCCACCAACGTCTTATTCTTCTGCCGGCCCTCTGTCGCTCCCTCTCGGCTCTTTCGAGCAGTGCTGCCAGGACCAAGTTGTACTGGAACCTCGCCTGAGCTAGCTCGTGTTCTAACAACGCCATTCGTAGTCTTCTCGGTGCAGCCATAGTGATGAACTGACCATTCCAGGTAGGGTGGACATATATATACAGGTATGGAATAGCTGACCATCGGCCCCCCAAGTCCGAGGTACACCGGCCGAACATCGGCCGGGCAGTGTTCGAAGCCCGTTAACAACCCGGCCGTGATCGCACGGTGTCCTTTAACCTGCTCGGGTACCGGCCGTATACCCCCCCGATGTCCGGCCGACTATCGGCCGGACATCTGCCGGTAGTTGCTGCCACATCGGCCGAAAAAAATCTCCACTTTTGAGACAGACTCCGGACGGTCATCGGCCGGTGTTTGGTCGGTCGCCTGTAGATTTCCGGACGGAGCCCGGTCACGTCACCGAGCTATGCCACCGATGAGGGGAGCTCGGCGACACCTCAAAAATCCACCGAGCTCCACCGATGCCGGACACCGGCCGGGCTATGTGACCTAGGCTTAAGCGCATCACCAATTGTGAAAGGGGATTTATGCATGCAGTATGGATGTATGAATACATGGATGGATGGATGGATGGATGGATGGATGGATAGATGGATGGATGGATGAATGAATGGATGGTCACAGATACTGACATACTTCATAATGACTACCCCTTTAAGCATTACTCAAACTTTCACTGTTCATCTCTTTTATAACGTTTTAGTAAATGAAGCCATGTTTTATCTGCAAAAGATTACATATTTTAAACGCATAATTTCATGTCAACACCTAGTAATCTTGTTGTGTTCCAAGCTAAGATTAGGCAATAATAAAAGAGTGGAAAATCACTATATCCATGAAACTGTCATCAACACTCGTTCCAGACCATATAAGGTCATAATTGCACCTTTCTTACTCCTTACATTAGCCAGTTGACTTGAAGCAAGAATACCTGTTAAAACACTTTACATCTTCAACTTCCTAATGATAGTTCTACTACAAATCATGCCTTGTTATCGCCTAAAGTGACGCAGCGTTCGACTAAATCGTTTTTACTTCTGGAAAATCGCATTATCGATGTGGATATAAAATATCAGAAAGAGCACGAAGCTGCGTGCATAATCATTTGAATGAGCATCTTTCAAACTTATATATTGCTGCGTTTTATTGAGTCATGCTCATATGTTAGTTCAACCCTTTTTTTTGAGGGGGGGTGTTATAATCTCTTCCCCCATTTTTGTTTATTTATAAACCTACTTGTACTATCACAAGTTTGTAATATTGTAGTCTCAGTATTGTAGAACTCTTTAGACTTCATGTTCCGGAGATTATTTATCAATCCCTCTTTTCAGTGAAAATATTTGTGGAGTTCAGATTTCCCCCACTTCTGTTCAGTGTAAACCTATGTACTGCCAACAATTTCATAAGTTTATAGGCCCTGTAGATCTTAGATAGAATTTGTGTTCTAGATATTATTTATCAATCCCTCTTTTCAAAGAAAATATTTGTGGAGTTCATATTTCCCCCACTTCTGTTTAGTGTAAACCTATGTACTGCCAACAATGAAAAAAGTTTAGTCTAAGGATTGTAAAACTTGGAGAGAATTCATTTTATATAGATTATTTATTGATACCCGCTTTCATTGAAAATATTTGTGCGCCAAGTTCATGTTTCCCCCACTTCTGTTTACCTGTAAACCTACGTTTTATCACCTATTCATATTTGCTTAGTCTTGACATTGTAGAAATTGATAGACTTCATGTTCTAGAGATTATTTATTAATCCCTCCTTTCAGTGAAAATATTTGTGGAGTTCAGATTTCCCTTTCAATGAATCATGCCCTCTCAGTTTCAAATCAATAATTTATTTGAAACGTAATACTCACAGGCCTGGAATGCAAGAAGAAATTCTTTCATTCGACTCTCTGGTCTGCAATTCAATTAAAATGATAATTGTTCTGACATCTGTATTTTGTAAGGTCAATCTGCTTTTAAAATCAAAACAAAAATCATTTCTTGCATTTGTTGTACCTCTAACTAGTAGTTGTGAGTTGTTAAGGATTCAACGTTGTGTCAAATGTGTGTAATACGTATGGGGTCTCATCCACAAGCATACATTGCTTTTTTTAGAGGCCCTGGCTCATTATTTTGTACAATTTGATAACTATATGATTTTGATTTTCAATTTTAATGTTGCCAAATAGATTAAATCAAATTCAAATAGTGGTAGATCATGTATAAGTGGTTTTAAACTGAAGTCCAACTATGTTTAGCGACTTAACCATAAAAGGCTCAACTTATTTTAGTTTTCTGGTGAGTATGGTTTAACAATATAGCCCCCCTTCATGATTAGCCACAAATAGTGGTTTATTATGGATAAGTTATCAAAAACTGAAGTTTTGCCATTTGCATGTAAAGAAAGGGTAACTTATTCAGTTGTCTGGTGATTATGGTATAACAGTCCACCCCCCTTTCCGGAGTTCCTTGCTTTTTATGACTGATGCATCTAGAGTGGTTTAAAAGGCTGACGAGCAATATGTTACTTCACCTCTAATTTTGAAGTCACTGGAGGGTTACGACATTTTAGCTCTGTTTTACTTTGATGTATCGAGAATCTAAAATATGTAAGGGGAAAATAATGACCCCTGTGGAACCATACCCTCTTGAGTGCTGATATACCCTCTATGTATTTTATCCATGATGACTAGATTTTAACCCCTTTCCTAGGGCTTGATCTAAACAGAGATAAACTCTAAAAGTATGGTATCCTCAACGAACAGTCTTCATATTTTTTTGACATCTTACCCCCTTTAGAGGTAAACTTGAAAAGTATGGTATCCTCAACTAACAGTCTTCATGTTTTTATTTCATTTTATCCCCTTCAGAGATAAACTCTAAAGTATGGTATCCTCAACTAACAATTTTCATATTTTTCTTTATTTTTCACCTTTGATAGCAAAATCTAGAAATTTTACTCAAATATTGGGGAAAAAGGACCCTTTGCAATTATTATGATTATCGTTATAATTCACACCTGTCATTTTGAAAGGGAGATATTTTCACTGTCTTATCTGCCAAAAAAAGAAGAGAAAAAGTAGAAATTTCCTATAGTGAAATAAATACACATCAAAAGTAAGTGGGATACCATTGGAATGTCACTAATAATTTGAAACTGAGAACGGGTCTTCAGTTTTCTGTGTTAAAAATGCATCAGGTTTTGATTACATCTTTAACAAAGCTCTTTTGATTTGTATCTTTTTTTTATTCTTAACTTGTTTCAAACTAAAACAAGTATTTTCAATGTATATATTTATAACTGTCTCTTATTTTCTTCATTATTGTAGAACACTTTGTACATCAATAACCTGACCTTATTTAGGAGAGCTATAAAGGTTAAAGCAATTCATACTGTTCTTAAAGCTTTTACAATCATTCATTCATTCAGCCAGATGATGAGAAACAAACAAACAAAACAGAAGATGAAAATTATGGAAACTTTGCCGAGGGTCGCTTTTCTTGCCGCTCTCTTTGACTCGACCGCGGTGGCTCTGCCCGACAAATTAAGCGTTGAATAAAAGTCATCAATTTGTATATATCTGTGGGTCTTCCTCTGCTCCTATTATACCACATCGTTGGGGAGCGTTTCTCGGGGCTGTTTATGCGCGAAGTAATTACAGGTGTCCTCGCGAACGAAAGAAAAATAGAAGGAGGCAACGGGGACAGGAGAAGAAAAGCAGGAGACAATCTAAAGTGATGCTATGCCCTGTAAAAATATAGTCACTTTATATCGAGTTGTGCCTTCCTTTTTGGCTTCATCTCCTTTTTTATGGTGCCCTTTGCTCTTTTGCGTCTTCCTAAGGAATACGCTGGCATGCACAATCAATTCACTCTGGTTTTTTTTTGTAATGTTCTATGTGTTCTATGTGTGGTGGTAAGCATTCCATTTTTTTTTACTCTGTTCTGTACATGTGACCAATCTTTCTCCCCCTTTCATTATATATTTTCCATCCAAACATACAAAGTAATATTATTCAAATACAAAATAATGGCTGAATGTTAAATACACAATTGGTGATTGCAAGACGGACTTAAGATCATAACATGTATCCCCCCTCCCCCTCTCTCATTGGCATTTGCTTTATTTTTTCAGTTTTTAATTAAGGTTTTGGGTAAATGAAGTCTGCTTTTTTTTTCAAATTTGAATCCTTCATGGGATCAGATTCTGATATGTATTAGAGTTAATCAATTCCATGTATATTTCTTTGGATATGAATGTTCTATATCTGATCTTGTGGATAGTCAGGCTGTTTCAATTTAGTGAATATATTTAGATTGATGTGATGACTTTGTCCAGTCGATTTTTCGTTCCACCTCAACATCCAATGTGTTTGAGTAAACAGAAGAAAAAAAAATCAACAGACGTTGAATTGAAAATATTAAATATTTTCTTTTTATAACGTTGCTTACACTCCATCTCCAATGCTTGTAGAAGCAATTTACATGACAATGACAATGTTTTGTTATCATCAATACAAAAGATTATATTTTGTGGATATGTGTGTGACAACATCATAACTCTCATTTGCATACATGTATAATCCCAGTTGTGCATATGCATAAAAACTGTAGTACGGTGTTGATTGATTGGTGTATGAGTGTTACTACAACTCCATTGGTCACTACTTTGCACTCTTTGGTGTTACATCCAATCCCTAAAGTGTAAATTTAACACCCCAGGGTGTGTGGTCCTCTAATGACACCAAATGGTGTCAGTTTTAACACCTCTGTTTTTAATACAGTCACAGGAATGTCATAACTTAATTTTTCATCTGATTTCTTCAAATTATTCAGTTGTGTTCTCTTAATTTTCTCTATTCATTGATTTCAAATTTCTTTGGGTGACTTGACCTTTCATTCGTGGTTTCCTTCCATCTCATGGAAGTAACCTTTGCTTTCAAAATTTTCTTGAAGCATGTCAAATTCTTCAAGGACCATACCTATTTTTAAAACATGTGTAATGTGAATAAATATTGTTTGAGGAGATATCCAGCATTGATTTGAGGATAAGAAAACTGGCAAATGTCATTATGTTTTCCTCTCATGAAGTATGTTAAATAGTGTCACATACTCCAAGAAGGATAAACATGCTTTAGCTATTCAATGAGGGTATTGTTTGGACGGCCTTGTTGCGACAAGTTTGGGGGCATTTATTACCAAACATTACAAGTGGTCTCTCACAGTCACAAAAGGATGTTTGAAAGGGATACATGCATCGGATTGACAGAGAGGCGGTAGGTTTTCACAAAGGAATGGTGGTTGCGAAAGTATGATCCCCCCCCGAAAAAGTAGGCCTATTAATAAAAATAAACTTTTACCCTGTGTGCCATATTTGTTACATACATTATGAGCGTTGTGGCCCAGTGGATTTGTCTCTGGACTTGGATTCAGGGGGTCGTGGGTTCCAATCCCAGCCAGGGCGTAATTTCCTCGGCAAGAAATAGATCCAAATTGTTCTTCACTCAACCCAGGTGAAGTGAATATGGGTAGCTGGCAGGATTAATTTCCCTGAATGCATCAAGTGCTTTTTCAGAGCTGAGCTAAGTATGGGGTATATGTATATCGCGCCAGTCAATAGGCAATTAAATAATCGGCTCCTCATAAATTCTATATGATATATATCAAAAGGCCTTACATATTTGATTAGTAATATATATCTATATACTGTACAGATAGATTATCTGTAGATTAAAGACTTGGCAAAAATTAATGAGCTAAAACTGATTTGTTTTTAATATAAAAATTGCAATGTAGTGAATAAATGGAAGTGACCAACAATGAGATTTCATTATTTGAAACTGAGAATGAAATGTTGCTATGATACCATTTTGTTATGTACAAGTTTCTTACATTGATATTAAATTCATAAGCTTTTATGTAGATCTACATGTAGTTGAACAGTAGCACAAGGTTGGGGAAGGACAATTTTTCTGAATAGGAATTTATTTTTTTCAGTGAATTTATTCCTTACCCTCAAAGAATGATGGGATATGTTTCTGAATGATGGTTTTGACAGAGAAAAATAGCAAATTAGGTCAACGTGGCAACTCTGTTTACGCAATTCAATCCTCATTTGTACCTCTGCAAAGCTCACATCGCAATACTCATATCTACGTTTCAGAATACCCCTTTGTAATTGTATGTTCGTGTATGACCGAGTTGCAGTCGGACTCGTCTGTGTTACATGGTAATAAATGCTGGTGAGGTATACGTGGAAGAAAATCAGATCCTGAATTTGAAGTTGTCGGGTTAATTAGGTTTGGAAATACACACCTCTGAAACAGATCAAGCCCTTGTGATACCCATTCACACTGAAGCAAAAATGGCGACAAATTCCAATAAAGTTGGCCTCCAGAATGCATGCTGGTCCATTCGGAAGAACAGTGGTTTCCCGTCCATCTGGAGGTTTCCCCGAGTTAGATTCCAACTTGGTGCACTTGTGCCCTTTGGTAAGGCATTGACCACCACAAGGTCCTTCAGAGAGGACCCTAAGCCTTCTGTCATCTGGTTGATGGCTTAGTAATCAAGTGAAAAATGCCAGCAAATGAAATAAATCATATAGTCTCTGTCTTTGCACTATGTGGAATCTACGACAATGGAATAGGTGAAAACATGGATGCTTCCAAGAGTGACTTTGAACATAGTTATTTTGGAGTTAATTTTGAAGTATAAATGTTTTTTTTTTGCTTAATTACAGACGTCAACAATGATCAGTCAATTCCCACTCTCGCTATGGGTCGTTTAGAGACTGCAGAAATAAACCTTTTATTTTCCAACTTCTGTTGCAGTTTTTTTTTTTTTATATCCTTGTGGTGAATAATAATGATAGAATAATACATAGGCCTACCATTTAATGTACATCTTGAGCCTTGGAGCAAGAGATGAGTTGTCTGTCATGCAAATCGGATGTCACAGCGAATCATGTATTTCAATGAAATCGGGTGAAATGCTTCTACTAATTTGCCCAAATCCTTTTTAATCCCGCCCTAACGCCCCCATCAATTGATCTCATCACACCTCTTCATCCCCCTCGAATATCAGCATCATGAAGATTAATTTGGCAATCGCATTTCTTTGAGCCTTACCGCCTGGACTTAGCCCCAAGATATATCTCTCTCTCTTATTGTGGGTTGCCTTGAAAGAGAATGGAAAAAACAAAATGAAAGAATTTCAGACAGAGCAGCAAACAGAAATACACTGTCTCGTTCATTCTCTCTTGTAGCCCATATTCTACATGGAGGCCGCATGCTATTGTCTTTGCATTAAGAGTTATTGTTTTCTTTGTTAAACTTTATTTTTTGTTTTTATTGCCTTTTGTTACAATAACTCTGATCTGTTTTAATAAGTTGTAAATATTGTAATTTTACCTTGATTATGATTTTATTATATAATAAAACATACAAATATGTAAAAAAAAGAGTTTGATGGAGTTACGCGAAATGTAAGCAATGTCCGATGCTGCAAGACTACAAACAGTGGTTTTGCTTTTTTTCTATTTAATGCATTCTTCAGAACATATCCTTTCTAAGCAAAGGAGCAAGTTTTTTTTCATGTGTTTTATTGAATCATTATACACTGTAATAAATAAAACATAAACAAAAATGTATCAATGATTTAACAATAATAATAATAATCAACAACAACAAAAATAAAACATGACAATAACGTAATTCATACGAAAAAGCATATTACAACCTAATATGATGACAGTCATCTTGTAAACTTCTATATGCTAAAATGGTAACATGACATTGTTCTGCAGACAGTTTAATAAACATAATTTAAATTCCCTTTTTCTTAGTGCATTCCTTATACTATATTCCAGGATCTTACAACTGATGAAGAAATATGTACAACATTAATTGTGTCTCATTCGAGTGCAGGTTGGGGAGGGGGGGGGGGTGCTGAAACATTCTTTGTGAAGAATTTTGCAATCATCACCTTGGTAATAATGCAGACTTAATCTTCAGTTAATCACACATTTCCTCTACTCTAAACCATTTACATGTACAAGAAAGGGACCAGTCTCCCCTCCAAGCAGAGTTTACATCTTTTCAACACCAGGTTAAATAATGCTATTATCAAAAGCTTGTTTCTCACAAAGAGGGTTTCATGTGTGAGAAAAAAAAAAAGGGTTTCATGTAAGTATAGTCTTGGGCAAGACATTCAGATAAATCAATATCCCTGAATTTATAGTGATGTGTAATATACAGGAATGTTTTTAAGGGATTTGTGGTACAAAAGCTAAGAAATTTTTAGTGACAAATACACAGCAAAAACGGTGGTGTTGATTGGTGTACATAGAAGACCACACCTGACTCTGGTGTAAAATTTTTGGTGTTCAACACGTTTGGGTGTTATTACAAGACATTTGTTTGTTTTACACACTGGTGTTGTGTTCAACTTCTTGGGTGTAGTGTTATTAACACTACAGGGTGTGGTCCTTTATGGACACTTACCAGTGTCAGTTTTAAAGGTCAAGTCCACCCCAGAAAATGATGATTTGAATAAATAGAGAAACACCAAATTAGCACAACACTGAAAAATTTCATCAAAATCAAATGTAAAATAAGAAAGTTATGACATTTTAAAATTTCAATTATTTTTCACAAAACAGTGATACGCACAACTGAGTGACATGCAAATGAGATAGTCGATGATGTCCCTCACTCACTATTTCTTTTGTTTTTTATTGTTTGAATTATACAATATTTCATTTTTTTACAAATTTGACAATAAGGACCGACTTGACTGAACCATATAGTATTAAACAATGCTAATTCCACATGTTCAGGGAGGAATTAACCATTGTTTCACTTGGCAATGAGAAGAATACTTCATATAATAAAATACAAAAGAAATAGTGAGTGGATGACGTCATTAGTCTCCTCATTTGCATACAGACCAGGATGTGCATATAACTGGTTTGTAAAATCAAGCAAAAAATTAAAATGTCATAACTTTCTTATTTTACATCCGATTTTGATGAAATTTTCAGTGTTATGTTTGTTGGATTTTTCTCTTTGTATTCAAATTAACTTTTTGTTGGAGTGGACCTGTCCTTTAACACCCCAGTTATACAGTGTAAAGGATGTGAGATAAACCAAAGAGGGTGGTTCTGAGACTACAACACATGTTGGGATTAAATAAATCCAAAGCCTAGTCCAAGCCTTAAAAAGTATCCAGGGAAAGGCTTCGGCTTACATCCAAATACTAAAATGATAGAAAAACAAACGGTACAGGAAAAACTCAATTGTTGTTTGTATCCCTTGTCCATAATCTAACCTATCACCACGCTCTTCTATCTTGCGTCCAATCCTGTAAAAATCCCCTAATTCGCCATTTCATTTTGGAAGGAATATTGTAATTTGAAAGGATTTGAAGGATATCTTCTTTTTTCCAGATAGCAAAAAGAATGTTTTCCATGTTGCCTGTTGCCTTCAGCACCAACAAGTAGGTGAAGTATGGTCTTCACTCGAGTTAAAGGGTCTGAATGCGCAGTCTACCATGACTTTTGTACTGAAGGCCCTGTCTTACGTTTTTTATGTGCTAGTCTTGTGTCTAGAACCACTTGTTGATTAAAGTTTCAATCAGGGTCTGTGTATGCAGACTAGGTGAAGAACGATGCCCTCAATGTATGTGTTTCTGGAGCCTTTTTTTCTTTAGACCTGGGCATACTGCACGATCCGTTGCGATCCAATTTTCAAAGAAAGAATTTAATAGCAGTTGATATGAACATTCCAACTTGTAAAATCTGAACGATCGAAGCTTTGAATAGTGGGTATGAATATAAAAATAAAAATTCCAGTCTTTTCAAATCATAATGGCATCATCATCAGCTGCAACTTGGAGATAATTTGGACTTTACTCTGGCCACAAGGTTTGCACCTATTAAAAATCAGAATTTAGTATTATTAACAGTATACTGAACTTCAATTAAAATGGTTTACTTCTAGAAACTTTCAAATTTTGTGCAAAGTGTGATTTTGTTATAGGATCGCATCGATGTCGAATGGTGTGCACCGGGCTTAATGTAGCAGTGCCATCATAAACTAACACAAACGATATTTCCTGTTATTTTTCCATATTGTAATCATCATTTTTTCCCAGGAGGTGGGGGAGGGGAGGGTTTTGTATTATACTTGAGGAAAGTGTGAGATTTAGCTCTTAGATATTTTTGCTGAAAACATGGTAATTTTTCCAGTATTTTCATGGAGGATTTCTTTGTTGTTTGTTTAAGTGAGTGCACTTTGAAGGAAACCAATAGTTATATTTTCATGGATCGGACATGCTTGCTGTTTCGCTGAAGGCAACACTGTACTTTGGATTATTACAAATGAAATGAGTATTACACAAGGTGCTAAGATTGATCATGATTTAAGTGTAAGGGATTGAGTTGACTTTAAGGTTATCAACACTCTGATCAGCTGATAGTACTCTTTTATTAGAGTAAATGTCAAGATTCTATTTTATTTTAAAGCATGTACAAAGCTTTGATAAACTGAATAATTTGACTAAAGCCCAAATTTCATCCAACATTCTAATCGTACAAAAAATATATTGGACATTGAAGCTTTCCGACAGCTGATTCTTTCTGAAAATTCCATTTACCCAACAGTTGGTCGATTCATATTTTAATCATCATATAGATTAGTTTAAAAAAAAACTTTCTGAGAGTGTACAAGAAAATGGTCGGGTTACAGGGAAAATAGAAATGCAGGGCAGGTTCTTGTTCTTGATTTAAAAGACGGGGAATGGAAATTCACGGAGGTTGAGAAGGAGGCGGTAGAGGATGAATGGAGGGCGTGCGGTGGCCATTGTGGGCGTCTTGTTGATGTAGTATGCTATGAATGCAGAGAACAAAACTAGCTACAAATTGAAGAGCTGCGGGGTAGGCTCATTTACCTTTACAATCATCACAGAGAAGAGAAAAGCCTTCTCTTTAAGCAAAGTTCAGTAATTCCTCCCCTTCCTTTCATCCCTTTCTTCGCCTCTGTTTTTCTTTCCTTTGATCGTGGGACAAAAGATATTATAATATTTCCATCCAGTTCTCTGGAGGAGGGAGTATTTGGGGTAAAAACCAAGGAAATTCATGTATACATTAGAAGTGGGACCTGTATTGGTACTTCTATTGTGTCATTCGCTACCTGTGTTTTATCGGCACTTCTCGCTTACACGCATCTGTTCAACAAAGTGCAATGCATCTTAAAACATTGCATGAGACTTTATAGCAAAGACACTCTAAAATCAGAAAACCAAATGAATAGGAAAACGGGAAAAAGAGATGGTTTCGGAGCAATACTTGGGTGGGGTATGGCAATGATGGTTGCATTTCATTGGCAAAGCATGGAGGGGGTGGGGGGGGGGAGGAGGAGGTGAAATCGAGGGCGTGATGCACCCACCGAGCTATGGGAGAGGTGTGCAATCAGTTTAGCTGCATCCGAAGGTAAGGAGACAAGCCCTCTAGTGAAAACAGTTTGTATGGATTTGAAAGTAAAACTGTAAGCATATATGATAAAACATTCCAGGGGAAGTTTGTTTGTGAAGGAGCGTACCGACTGAAATAGAAGGATAAAAAAAAGTAATAAGTAATTACACCTACAAATCAGCATCCACGAAGATGATGCAGGGGACTTGTACTTAGATTTTTAGATTTTTTCTGGTGTTGATTGGTGATTGGTGTATGTAGAGAATCACACCATTTTATGGAGATGTTGATTTTTTTATCGCAACACCTTTGGTTGTTACTTTTACACTCTGGTGTTGTGTTGAATCACTAGGTTGTAGTCCTCTAGGGTCACCAACTGGTGTCAGACTCAACACCCAAGTTTTTTTTTACACCGTTGGCAACATTCAGTTGCTTGGCACACTGAGAATCATGTGCTGGCCGCAGATACTTGCTTGTGGTACTGGGTGTACTTTGAGAGCACCGAAGTTTGATGATGAGATAGTACGTATTGTATTTTGTTGAGGAATATCGGGTTGTTCTAAGTACATTGACCAGTCACACACTCATGCCCTATGGCCATACACCAACCAAAATTAGAAGATCCTTTTCTGGATAAAAGACAGGAGCCATCAAGAACAAATTATTTTCATGTTTCTTTGCAAACAAACCCTCGGCGTGTTCCCACGATCAACCCAGATCAAATCAAGCCCCCATTTTGGGGGGAAGAAAACAAGATAATTGATGGAGTATATGACAGGTGAATAATGCCTTACTTTTGATCTTACCCCGAGGTTCTTAATCGAGATGTAATGATCAAACTCATTTTAACTCACCCCTTCGTTATCAGGATATACTTAGGGGGTGTTGCAAGAAAATATTTGCAATCAATTGCAAATATTCCATTGCAATTTTACGATTGATTGATCACTTTTAACTATAGCAAATCAGATTACACTCCTTGTTTCATGGAGCAGATTAGCGATCAATCACAAATTTGCAATTAATTGCACGGCTTATGCTTGATTTCGGGAAGGATATTTGACTAGCAATTGATCGCAAGTTTCTTGCAACGCCCCATTCTTGCCACAAATACTCTCTGTTACAATAGGATCATCGTCTTGTCCCAAGGGAGCTGAACCACTATGACATTGGATCCAAAATAGGTCTATGGAGTTGAAATGATCTGGGCCTTGGAAGAGTTACAGACATTGCTTTCTAGGGGGTGATATTGGAGTTGGAAAACAAGAATAACTTGAAGTTTCTCGGAATGATATCTGTTTCTTCCCACAGGAGGACACCTTGTCTTGTCCATTCTTCCTTTCTAAACACAACTGTCTTCTGATTACGCCATGAATAAAACCATGGGAGGGTATGGGAGTCCCCCCTCCGAAGAAATTTCCTTCCATTGTGAAGTGTATTTTGAATAACAAAGACCTATCTATCCCATCGGCATAGATGATTAAGATTTGATCACCCCCATCTCCTTGCCGATAGCCACATTTAAGAATCCCAAATCACCCTCAAGACCTAGACACAATACCACCAAACCATATCTCTTTCTTTAAACCTATAATGATCATACAGAATAATGACAGTTGCATCTGCCTTCATGTTTCCTTGTCCTCAACAGAACGCTGAAATTAATTTTTGATGAAACGAGAGAAAAAGACCATAAAAAAGAATTGCGCCCGCAAGGCAAGCAGTTTACCGAATAGTCCAAGTTGGATATGATAATAGCTTTCTTTTTTTCCTCCTGCAAAACCCACACAAACTGTTTCCAAGCTTTTGTGACAGAGATGGTATGCAATTAAGGGCCTGTATTATTGCCTAAAATGCATTCTTCCCCCTATCTTGAGCTGAAAGCTTGCTGTTTTATTTGTTGCTGGAGGGCTTATTGTCAGACTGGTATCTATTTAATTCTATTTCCTTAGACTATCTCCCGACTACTTGCTACAGGACCACCATTCGTCCGATGCTGATTTCTGTCGAGCGGAATTCGGACATGATGTGATTGGGAAGCACATAAATTTCATAACAGAAACTATCACCACTTTCAGTTTTTTTCCCTCCATTCTGACATATCAATGACAAATTAATTTACTGGAACAAATATTTATAAGAGTTTATGAAATACATGCATGGATGGATAGTGGTTGTAAAAATGTGTACTTTTGTTGCTTCACTTGTATATGAAATTATAATTAGACCTATACTATCTTTAATACTGGCCTACATTTTTTTCCACACTTAATCATAAAGCATTCAATTTATAGTATACTTTCATTGCAATATAATTCCTGTTTATTACTCTGATTCCAAATTTTTTTATTATTGTATGTTTTTCATATTTCTGTATTTTGGCTTGGATACGTACAAGTATTTATTGTAATATTATATATTTCTTTTAATGTTTACTGTTCTAGACCTATATTTTGGCTGATAATACAAAATGGAAATAAAGTCAACACTTACTAATGAACGTAGTTCATAAGAGTAAAAATGAAATGTCCCTGTATCTTGGATGATTAGATGTTGCTGTGAAAGCACTAAAGTATAAATATAGTTGATATAATAAACACAAGACGTTGAAATGCTTTATATCATAGAATATATAGGCATTCTTTTGCATTTTCTTCTAATTTAATTTCAAGTTTGAATAACTGTTGTCTTTCTGTGTATCTTTTGCACTGCAAAAACTGTGGTGTTGATTTAACGCCAGTTTGGAATCTATATGTGTCCACACCAGAGAAGTGTTAAACACCAGTTTCGTTTTGGTCTAACACCATATAGGTGTTTATACAACACCAATTAGTATTAAAACAGCATTGGTTTGATTCGAAACTGGTGTTGTTTCAATACTTCTCTGGTGTGGACATGTATAGATTCCAGGCTGGTGTTAAATCAACACCAGAGTTTTTGCAGTGTGGAAAAATCACAATCCACAGAAAATACAGAACATTAGTATTTTGACTTTTTGAGAAAAAAAGCAATTTTCAAATGGGAATCTTCAGTGCATTTACCCAGCATTGGAACACTTATCTAGAAATAGCCCACCTGGACGGAAAGGTCGAAGGTCACACATCTATTTACAGGGGGCATAAATCATTATGATGAAATTAGGTCATGGTAATAAAATGCCAACATAGACAATGGATGTACTTTCTGGATTTGATGAACATGTTTACAATTACAAATATTGCTTATGAAATAAATTCATAGTGCATGATTATGCTTCATTTGATGATAAAGATAGGATTGTGATTTCCCAGTTTTAACAGAACCAGCCTACTCATCTCAAAGTAACTGCTCAAACTCCAATTTGCCATTTCTGTATGCCAATATCTCCATGATTTTCACATTAGCAAACACAGGCACAGAGCAAATAACAGGTTGTTTTGGACTCATCCACTTTTGTCTTTCGGCATAAAATAAAGGGTGGGAAAATTCATTGGTGTAAGATATATTAGTATGATGGGAAATTAATAGGGACATATGGTTATGGATTAGACCTTTCATTCCTTCCATTATGTAATTTATGTTGAACATTTGTGTTTCGGAATTTATCATTAAATGATAGCCCCAGATAACTGTTTTAAAGCAATTTTACTGATTCAAGATTCTCCACACCAACTGGGGTATTTAGTTACTGTCATCATATTCATCTGATATGAGAAACCTTGGTGATGTTGTATGGACGGTTGTTTTTAATCAAAACTGACACCATTTGCTGAAGGTTTCTCTATTTCTGCTTGAATTGCAGTCAGAAATTTGATAGATTTGCATTTCCTCTCGCACCAATGGCATATCAAATAAAATTGCTTTTCTCAAAACATTTTTTCACCGAGATCCATTTAACTGATGATGCTATCCCTCAAGGAGCTCAGGAATAGGTCACCCCTCTTTGACAGTGGATATGAACCCTCATAAATATTCATGAGACTATACTTTTTCAGGAATTAGTCTAATCAGTCAGTTATGTTTTCCGTTTCAGTAAAGATGAAAACTCTTACTTGTTCAATTTTGCATAGTATTTTCTCAGTTTTCAATTACAAATATCTAAATGATATCTGTTATGCAAAAAAGCTATGAATCGTCTATTAATCGTCTTGATATATAGAAAGTATTTTGTTTTATCTAATTAGCGGGTCTTTGAATCAAGACTATACTTGCAGGATGATGACTTCAGTGTGTCAGTCAAATTTGTGTGTTAAGCCAATGGAGTTAATCCCTGTGTGTCTACAAAGTGTATGTGTGCATATGCATCCCTCAGTCTAGGCTAATACATGTGTGTGTAGTGTAATTGGCTGTGTAGTTCTGCATGTAAATTGTTGTGTGTGTTGTGCGGGGTTGGTCTTCGGGATTGGTAGAGAATACCACCAAAAGAGAGAGAGGAAGAGAGAAGTGGGGTTGGAAGAAGAAAAAAAGCAAATTGTGCAAGATGCACTCTGTAGTCATTTGCCTGCTGCGATTTGCATGGTGAGGAGCCTCATCCGTTCTCCCCATGCCTGAACTTCTGGGGTAGATCACGCCAGCATGCTGATGCGAAACTACCTGGATTTTTATAGCTGGAGTTACTTATTGGACCTGTCGATTACAAAACCCGGGAGAATAGGGGTTCATTTTGATCGGATTCAGGAGTTTTTATCTCAGGAGGATTTTTGCACTTTCAATTTGTGACTGGAATTCGCATACGAAGCATACAGGATATGGAGATATGTGACTAGTGATCGACAAATGTTTTGAATTTGGATGGATTTTCTTTTGAAAGTTCTAGCAGCAGATATTGTTCTCTTATCTGAAAGGAACTCTCCGCAAATATAAGATATAAAATAAGAATCTGCATATTCTCTACACTACCTTAGGAAGCCAATTGATAACCATTCTTTTTCTTCTGTAATTTGTGACATGGAAATTGCATATTTTGAAATTGCATTCAAGTCAACCAAATGATTAACTGAATAACTTCATGTTGGTTTTGGTTCTACAGCCCAGTTTCACACATTGATCAAGAAGAACGAAGTAAATTGAAAACCACTTTTAGGACTCCATCCGCTTGTTTGTTCTAGGTCCATGGTAGCAGGTTGCATTATACTATTATAGGCCTCCCTCCAGCAAGGTCTAAGCCGCTAGCCAGGGCAGGCTGTCCCCTGTCAACTGGTATCACCAGCTTACACTGAACAGGCCAGTCCATCACAGAGATACAGAGAGAGAGAGAGAAAACTATACAGGACAAACCAGCCCCCTGTGGCCGGGGTCATTGGAGACCTTCAGCGGCGACCATAGCTAGACACCCTGACACCAACGGATTTGGGATTTCTCTCCTCTCTCCCTCACAGCAAATTCCTATCCCAAAGATTCTTCAGTTTCGGTCGGATTCATACACCGCACGCTTGTTTTGTGCTTGCTTGATTTTTTTAGCATCCCAAAGGCAAAAACCTCGATAGCAACATATTCCTTTCTTAACTACTTAATTGTCCAGCAATTATATATATAGTTCTTGCATTGTTCTGATGATAGAACACCAAGAAGTTTTGGAGTCACATCTTGTCAAGAAAAATCACTAATTTTTACCCACTGACTAAGTTTACTTTACCTAGCTCATCAAAGACCACTACACAACCCTTGGTGGTAGCTAAATGGCACGAGTGGAATATAATTGTGACTGTTCGCATCTCAGCATTTCATTGGAGTTATTATAATTTGCTCTCGTCGTTGACATCACCCCCCTTTGGAGTCATGGCTTTTGGATTATCATTCATATTTCACTGGATTATTCTTGTGCAGTTTATAGGTAAGAACAAATGCTTTAATAGTTCCCTCCATGTCACATTCAGTTTTGTTTTATTTTAAATATTTCATTTCTTTTCATTTTCAACAAAATACAAACCAAGTAAATATACAATCATAACAAGTCAATGTCATAAACAATATACCAAGGACATTAAATGAACTTAAAATAGATATGTTATACTATTACTGCATTAAAAAAATGCAGACAGAGGATTATATGATTTATAATTTGCTTATGTTGTAAAAAGCTGCAATATGAAAATTACAAGGGTATGAAATTCATAGTCAATTTGATGTATTAAACTCTTTACATTGATGCGCATGTTTACTTAATTTGATAGAAATATAGCATTTGCATTTACATGTAGATATTGTATTGGGGGACATTAGTAGTATGTGAATGTGTGATTCGCAAGTTTTTTTTCCTGAACACGTTTTGATAAAAAAGTGTCTCTTCATTGCAAAGAGTAATTATCATAATTCAATAATGATGGTATTATTTTTTCATTTAGATAATTTTAATGATGTTAAAGAATTGAACAAGAAGTTAACATTTTTCATAATGTTAATGATGCAACATATCTATAAGTTGAATTTTTACTTTTAATAAGGAAAATCAGGTAAAATATCTACATTTCTTCTTATCCTTTTTTTTCTAGAGGTTATAATTTTCACTCTAAATTGGGATTTAAAACCACATTCGCCATGGATGGAAGAGTGAGCAAATTTAAGTCCCAAATTTATGTCTTTATCTAAAAGATATTAACATTTGAATCACCAACAGAATTACTTATGTTATATCTAAATTCAGTTAGGACTGGTTGCTATTATTACAGCATATAGGCCTACTGGATTTGGTATAATTTTTGCAATGTAGTATTTTGCATGGTATTAATCTAGACTACTGTCTCCGTAGGACATTTGTTGTAGACATAATAGTAATTACATCTCCATCTATTAATTGGCCCTCTGGTGCTCTCCTATCAAACCACTAGTCAAATTTGTGTTTTCTCTATTATGGTATCTTTCAAGATATAATTTGCCCAAAACAAATCACTTTTGAGTATGGTGTGAGTGATACAGCCTGTCATCATAGTCATCGTAGATCCTGAAATTAAATTTGTTCTGGGATCGGAATCGTGGGGATGGGGGGGGGGGGGGTTGGGGGTGGTAGGCAAGTTTTCCAAGTCTTTTGAGTTCTTTTACCATGATTTGAGGTCAAGGCTGAAAACAAGTAAAAAAAAAACCTTGTGTCTTGATTAATCCTGACTTAAGGCCTGTGTCTCCTTTGCTTCAATTGAGAGAAATATACTGAGTCGACATAAACAGTTTAATGCATGCATGCGGATTGCGTTCAGTAGCGACTGATGGGTTATTATTACCAGTGTTATGGGGCACGGCGATCATCCCACATCTAATTTTAGTTTCTTAAATGAGATTACCAAAACAGACACTTATACTGTACATCCTCTAGCCATGAGTATTTAGCTGCATGATATTTGTACAGCATTCTACCCATACGGACCATGTACAATATTTTTGTTTACTTTTGTATCTTGTTTTTCCTGTTTATTGAATTGTCTAATATACAAATCAGATTTCATGTTTTTGTTTATGTGTATTTGATATTTTAGACCTGATGTAACCATCATCATGAGTCGCCTGTATTTATTAGACTAAATAGTTAAAGTTGATAATAATAATTGGGCAAGAAAAGATATAAAACATTGGTTTTTAAATTAAACTAATATATCATAAACTTTGGACTGGAAGTCATGTCATGTTCTATTTTCCGAAAGAATTCTTATAAACATTCAGTGCCAAATAAATATAATCTCTGCTGAGTTTTAGCAGATGTATATGACTAGGTGAAATGAGGCATTTCTAACTGAATTCGCTTTTGAACCGGGGATAAAATAACCCCTTGTTCTCTGAGGTCCTCTTTCCGGAAAATGATTTATTCTTCTGGACATCTTTCCCCCAGTAGTTTGGGCAGACTCGTATATTTTCTTCTGACTCTCCCTCCACCAGACCAGACAATCTGTCATAAAGATACCAACGACATTTGTCAAAGCAAGATTTTTGAAGTTCCTGTATAAACCCCATATTAAGTGAGGGAATAGTTCTGTGCACCTTGTTGTTTTGGGGTTTATATGTTTTTTGTGTCAGATGACGTCTCCAAAAGGGGACTCTTTTAAACCCTTATCTGTTTTGAATTCGTTGCTAGTTCCTTTGTAAGATTGTCCGTAGGAGTCCAATGTTTATCAGGCTCCATTCAATGCACATGCATTTCTTTGATAACTTACTGGAGCACTTGTCTAAAATTTTCTCTTCACATTTTTCTTTTAATCTGTCTCCTTTGATCCCGGCCCAAGGAACTACAAGTAGCCCTTCACAAATAAGACCAAAGGCCTGTAGATCTATTGTTCACATCACTTGGAACCCTCCAGCCTTCTTATTGATCCGGGTGGTCTGAAAGTGTTGCTTCTGTTACTCTTTAATTTGTCTATTGTCGGCCAGTAACGTCTCAAGAAGCCCCTTGTATTCTGTTTAGTAGTTTGTTGTGACAAGTTTGTCGGGGTACATGTAAATGTAGTGGAGCAGCTCTGGCTGCATAGATCTATGTGATTTTCTTCAGCTGGAATGATTAGAAAATAGAATCACAAATATTAAACCAAATGCAAGCACTGGACGTAGAATATTGTACAAAAAGGATTTTAATCTCACTTTTTAAGACCATCCACCGCAGATCTACGTTTGACCTCAACAGGAAGTGAAGGTCAATGTAGTTTTGTATGCAGTATGGCCTCTACATAATTGAACATGGAAGAAGCCTCACTGTAGTGTCTTGATGTGTAAAATAAAAACTGATTTATAATTATATCTGGTCGCATTTCATAAGTTGGGTATGCAAAAAGGGTGGCGTATGAACAATTTTCCACACGGTGCCATGGATAAATTGTTGCTACATCACAGCATCTTGACCAAATTTATTGAGTAATATCTCATTTTGAAGCTAGAACTTTAGGCTAAATATGTTACTATGAATTAGATCAATACAATATCAGGAACAAAAATTATAGCACATTAAGTTTGAAGTAACAGGGGTGGCGGAGCCGGTGGATGCGGAGCCGGTGGATGCGGTAAATGATAAAATATTAATTAAACCTAATTAACAACTTACTATAATATGTAATATGACTGTTATCCTCATATTTCTGGGCATTTTAAAGCAGGGAACAACTAATTGTCATAAAACTTTGACAATTTTGAAAATATGCAGCAATGGAATACATGTGTATGTCAGCTCTGATCTGCAACCTAATCAATTAGTAAACTGGAGAAATTTGGCTAATTATCTAATTTGTAATCTTAATTTTTAGTACAAATGTTTTGTATCATTGCAACAAACATTTCTACCCATGATGTTGTCATTTTGCCAAGCATATAAATACAGTGACAGGTATTTTGGGGGCAAAAATGTTAAATTAAATACTGTTAATTAATTAGTATAATTAATATGCATATAATAATAGATAATTATTTGATTTTTGGTACAGATTTAATTATTGTTGTTTCAAGATTATAACTGCAATTTACTAGGGTGATCCAATGTTGCATTAGCTTTTGACACCATTTTATGCGCAGCAGGTCCAATTTGAGAAAAACACATTTCAAAACTCACATTTACATTGAAGTCTATGTAATAATTAGCTCTTAATTAGTCATTTTAAGGAAAAATAAAGGTATTCAAGACTTAAAACTTTTCCATTATTTAGAGAATGGTAATAGCTATAACATATCAAAAAATAAAATTTTTGACCATTTTTACCCTGTTCGCGAAATTAGACCACCTTATGACATGCGACCATCCTAGCTTTTTTGCAATTTTTCATGTTTGGGCTTTAAAATGCTTCATTTTTTGTTTACAATCGATGAAAATGTAATATAAAGAATGGTTGGTTTGAATAGTTTAATAAAGAAAAGCTAAAGGCTCAAGTTTTTTTTAAAATAAAATACAGAATCTTTTCCAGTGGCTCAATGTTATGAAGGAGCCTCCTTGGTTTTTCATAAATTGATACAAGATATTCGACCAACGGAATGACGGAATGAGGATAAGATGAATGCCACAGACTTCCTGTGAAACCTTATAGGATATAGGCCTACTGACAATGACATACAGAATAAAATCCAGTGAAGAAGAAATAGGTGTTATCATGTGCATGTGGTCTCAAAATGGTTTCTGAAAAAAAGAGAATTCAACGTTTACATATAGACATGTAGGCCTACCTTGTGTCATGATAAAGGAGGAAACTTGCGAGAATGGGGGGGGGGGGTGAGATGTACGCATTCAATTTTTTTACCAACACCAAAAGTTGGTTGAAATATGACACCAGTCACTACCAACTGCGTGTAAACACAAATCTCATTTCATTTTGCATGCAACTTTGTTTGAATGAAGTTGATCAGTTAATATTTTAACCAAACCAAACCATAGTTGGTTACAAAAATAATGTGTTCAGAGTTGAAACGAATTAGATCATGAAGAGAAAGAAAAATATAAGCTTTGCCATGGTTTACTACTTGTGGAAATGATATAGATGGAAGGAAAATGTGAAAGATAATGTGTAAAGCATGGGAAATAATTGCTGGTCACTGTAGGTAAATAAAGGAGAAGGGGCTGGTAGGGCAGGGTTATGAAAGTGTGATTGTACTCAATGGAATGCTACCACCATCTGTTACCAACCAACTAACCACCCTCACCATGTTGATCAAACCACCCTCCCTCCCTCCTGGGAGATTTATTTACTCTAATCCCTGATAGTAAGGGGTGATAAGTAGAGATATGGTTTTAATCTCCTGTGTGAAAACAACTTTCTGCTTGGCTCAGGCAACTCTTTGTTTCTTCTTTACTTTGATGTTTCCTGTCTATTCTTGGAAGTTTATCCCTGGTGCCTGTTTACTGGTATCCCTATTCTTGGTGGTGGTAATGAATGGGGTTTAAATCCCATTGATGATGGGTAGATAATTATCCCCTGGGATTATCTTAATCCCCCACCTTGTGATGCTAATCCCCAATCACCTTCAAGAAGACCTGGAAAATGAATTAGGAAGTGCACTATTGTTCTTCTGTTCATCTTTATATAACTGTCCTTGTTTATTTCTTAGGTTCTTCACCCACATGTACCAGGGAATCGCTAACAATTCTCTGGTTCGATGTGGTACTGAATCCTGTACAATCTCCCTAAGCGTTGCCCTGATTTGGCATGTTGGAAGGAAAAATATTGATAGGCAACTTTACTAGGCCTAATGACATTTCATCTGCATGTAGGCTATCAGTGGTACATGCTGTCATTCTAGCTTTGCCATTGTCATTCCCTTTACCGGTGTGTTGGCTCAGTTGGTAGAGCGTCCATCTCACAACCAGGAGGTCGGGGTTTCAAACCCTGGCTGCGTCAGACCAAAAGACGTTAAAAGATGGGAGTTGCTGCTACCCTGTTTGGCATTCAACAATTAAAGGGATAGAGCCTCGTCGATCTGGCGCTGCACAGCGGCTGCCGGGCCCACGATCAATTGGGCAAAACAATTTTTTGGAGTATTTCATTTCTGGTGTCTATTTTGAATAATAAAATATGGAATTTAAGATTTTTTACGTAATTTTCATTCTTATATTTCTATCAGAGAATAGTTAACTATCCCTGTTTTCACTCTCTCTGCGCAGCGTTTAGATTAGCCACATGCAGCCGTATATTATAAGGCCTATAGGCCTATAAAACTGTATACAACACAGTCATGCCATACCCAGAAGAGATCATCGCCCCTTTTGACAATCTGGTATCCTACTTCAAACCTCTCTCTTGTCCATCCTAATGAATTACTGTTAGATCCATCTACTCCAGCTTAGGGGGGCCCCTAACTCCACTCCTCCCGACATCGCCCAGTCAAACGAACACAGGCTGCGACATTGTTACTTACTTAAAAAATAATTTTGGCTTCCAATTCTGATGATGTTCAATTACCTCTTGCTCTTTGCGGCCTTTCTTGTGAACATGGCATATTAGACGTCGGTAATTTAGCTGGTCAGCTAGCACTAGAAGCCGCATGGATAATGTTCATGTTTTACCTTTTCTTGTTGAATACAGCGCACATGGTAAAGTCATGTAGCTCCGTGGCTCCATGTCCGTACTTTGAGGTGAAGATGGAAATAATAATGACCATTAGCACCAGGAGTGCCATGAGCTTTTATTTTATACATGGCGCTCTGTCAGCTGTATTATTATTCATTATTATTTAATGAAAATGTATTTTGAATGCTGATAGTCCTCGTGTCTCTTTCAAGCAGTTTATGCAGTATTTGGAAGTTAAATTTTATCTTTGATTTAAAGAAACCCACTGAATTATCAATATTTGTAGATTAGTCATTATTTTATTTTAGGCTTTCTAATAGCTTTGTTGTTCCTGGTTTTCATTAGATATATTTTATTTTTCAAGCTTCTATATGGTAACAAGTTTTCTTTGATTTTTTTATCAGTAGCCATAGATATTTCACATTTTGACATAACATTGATCATAGCTCGGGTTATCTCCAGATTCTAGAAATAAGAGGTATTGGTATTGAACAACAGTATGATGCTCTACTGCCGAAAAATTACATAGGTCTCATTGACTGACTTGTAGTATGTGAAAAAAGAGCTGCCTGATCTGGGGCCTGTTTCATAAAGGACTTGCAACTGTTATAACTTTGCCATTATGGCAACTACTATGGAAACATTGATTCTGATTGGCTGCTGAGCCCTGTTACCATGGTAGTTGCCATTATGGCAAAGTTACAACAGTTGCATGTACTTTATGAAACAGGTTCCCATATCTCCCTGTCAAACAACCTATTTTATTAGTTTTCCAAAATATTTTTTTTGAAGAAATTATGACAAAGCTAAGATTTTATTGTGACTCAGATATTTGCTCAGACTGTCAGTATGTCATTCTTTCAGAACTTCAAACTTCAAAAAAAAAGAAGAGGAAATGATTTGACGGGCGAGGTGTTGGGCATGAATGGGGAAGTTTTGTTGCTTTAGACCGGTCTTTGGTGCAGTCCCTGTATGTGGTGAGGAAAATGTCGCCACATTTGCCACCTGACGACAATGGGAACTTGATGAAAAGACCGGTATATGTGACGGTGCACCCAAGCTGCAATATTTTGATTGGATTGTGGCGTTGGCATTGTGGGGCAAAGAAGTGCCACATCGAGGAAGCGTGAGATCGTAAATGGGCTGGTTTAATTCTCGTGCACATAACGAGCCGGCTAGCCCAGTAGGAGGGCTAGGAAACATCAGTTCAATCCTAGAACTCGTGGTTCAATAGCAGTGTACAAGTTTATAGAATAGACGTGGGTTATCCCAAATGAAGAAAGACTTCTTCACAGCTGGAATCTTTTTATCATGCTTGGTCTGTCGACTCTTTCCCTTCTTCATGTCACTCCATGCACTGCATTAGAGCTTGCTGAGATGAACAATATATTCTCAAGAGATCTGACTAATGAAGTTACTTTTTTGGTGGGTGTCTGGACTCAAGTAGAAAAATGGTGGGGTATTGTTTGTGTAGAAAGAATAGTGTGTCTGTATGTCTCTCATTTCTTTATTCGAGCCAGGATCCATAAAACTTTTTTTAGGTGGGGGGGGGCCTAAATTATTTTCATACCATCATTTTTCCTGGTGTTCCTACAGCTTTTTGGTATATTTTGGAATAAAGCAGGTACGAAATTAATATCAAGAAAAGCATTGAATATTTGATGAAGTTTGATATTATTTCTATAACATTTTATGAGAAATGAATTTGATTGTTCAGGAAAAGTTTATCATAATATTACCAAATACTTCTGAAATAAACCACATGTAGGGTGGTGTTTGGTTAAAAAAAAAAAACAATTTGTATTGAAGTGTATAAGGAAGATAGTGCTTACATTCATAGAAAAATGAAAATTTTCGACATATTTTATCATTGGCCATTCAGGCCTAATTACACCACGATATACAGTTAGATTATTTCCAGCTTTGCAGTTACAGGTAGGAAACTGGCAAGTTATCCAGCCTAAATCAACACCTTTAAGACCAAATTTAGTCAAATTCCTTCCAAACTTTTTTTACAGTCTTGTCTCCTTTTTCAGATCCAAGTACAATCTCCGTACAATTTTTTTGTATTTCAGGTCTTTTTTGAGGATGTACTTTGGTAAAAATTGACTTTAAAAAGTACATCCTTTTCTACAAATGTGTGTGAAGATCTAATCAGAAAATCAATGAGCTGAGCCAAAGCACTTTGCATAAAATTTGTCTTTCAATTTAAGAGGATTAGTGATTATGCGATGAAAATGAAATGCAAATTGCTGATGTAGGATGAGAAAGAAAGAGAGATAAGGATGGGGTAAGGGGAGTAACAACCTTCCAGAAAGTACAAGAAGCGGTATTCCTTTCCCACATATAATACAAATTAGAATAGAGAAACTGAGAAAGGGTTTTAATCAGTCTAGGCATGTCTTCATTTGTTTATTAATGACATTAGTTTGGTCTTATCTAAATAGATTTGATGTGGTGTACCTCATGATTGAGTTTCGACTTGTATTTGCATATGATTTACTTGCTTTTGAACAGTTTATTTGGAACATGTATAGTTATTTTATGCATTAGATGAGGATAGGTCTTGTCCCATTGATTGATAGAGTAAAAATATGGGACTTACATTTCTATGTGTTATTTCTTTTCAATTAAGTGATATTCATACCCCTGCCAAGTGAGGTTTAAAGAAGTAGTACTAAAAGATTGAGAGTACGTTCTGCCATTGGTCGGTCCATTGCTTATGTTACAGCTCAAAGGTCTATATAAAAAAAATATTAGGCCTATTTGAATTGAGCCTATATTTTCTTCACTCACATCGAGGGAAAGTGGTATTCAAACCCCTTTAATTTAGAAGAAATGAAATTTAAGATTTTTCTGTGTATGGTATTAATTCCTGTTATTATTGTTGAATGAACAATACGAATACCTGTAGTTCATTTGAAGGAAACTAGAAAAATATCAAGGTAAAATAATTTAGACAATGATTACATGTTGCGGTCATAAAATACTGACATTTTTATCCCCAAGCTTGAGTTGAGGGATAGATGAAAATATTTGTTGGGAAACAAGAGTGGAAAACAAGAAAAAGAGGAAGAGGAAAAGTCAGCTGAATCTTTTCAAGGCTAGCCCAAGTCTCGTGCATTCCTTTGGTTAATTGAAAGTGAAAAGAAAGTGATTTTGAATCCTGGCAGAATGGCAAGGAGGGAATCGGTAAGTGCTCCCCCATGATTCGATCCAGACTCTTTTACTGGGATTCTGGAGGATTTCATTGGGCAGTGCGAAGTCTTCCAGTGGCTGGAGTAATGCTTCCTTTATTCACCTCGCATCACGAGAGTCAACTTTTATTCCATTCCTCCCCCTTCTTTCTTTCTAAACGCCCCCAAATGGCATAATCACTTGAAATATTTGCCCCTTGAAGATAACCGAAATATATAGCAGTTTTACTGAGTAGGCGGTCCAGTGGCAACTTTCAAAAGAGCAACATTGTGTCGAATTATCTGGTCTTTATTCATGAAGCCATCCCATTGGTTCCATTTCATTGACTTTAAAGAGCATTTATGAAGAGATCCAGAAGTCTTTTTTTTTTAAATTTCAGCAGTAATGGCAAATTTTCTTTCATAAAAGTTTTTTTTAACAAAGGAAAATTGAAAGGAGAGAATTTGGCAGGGCCCTAGTAGACATTATGGGAAAGGAATATTGAATGCAAGAGATTTGTTTATGAAGTCTTAAAATATACATTGTGTCTACTTAACTAGCCTGTTTTGACATTTATCTATTTCTTTGTGTGAAGAAACTGTAACACTCACTCAGAACGATTTGTAGCACAATAGTTTTCGGTATTATGTCCGTCTTGAAATATTTATGAAAACGTTTCCAGAAAGAAGACTGGATTGAGTTTGGAGAAGCTATATTGCGTGGTTGTCTTATCAATAGCTAGCTGTAAAGAGAAGAAAGAAGGTTCTCAAGAAAGAATTCCATTCTAATTCTCATGAATATATGCATTTTGTTTTCTCCCTTCAGTATGAGCAAGAGCCAAACACAGTGTTCAAGGTAGAACGCACCTTATTGCCCATCATTTTAGTTTGAAAAAAATTGAGAAGAAAGAGTAATTGATTGTATAATTGCACATTGCCTTGCCGCGGCGATAATTTGCAACCACACATCATGGTGTAAAAAGGGATGTACATCATGTATTAAAGTCATGTTCAATGAAGTTGATGATTTGATTTTGAAACCTAATATCATCGCATTCTAGGCCTTATCTCATTCCTCTCAAATGTCTTTCTTTCTTTCATTTTCTCTCTGACTGAAGTGAATAATTTTCTTAATGCAGAAAGCACACAAGAATTAACAAAATTAAAAGAAAACACAGATTTTCAGGCCAAAGGATTTGAATTCTGAAAATTATTTGAATAAGAAAAAATACAGGAAAAATTGTTATACCCCTGCTCCTGAAAGAAGAATTTGTTTTTATCCTGAACCATTAAAATATTGACATTAATGTATTTTGTATTACAAAATATATGCTGCTGCTGATTTTCTGTGATGACACAAATAAGCTACAAAATGTAATAACATTCTCAATCTTTGATGGATTCCCTCAAACCTTCACTAATACTGTCTTTATCATTTTTTCCTGGTATGTTTGCAACAAACTTTTCTTCAGGGTGAGCTTCCCCTTTAAGTAGGCCCCACCCATGTGAGACTTGATAACAGTGATACCCTAATTGAGAATGCAAAGAGAGAATAGTGCTTCATGTGTGCCTTCTAATTAGGAAACTAAACAATTACTGTTTCCTCACCCCCCATCACAAGAACCATTGTCCTAAACATCACACCCCGGGTCTTTGTTCCTTTCAGTTTCTCCACTTTCAATACCCTCTCTTGTTATGATGACGTTCCACACTACACATTAAAAAGTAAAGCGTTGTTTGAAATTGTACACTGTAAAAACTGTGGTGTTAAAACCTGACACCAGTTGGTGTTAATAGAGGACCACACCCTGAGGTGTTAAAATTGCACCCTGGAGATTGAACATAACACCAAAGAGCGTTGAAGTACCAACCAAAGGTGTGACAACACCAATATGTGTTGAAGTTACACCATGTAAATTTAACACCAAAGTAAAATGAGTGATGTCATCTATGCAGCCAACACCAAACAGTGCCACAGTTCTTTTGCTGTGGACAAGTAGCAATAGTGGCATAACTGGTGATGCACCCTCAGAAAAGATAAGAGTGGTTAAATGGGATTTCTTTTTTTTCAATCAACAACTGGTTGCTTACAAGGACCGACATTTCTGAAACTTTGATACAGTATGTGCGAGGCCTATTCTTTTAATCTGTTCTACATGTGTGTTGATAATGAATAGTAGTCTGGGCACAGTCTTACAAAGAGTTACAATTGATCCAATCAGACGTAACTATATGGAAATCCATCGATGCCACAGTTTTTTCTACAGGAAATTTGCAAAATGTCCTTTGTACACAAAGGATATCACACCAAATTATCAAGAAACCAATGAATTTACTTCAATAACTCCATACATCTACTTGATTTGCTAGTTCAGCCCTCTGGACTGCCATACCCGAATAGAACTCCCAAGGATTTAAAAAGCGCGAGCGCGCCCTCTCCCGTTCAGGCTTACTACCCATGATCACCGCGCAATTAGCGTCCATCTTCCTCTTTTGCTTTCGGCAAGCCACCTGTCAAGACGTGCTCAGATAAGTCTCCTAAGAGCTCAAATCTTTTTGAGCTTTGGTATATTATTTTCGCTTATCTGTGGTGCATTCTCCCTTTTAATTTCAATCTTTCCATTTGTGTGTAAGATTGTGTTCAGAATTTACACTTGGCGTGACTTTTTAGACGTGTTTTTGGTGACACTTAAATTGTTTTTCTAACGTTTGAGTTCTCGTCGCGCCGCATCGCTAGCGCGTTCGCGAGGCACCGGGCTTGGCCTGCCTACGTGGCAGCAAGCCTTCACCACCTGTCATGGTTATTGTTCTTCACGTTCAAAGCGTGGTGGCTTTTGGTGCCGTTTTTGAATTAAATCCTAGACAGCCTCTACACTTTGTTGTCGAGGGTGTTATTGTTATTTCTTTTTGCAGGTTGGGATCTTCAACTCTGTTCCTTCCTTGCTTTCTGGAATTGATTTATTAAGATTTTCGATTGATTATTGATTGATTAATTCTGCAATTCTCTTTCCTTTCAGTTCTGAATAAATTTCTTAATTGATATTTTATTCACAGGCGGATCTTAAAGCTCAATTCGTTTTTCCTTCTGTTCTGAATAAATTTCTTGATTGATATTTTATTCACAGGCGGATCTTAAAGCTCAATTCCTTTTCCTTCTGTTCTGAATAAATTTCTTGATTGATATTTTATTCACAGGCGCATCCTAAAGCTCAATTCCTTTTCCTTTCTGTTCTGAATAAAATTCTTGATTAATATTTTATTCACAGACGCTTCGGGGATTGTTTAATTCGGCTTACGCAATTATACCTGATGATTGTTTGGTTATTCAATCCCCCTAAAAAAAAAAAAAAATTTTTTTGTTCTTTACAGGTGGGGTCTCCTTCCTGTTAGAATTTTTTTTGACCTGTCCCGGAATTGTTTTCTTCGTTCAATTCCCTCTTCCCTCCTAGTCTTATATATTTTTTATTTCGACAGGCGGGCTCTACGATTCCCTTTGAGGATTTACTGTGTCGTTCTTCCTCTTGGAATCGTTACTAGAGACGTTCCTCCTTCCTCCTGTTCTGAACTTCTTTACCTTTCCACAGGAGGTTACGTTTTTTTTTTTTCCTCTTGGAAATTATCGTAAAATTTCTCTTATCTGGAATTATTTGTCTCTCAATCCCTTTTCTTCCTGCTCTGAAATACTTGTTTTTGTTTCTTCGCAGGTGGAAAGTTCGTTCTCTTCTGAACTTGCATTCAATTTTGAATTTTTGTTTCGAATTTTTCCTTCGGGCACAAAAAAGAGAATATAGTAGGGGAACCTTGTAGGAGTTTCTTTTTTCAAAGTCTCCGACCTCCCTTTTAATTTCTTACAGGCAGATACCTAAACTATTCTTAGTTTCTTCTTCCTCCCTACCCCTCCCCTCTTGTTTTGTTCTGTTTGCTCAAACAAACTCCTTTTAGGAGGAGGGAAAGACCACTCCGGTCTCCACCTTTAATCTAAGCGAGATCTTTGTAAAAAAAAAAAAAAAGAAAAAGAAAAATTCTTGTTTTTCCTTTTTCAGGGTAGAGAGAGGTATCTTTGAATGGGACTAACACAGCCCCAGAGGACCTGGTGCCCTCCACGGGGACCGTCCCGATTGCAAGTTACAGAAGTCGGCCGCCTCCAGGCGAGCAGGAAGGACGCCGCGGTGAGCGCCCAGCGGCGGTGAGTATGAGGGTGCGTCGATCAGCATTCCGAATTTGCGGTCGGATGCTAAGAGAAGGAAGGCCGAGACTGTGGTGCCACGGTCTCGGACAAAGGAAAAAGTGGTAGCCAAGGCTTCCAAGCCTAAACTAGGTCCTGCCGCCGCAGCACCCATAGGGCTATGCGACCCACCGGCTACCGGGTCACCAGAAGTCCGGAGGGAGAGTGCGGTTCTCTCCCCCCGGCACAGGTCAGGATCTCTGCCGTATAAGTCGTCCTCCGTTGACAGCATCGGGAGAGATCGCCCAGCCCCTGACCGCGAGAGGCGTCACACAGACTGTAACCACAATCTGATCGTGACCACAATCTGACCCCGTCAGATTCGGGTGAAGTTTCGTTGTTGGCAGCCGCCCTGCCAGGGGCGGCAAATCGTAAGAGATCACCCGTGCCTCTTGTGCCTTCTTCTGCTCCGGCCACGCCGGCGGAGCCCGCAAAATAAGAAGAAGAAGAAGAGGTCGAAGGAGAGGTCGGCCAGCCCTGTTGCCATGGGCATTCCTCCTTCAGACCCTCTTATCGGTGGCCAGATGTTACAGTCATACATGTTATGCTGCTATATTCTGCTACCGCGAGAGGCGTCACACATCGGGCTGTGACCACAATCTGACCCCGTCAGATTCGGGTGAATTTTCATTGTCGGCGGCCGCCCTGCCAGGGGCGGCAAATCGTAAGAAATCACCCGTGCCTCTCATGCCTTCTTCTGCCCCGGCCACGCCGGCGGAGCCCGCAGAAAGAGAAGAAGAAGAGGTCGAAGGAGAGGTTGGCCAGCCCTGTTGCCATGGGCGTTCCTCCTTCAGACCCTTGTGTCGGTGGTCAGATGTTACAGCTATTCATGCTGCTACATTCTGCTACCGCGAGAGGCGTCACACATCAGACTGTGACCACAATCTGACCCCGTCAGATTCGGGTGAAGTTTCGTTGTTGACGGCCGCCCTGCCAGGGGCGGCAAATCGTAAGAAATCACCCGTGCCTCTTGTGCCTTCTGCCCCGGCCACACCGGCGGAGGCCGCGAAGAAGAAGAGGTCGAAGGTGAGGTCGGCCAGCCCTGTTGCCATGGGCGTCCCTCCTTCAGACCCTTGTGTCGGTGGTCAGATGTTACAGCTATTCATGCTGCTACATTCTGCTTTCGAGTAGTGCGGGTTCACCCCACCCTCGACGTCTACTCACCCCGCTGATGCCCCTGTGCATCAAGCGAGACAAGTGGGCAATAACCACCAGACACCCGGGAAATCCTCGAGCGATTCTGTTAAATCGCCAGCCAGTGCACCGACTAACCGGGTGCCCCAAGATCGCGTGTGCTTTCCAGCATTTTCGTCGATCTCAGAGCACGTGTCCCAGCCGACACGCGGGGCCACCCCGGCGCTTACTGGACAACCCCCCGGTTCAGTCCATAGAGCGAGACTCCCTTTACGAGGACAACCCCTATCCCGCGGTCGACTTTTCAGTAGGCGCTCAGGCGCTGCTTGACAAGTATCTACCTCACATCTACCCTCCGAGTGGGGGTATTGATGAAGCAAGGGAGTCCATATTTTCTCGCCCCGCCTCTTCAGGCGCTCCGAGCTCAATCGGCCGAATTGGGGGTCTCAGAGAGTGGCGGGGTCGCTCTAGACGAGGCGGCTCCTACGACGAGGAAGCCGCCAGCTCCGTGGGTGTAAACCCACCCCCGCTCTGCTGCTGCCCGGAAGCGCCAGGCTCCGGCGCCGCCGTCTCGAAATTTTCAAGCCTCTCGAGGCTAGCGAGAAGGCAGAGGCAGGGGGGGGGGCGATTATTATGCAGGTTCTCCCGAATTCGCCCTCTACGTCAAGCTCACATACGGCGACGACTCCTTCAGCGGTAATTTACTTCAATAACTCCATACATCTACTTGATTTGCTAGTTCAGCCCTCTGGACTGCCATACCCGAATAGAACTCCCAAGGATTTAAAAAGCGCGAGCGCGCCCTCTCCCGTTCAGGCTTACTACCCATGATCACCGCGCAACTAGCGTCCATCTTCCTCTTTTGCTTTCGGCAAGCCACCTGTCAAGACGTGCTCAGATAAGTCTCCTAAGAGCTCAAATCTTTTTGAGCTTTGGTATATTATTTTCGCTTATCTGTGGTGCATTCTCCCTTTTAATTTCAATCTTTCCATTTGTGTGTAAGATTGTGTTCAGAATTTACACTTGGCGTGACTTTTTAGACGTGTTTTTGATGACACTTAAATTGTTTTTCTAACGTTTGAGTTCTCGTCGCGCCGCATCGCTAGCGCGTTCGCGAGGCACCGGGCTTGGCCTGCCTACGTGGCAGCAAGCCTTCACCACCTGTCATGGTTATTGTTCTTCACGTTCAAAGCGTGGTGGCTTTTGGTGCCGTTTTTGAATTAAATTCTAGACAGCCTCTACACTTTGTTGTCGAGGGTGTTATTGTTATTTCTTTTTGCAGGTTGGGATCTTCAACTCTGTTCCTTCCTTGCTTTCTGGAATTGATTTATTAAGATTTTCGATTGATTATTGATTGATTAATTCTTCAATTCTCTTTCTTTTCTGTTCTGAATAAATTTCTTAATTGATATTTTATTCACAGGCGGATCTTAAAGCTCAATTCCTTTTTCCTTCTGTTCTGAATAAATTTCTTGATTGATATTTTATTCACAGGCGGATCTTAAAGCTCAATTCCTTTTCCTTCTGTTCTGAATAAATTTCTTGATTGATATTTTATTCACAGGCGGATCCTAAAGCTCAATTCCTTTTCCTTTCTGTTCTGAATAAAATTCTTGATTAATATTTTATTCACAGACGCTTCGGGGATTGTTTAATTCGGCTTACGCAATTATACCTGATGATTGTTTGGTTATTCAATCCCCCCTAAAAAAAAAAAAAAAAAAAAAAATTTTGTTCTTTACAGGTGGGGTCTCCTTCCTGTTAGAATTTTTTTTTTTTTTTTTGACCTGTCCCGGAATTGTTTTCTTCGTTCAATTCCCTCTTCCCTCCTAGTCTTATATATTTTTTTATTTCGACAGGCGGGCTCTACGATTCCCTTTGAGGATTTACTGTGTCGTTCTTCCTCTTGGAATCGTTACTAGAGACGTTCCTCCTGTTCTGAATTTCTTTACCTTTCCACAGGAGGTTACTTTTTTTTCCTCTTGGAAATTATCGTAAAATTTCTCTTATCTAGGAATTATTTGTCTCTCAATCCCTTTTCTTCCTGCTCTGAAATGCTTGTTTTTGTGTTTCTTCGCAGGTGGAAACTTCGTTCTCTTCTGAACTTGCATTCATTTTTGAATTTTTGTTTCGAATTTTTCCTTCGGGCACAAAAAAAGAGAATATAGTAGGGGAACCTTGTAGGAGTTTCTTTTTTCAAAGTCTCCGACCTCCTTTTTATTTTCTTACAGGCAGATACCTAAACTATTCTTAGGTTCTTCTTCCTCCCTACCCCTCCCCTCTTGTTTTGTTCTGTTTGCTCAAACAAACTCCTTTTAGGAGGAGGGAAAGACCACTCTGGTCTCCACTTTTAATCTAAGCGAGATCTTTGTAAAAAAAAAAAAAGAAAAAGAAAAATTCTTGTTTTTCCTTTTTCAGGGTAGAGAGAGGTATCTTTGAATGGGACTAACACAGCCCCAGAGGACCTGGTGCCCTCCACGGGGACCGTCCCGATTGCAAGTTACAGAAGTCGGCCGCCTCCAGGCGAGCAGGAGGGACGCCGCGGTGAGCGCCCAGCGGCGGTGAGTATGAGGGTGCGTCGATCAGCATTCCGAATTTGCGGTCGGATGCTAAGAGAAGGAAGGCCGAGACTGTGGTGCCACGGTCTCGGACAAAGGAAAAAGTGGTAGCCAAGGCTTCCAAGCCTAAACTAGGTCCTGCCGCCGCAGCACCCATAGGGCTATGCGACCCACCGGCTACCGGGTCACCAGAAGTCCGGAGGGAGAGTGCGGTTCTCTCCCCCCGGCACAGGTCAGGATCTCTGCCGTATAAGTCGTCCTCCGTTGACAGCATCGGGAGAGATCGCCCAGCCCCTGACCGCGAGAGGCGTCACACAGACTGTAACCACAATCTGATCGTGACCACAATCTGACCCCGTCAGATTCGGGTGAAGTTTCGTTGTTGGCGGCCGCCCTGCCAGGGGCGGCAAATCGTAAGAGATCACCCGTGCCTCTTGTGCCTTCTTCTGCTCCGGCCACGCCGGCGGAGCCCGCAAAATAAGAAGAAGAAGAAGAGGTCGAAGGAGAGGTCGGCCAGCCCTGTTGCCATGGGCATTCCTCCTTCAGACCCTCTTATCGGTGGCCAGATGTTACAGTCATACATGTTATGCTGCTATATTCTGCTACCGCGAGAGGCGTCACACATCGGGCTGTGACCACAATCTGACCCCGTCAGATTCGGGTGAAGTTTCATTGTCGGCGGCCGCCCTGCCAGGGGCGGCAAATCGTAAGAAATCACCCGTGCCTCTTGTGCCTTCTTCTGCCCCGGCCACGCCGGCGGAGCCCGCAGAAAGAGAAGAAGAAGAGGTCGAAGGAGAGGTTGGCCAGCCCTGCTGCCATGGGCGTTCCTCCTTCAGACCCTTGTGTCGGTGGTCAGATGTTACAGCTATTCATGCTGCTACATTCTGCTACCGCGAGAGGCGTCACACATCAGACTGTGACCACAATCTGACCCCGTCAGATTCGGGTGAAGTTTCGTTGTTGACGGCCGCCCTGCCAGGGGCGGCAAATCGTAAGAAATCACCCGTGCCTCTTGTGCCTTCTTCTGCCCCGGCCACACCGGCGGAGGCCGCGAAGAAGAAGAGGTCGAAGGTGAGGTCGGCCAGCCCTGTTGCCATGGGCGTCCCTCCTTCAGACCCTTGTGTCGGTGGTCAGATGTCACAGCTATTCATGCTGCTACATTCTGCTTTCGAGTAGTGCGGGTTCACCCCACCCTCGACGTCTACTCACCCCGCTGATGCCCCTGAGCATCAAGCGAGACAAGTGGGCAATAACCACCAGACACCCGGGAAATCCTCGAGCGATTCTGTTAAATCGCCAGCCAGTGCACCGACTAACCGGGTGCCCCAAGATCGCGTGTGCTTTCCAGCATTTTCGTCGATCTCAGAGCACGTGTCCCAGCCGACACGCGGGGCCACCCCGGCGCTTACTGGACAACCTCCCGGTTCAGTCCATAGAGCGAGACTCCCTTTACGAGGACAACCCCTATCCCGCGGGCGACTTTTCAGTAAGCGCTCAGGCGCTGCTTGACAAGTATCTACCTCACATCTACCCTCCGAGCGGGGGTATTGATGAAGCAAGGGAGTCCATATTTTCTCGCCCCGCCTCTTCAGGCGCTCCGAGCTCAATCGGCCGAATTGGGGGTCTCGGAGAGTGACGGGGTCGCTCTAGACGAGGCGGCTCCTACGACGAGGAAGCCGCCAGCTCCGTGGGTGTAAACCCACCCCCGCTCTGCTGCTGCCCGGAAGCGCCAGGCTCCGGCGCCGCCGTCTCGAAATTTTCAAGCCTCTCGAGGCTAGCGAGAAGGCAGAGGCAGGGGGGGGGGCGATTAGTATGCAGGTACTCCCGAATTCGCCCTCTACGTCAAGCTCACATACGGCGACGACTCCTTCAGCGGTAACTCTCTCCATTCTTCCCCCTAAGCGGGCCCGTAGATTGGAGGTATGAATCTCTTACATACCGCATGCCGCACTTCTCTCGTGAGAATGTTTGGCTGCTTTGAGAGGACAACCTATCACGTCCGCGGACCGTCCGCCCAGGCGACGGGACCGTCGCTTTTCTGGCCTGCACCTCACTTTCTATTCGAAAGTAAGGGTGCCCTGTCTTACTTAGCTCCTACCCTTGCAACGCCAGAGTCAGGGCTATAGTACAGACACCCGTTCTCCAGCGATCGCCGCTGAAGAGAGGGCGACTCTGATATGAGCACCATCACCGCTCAGCGGTATGTCTCACTATCTCATAGCTCTCCGAGCTTATGAGTATGTAGATCGGATCTGAATGTCACGGCGATTAAAAGTTCTCCTGTGCTTAATAATCGCTATGCCTTCACCACCCGGTGCATTATGGTTATGTTAACCTATTTGTCTCGTATTCGGGCGGCTCGTACGAACCCTGCCCGAGCTGCCATCACCGGTCGTCCCCCCGGACACCGCCGGCAGCACCCGCACCGAATACGTGGAAGGAATCAGCTTTTCATATGCTAGATATCCCTCCTGTTGACATTCACAGCTGTTCCCCGAGTCTTTCCCGGTTGGGTAAACATCATCTCGGAGGAAAGTAACCGCCGTACATCTCATGAGATTGTTGGCTATGTACGTGCGTTCAAACTTGTTTAAAGCCCCAGGATTCTCTGTCGGTATTCTATGCCTACTTTCTGGGCACACCCACCGTACCGGGTCGGCGAGTTCACACCAAACTGTACACCGCCAGACCATCGGTCGAGCTCTAACTGTCTATCTTATAGACTGCCCTCTATGTGGGTCAATCTTGCGGGCGTCTCCGCCGCTCCCTCCTTGTGCGGAGTGGTCTACGGTGGATGTCTTTACCGTGCCCGTTAGTCGAATCGGCTTCTTTCTTAGAAATTTTTTCACGGCACACTCGAGTCGCCCCGCATGCTGCTTTCATCCTCCTTCCATGCAAGGCATGTGGCCAGGGTCACCGCACGACCGAGGATGATGTAACAGTGGATGGATGTATGCTTATGCCTTCCTAACCACGATCACTACGACCCGCCTTCTCTCGGGCCGACTGTGGATGAGCCTCTCCATGTAAGTGATTTACTTCACTGGAGTTCTTCTTTTAGAAATTTAGATTCTCATCCCCCGCTGCTTAGGGCGTCATTTTTGCCGCCCCCCGCAGCTTTTTGGAGCTCCTTATCTTACCGATATCGGACTGTTCCACGCTGCCGCAACCGGCGCCGGCGGTGCTCGCTCTTACGATCACCTGAGAAACAGGCCTTGTGTCTGTTTTCATAAACAACTGGTTCTCACCGCAGACTGATGGAAATTTTGTGATTACTTCCTCAAGTCTCCTTCGCTTGTTTCTTCAAGCGAGGACTTCGACACTCTTAGCCAGTTTCCGTCCCTAACTTGATAGGACAGGGCCGTTGCTACCTCATTCGATTCCGTTGGGAATGTAACGGTTGAGGTATCATATCTGGCGATGTCTGTTCGTTTAGAGCATCTCTTGATGGTCGTTTACACGTAATATCGTGACAGATTTTTTTTCGCCAGCTCCCTCTGGCGTACACTTGCTGCTGCTAGGGATTCCCCCGCCCAGCGGACAGCCATCGCAGCCTAGCCTCACGGGCTCTCTCGGCGATGGTGGCTTGAGCCAAGCCACCTCTTCCACCGCGGGCACTGCACCCTCAGATGGGTGCTTCAATCAGTATGGGAGAAAGGGGATCCTGAGTTCTCTCTCGATCACTCGGTCTAACACACTTTTGTCGTGATGTGTACCGCGCTGTATCCCTGACACGCCCGGTTGAGCTGTTTTGACCAGACTGCTCTATTCTACATAGGCAACATGTCCGCGGCATTCCTTATTAACAGGATGGCACTCAGTCGCTTTCTCGACCCTTGTCTGCCTTACGAGTGGTTTTCTTCCTAAATCCCTACTCTCCGTCGTTCCTGGTCCCCTTCGGACCGCTAGTAACTTTTTACCACAGCTCTCTATCAGAATTCTGCAGATTTCTGCCCTCACGCATTTGAGACAGATATCGAATTCTGGGCGCTTTCTCCCACGCGGAGGCTTCCGGCTTACAGAAATTTCCAAGCTTGCGGGAAGCGTGCGACTAGCTTGCGCAAGCTTGCGGCATGCTAGTAACTAGCATGCGGTTAGCTTATTAAGCGTGTGATATGCGTGCAGAGTAATAGTTAAGCGATCTTTTAGCGAGCAGGGACTGTTCGCTAGCATGCACTCGCTTATTAAGCGAGTGCCCTGCTAGTCGCATGCTAGTTACTAGCAAGCGGCACGCTTAAATTTCGGTAGGGGTTCTGAGATATCTCGCCTTCTCAGATTGGTCGATTGATCACTTACTGAGCCTTAAAAGCTTCAGTTTTCCGATCACGATTCTTGTTGAAATTTTCAACAAATTTCGATTCTTACGCTCTAGTCAGCAGGTGATGTTGTTCTCCTGACACTAGGCCGAGGGCCCATGATACTTAGTATTCCTGAGTATACAGGGCATTCCTCTCGAGGACATTTTTGAGGGCCGCCTTTTGGCGCTCAACTAACTCCTTCACTTCTTTCTACTTGAAGGACATTCCGTCCAGCGAGGCGAGATTTGCTGCTTCGGCGCTTAAAGCAGCTGCGGCTTTTTTCCCCTCTCCCTAAATTTCGTTGTTTTTGTTTTTTCTTTTAAATTTTCTTAGGCTTACAATTGAAAACATGCCTCCCTACGGTTTGAGTCCGTGCTGGTCTAGCAAATCAAGTAGATGTATGGAGTTATTGAAGTAAATTATGAAAATACTTACCTGATTTTCTTATTTACGAGATAACTCATACATCTACTTGATACCCTCCCACCGACCCTCCGCCTTGCGTAGCAACATGTTTCAACGTATGGGCTTGCGAAAGGTGAGGAAGATGGACGCTAGTTGCGCGGTGATCATGGGTAGTAAGCCTGAACGGGAGAGGGCGCGCTCGCGCTTTTTAAATCCTTGGGAGTTCTATTCGGGTATGGCAGTCCAGAGGGCTGAACTAGCAAATCAAGTAGATGTATGAGTTATCTCGTAAATAAGAAAATCAGGTAAGTATTTTCATAACTCTCTCCATTCTTCCCCCTAAGCGGGCCCGTAGATTGGAGGTATGAATCTCTTACATACCGCATGCCGCACTTCTCTCGTGAGAATGTTTGGCTGCTTTGAGAGGACAACCTATCACGTCCGCGGACCGTCCGCCCAGGCGACGGGACCGTCGCTTTTCTGGCCTGAACCTCACTTTCTATTCGAAAGTAAGGGTGCCCTGTCTTACTTAGCTCCTACCCTTGCAACGCCAGAGTCAGGGCTAGTACAGACACCCGTTCTCCAGCGATCGCCGCTGAAGAGAGGGCGACTCTGATATGAGCACCATCACCGCTCAGCGGTATGTCTCACTATCTCATAGCTCTCCGAGCTTATGAGTATGTATATCGGATCTGAATGTCACGGCGATTAAAAGTTCTCCTGTGCTTAATAATCGCTATGCCTTCACCACCCGGTGCATTATGGTTATGTTAACCTATTTGTCTCGTATTCGGGCGGCTCGTACGAACCCTGCCCGAGCTGCCATCACGGGTCGTCCCCCGGACACCGCCGGCAGCACCCGCACCGAATACGTGGAAGGAATCAGCTTTTCATATGCTAGATATCCCTCCTGTTGACATTCACAGCTGTTCCCCGAGTCTTTCCCGGTTGGGTAAACATCATCTCGGAGGAAAGTAACCGCCGTACATCTCATGAGATTGTTGGCTATGTACGCGCGTTCAAACTTGTTTAAAGCCCCAGGATTCTCTGTCGGCATTCTATGCCTACTTTCTGGGCACACCCACCGTACCGGGTCGGCGAGTTCACACCAAACTGTACACCGCCAGACCATCGGTCGAGCTCTAACTGTCTATCTTATAGACTGCCCTCTATGTGGGTCAATCTTGCGGGCGTCTCCGCCGCTCCCTCCTTGTGCGGAGTGGTCTACGGTGGATGTCTTTACCGTGCCCGTTAGTCGAATCGGCTTCTTTCTTAGAAATTTTTTCACGGCACACTCGAGTCGCCCCGCATGCTGCTTTCATCCTCCTTCCATGCAAGGCATGTGGCCAGGGTCACCGCACGACCGAGGATGATGTAACAGTGGATGGATGTATGCTTATGCCTTCCTAACCACGATCACTACGACCCGCCTTCTCTCGGGCCGACTGTGGATGAGCCTCTCCATGTAAGTGATTTACTTCACTGGAGTTCTTCTTTTAGAAATTTAGATTCTCATCCCCCGCTGCTTAGGGCGTCATTTTTGCCGCCCCCCGCAGCTTTTTGGACTGTTCCACGCTGCCGCAACCGGCGCCGGCGGTGCTCGCTCTTACGATCACCTGAGAAACAGGCCTTGTGACTGTTTTCATAAACAACTGGTTCTCACCGCAGACTGATGGAAATTTTGTGATTACTTCCTCAAGTCTCCTTCGCTTGTTTCTTCAAGCGAGGACTTCGACACTCTTAGCCAGTTTCCGTCCCTAACTTGATAGGACAGGGCCGTTGCTACCTCATTCGATTCCGTTGGGAATGTAACGGTTGAGGTATCATATCTGGCGATGTCTGTTCGTTTAGAGCATCTCTTGATGGTCGTTTACACGTAATATCGTGACAGATTTTTTTTCGCCAGCTCCCTCTGGCGTACACTTGCTGCTGCTAGGGATTCCCCCGCCCAGCGGACAGCCATCGCAGCCTAGCCTCACGGGCTCTCTCGGCGATGGTGGCTTGAGCCAAGCCACCTCTTCCACCGCGGGCACTGCACCCTCAGATGGGTGCTTCAATCAGTATGGGAGAAAGGGGATCCTGAGTTCTCTCTCGATCACTCGGTCTAACACACTTTTGTCGTGATGTGTACCGCGCTGTATCCCTGACACGCCCGGTTGAGCTGTTTTGACCAGACTGCTCTATTCTACATAGGCAACATGTCCGCGGCATTCCTTTTTAACAGGATGGCACTCAGTCGCTTTCTCGACCCTTGTTTGCCTTACGAGTGGTTTTCTTCCTAAATCCCTACTCTCCGTCGTTCCTGGTCCCCTTCGGACCGCTAGTAACTTTTTACCACAGCTCTCTATCAGAATTCTGCAGATTTCTGCCCTCACGCATTTGAGACAGATATCGAATTCTGGGCGCTTTCTCCCACGCGGAGGCTTCCCCTACAGAAATTTCCAAGCTTGCGGGAAGCATGCGACTAGCTTGCGCAAGCTTGCGGCATGCTAGTAACTAGCATGCGGTTAGCTTAATAAGCGTGTGATATGCGTGCAGAGTAATAGTTAAGCGATCTTTTAGCGAGCAGGGACTGTTCGCTAGCATGCACTCGCTTATTAAGCGAGTGCCCTGCTAGTCGCATGCTAGTTACTAGCAAGCGGCACGCTTAAATTTCGGTAGGGGTTCTGAGATATCTCGCCTTCTCAGATTGGTCGATTGATCACTTACTGAGCCTTAAAAGCTTCAGTTTTCCGATCACGATTCTTGTTGAAATTTTCAACAAATTTCGATTCTTACGCTCTAGTCAGCAGGTGATGTTGTTCTCCTGACACTAGGCCGAGGGCCCATGATACTTAGTATTCCTGAGTATACAGGGCATTCCTCTCGAGGACATTTTTGAGGGCCGCCTTTTGACGCTCAACTAACTCCTTCACTTCTTTCTACTTGAAGGACATTCCGTCCAGCGAGGCGAGATTTGCTGCTTCGGCGCTTAAAGCAGCTGCGGCTTTTTCCCCCTCTCCCTAAATTTCGTTGTTTTTGTTTTTTTCTTTTAAATTTTCTTAGGCTTACAATTGAAAACATGCCTCCCTACGGTTTGAGTCCGTGCTGGTCTAGCAAATCAAGTAGATGTATGGAGTTATTGAAGTAAATTATGAAAATACTTACCTGATTTTCTTATTTACGAGATAACTCATACATCTACTTGATACCCTCCCACCGACCCTCCGCCTTGCGTAGCAACATGTTTCAACGTATGGGCTTGCGAAAGGTGAGGAAGATGGACGCTAATTGCGCGGTGATCATGGGTAGTAAGCCTGAACGGGAGAGGGCGCGCTCGCGCTTTTTAAATCCTTGGGAGTTCTATTCGGGTATGGCAGTCCAGAGGGCTGAACTAGCAAATCAAGTAGATGTATGAGTTATCTCGTAAATAAGAAAATCAGGTAAGTATTTTCATAATTTATGGATATACACTCATATCTAGATTATAAAAGAAAATAAACATGCATTTTACATGTATATGTTGACTTTGCTGGTGTTTCATAGTTGGGATTGATTGGATCAATCACAACTCTTTGTACGACGGGGCCCTGGTCTTTGTTTTCGAGAGTTGGACCTGTACATTGTATTACATGTTCATTCAAAAAGTACCAGATGAGTATATGTGATGATTATTTTTAAAGATTTTCTCATGAAATCAGTGTTAGTTTGTTTTAAATCTCTCTACTGCTCGCTTGGGAATACCTTCTTGAGGTGGTGCTTTCCGAGGGAGGCGGCGGGTTCGTACTGGCTCGTAAAGACTCTCTCATGAAATCACCAGTTTGGTTTTAATCCCTGGACTGCCCTCTTAGCAACACCTTCTCCGTCACCTCATCCATGTCTCATTCATTATCACCCTCTCATTGTTGATACCTGTTTGCTCGGCAAATAGAAACAGGTTGGAATTATAAGGGTGTAGATTTTTTCCACACAAAGCGTTTAGTTGAACAAATAGTGTAAGGAACTCGCCCGGACCAATGGAGACTTTGCTAGAGGCAAGATGGGTCTGTTTTTTTAAATCCTCCGGAGGAATGTTGTCGAGAATGGACTAGATCATCAAACCAGAAAATGAGTATGCATAATTTTAGGCAATGAAAGGGGTATAGGCCTAATTATTGAATGAAATGAATTGGAAAGGGGAACAAGGAAGGAAAGTGAGAGAGAAAGAAAGGAAGAAAAAAGGAAGGAAAAGAAAATATACTGAAGCCTTGAAAAAATGATTTCATGGAATATGTATAATAAATATTTGTCCTTTTCTTACATTCTCTGTTCCAATAAGGGGGGGGGGGTCATGTATTAAAATAGCATTACTAGTAGCATTTATTTTATTCTAATTAAGTAAAGATGTCATGCAAGTATTTGATGGAATGATAACATTGGCTGTAATAGTGAGTAATGAGTAAAAAAAAACCCCATTAAGTAAAGGTCCCCAACTTATTGACAGAATGTCTGAAAAAGTGATGATTGATCCTGTATTGCTTTGAAAACAACAAAATGCAAATATTTAAGGATCATGCTCAAGTAGGGAAATAAAACTAGATGTAGTGGAGTGTGAACACAGAGGGAGAGAGCGAGAGAGATAGAGAGATGGGATTTAAGATAAAATAAGAAGACTGAAATATGAAAGATGTTATTTTATGATCATATGTAATGTAAATGATGAAATGACTGTTGCATGAGCTTGTCATTGCTATTACAGTTATTTGTTATTTAATTAAGACCTGTTTGTCAAATCTACAAACATTTAGATATTTCTTATGACAGAATCCAAAAGATATAGTGAGCATCTGATACCCCTTTCATAAACCTATCCTCCAATTAGCCGCCTAATACCCCTTTCATAAACCCATCCTCCAATTAGACGCGTAAGAGTAATGTGGATAATTCAATATAAATTGCGTTCACAAACTCCGAAAATAATCTGCACTATTTTTACGAGCGCCCGTCCTGAAGAAGGCAGATAATCGTCATGGCAACCGCACACACCCCCTCCGCTGCGGTTGCGTTGGAAAAGTGTGACCTTGTGACCGCACCATGGAAATTATCCGTATTACTTTCGAAATGCGTTCATAAAATCAAAATCTTGTCCCGATGCTGCTATTATGCGGATAATTGCAGCATCAAAATAATGCGGATAACTCTGGTCCTCCTCTGATTTTACGACCAAATTGTGCTGCTATTAGCCGCATAATTGGGTTTATGAAAGGGGTATGATACTTTCCAGAGCTCTTGAGCATTTCGTTTGCCTAATGTAGAATCGCCCCCAGTCCTGCTGAAATTTTTTCCCCTGCTTCTCCATGCTCCTTTGACAGGACCTTGATTCACAGACTAATTAATAATCAGCTCTTGATCACCTTCATCAACATAACTTCTCACTCAACAAGATTTGCTTCCCTACCACAACCAGGAGTCCAAGCCCAAATAAGTCTTTTCATTCCTATTGTCTGGATTCAATACCTGTGGTGATCTGAACTTAAATAGAGTTAAAAAGTAGCTCAAAGCTCTTTGTTGTTTGTGGTCAAGAGTATTTGATTACACCTTGCTTTTGTAAATGCACGGTCCAGCTGTATGCTAATTATTCGTCCACAGACAGACTTTGCCAAAATCATGTTGGGTCAAAAGATACCACACTCAGAGTTTTTGTTAACCAGCCCAAAATTTGGTTTTAATAGGAATAGACCAACTGTTGGTGAAAAAATCCCAATTCATTTTGCATTTAATTTTGTGTTGATCATCATTTGGTTTTGGACACTTCATATTTAACTTCAGTCGTACTCTCATAGGTTGGTTGAAAGATTCTGAGAGTGCAACATGTTTCTTGATAATTTTGCAGTTTAAATGCTGATAACAAAGAGGCTTTGGATATTGGTTATTGAATGTATTGGCAGGAATTTCATGCAATCATGCTTTTGGATGTCCCATTCTTAGGTCTAAGGTCAGAGGTTGTTTTACTTCATATCGTCAAGTAAACCTGCAAACACTCTTTGAACTCTAACCCTGAACACAACCAGATTTGAGATTGGTGCATTGGTTGAACCTTCAATTTCATATTGTGGTGATGTAGGAGGTCAAATGTTTAGGTCAAAGGTCATCTGAGGTTATACATATAGGCCTGCATGATAATTTCCATGCAAGACTCTTTCGGCTGAGATGTACATGTAGAAGGGCTATATGGGTAACATCGATGGGTACCCACCAAAACCTGTAGTGTTGACCGACGTATAGAGGCCACACCAGTCATTATAGTATACTCTGGTGTTAAATTTACAGCATAAGTGTAGTTCAACACACTTGGGTGTTATTACAACACCTTTGCTTGTGATTGATTTGATTTGTTGGTGTTATGTTCAATCTCTAGGGTGTAATTTTAACACCTCAGGGTGTGGTCTCCTATGGACACCAAACTGGTGTCAGATTTAACACCTAAGTTTTTCCTGTGTGATGCACGTTACATCCAATTCCTGGTTTGTTCATGTAAAGTGTTTTGCCTTCGCTTCTTTACCGACACTTCCAGATCAAGGAAACCATGGTGTGCCTTTTTAAAGTGATATGACCTTAGCGGTCTTGACAAGATTAAAATGATTTGTTATGTCCCTGAGCAGTAATACCATATTGATCAGTATTTTTCTTTCTAATTCCTTTTCACTGGGCATCACAACATTTTACAGGAATCACAACAACTTGGTGTAATAGTATTAAACGAGGATCAGAAGAGTAATCTCCGGGTAGTTACCTGGTTTCGAAGATTTACATTATTGCATTTGAGAGGATTTGCTTGGTTGGGAATCTCTATGGTCGGAGATTCGGTAAAAAAAACATGATTGAGTAGTCAGGTCAGTTGCTTGAAGCGGTATCTGCTGTAGTCATGACAGAATCCTGTATGTTTTCAGTGTTTGTCTTATTCTGTCAAATTTCGTGCTATTCAAAAAGAAAAACATTTTAATACACAATTCATCATATAATTATCACAGTTTACCTCATAATATGTCAACCCCTTGCTTATGATAATGGTTACTTTTACATTTTCGGCACAACCGTAGGTTCGGTTGAGTTTTGCGAAAATCAAATAATCATTTTGAGAATGTACAAGACTTTGTTCTCATCAACTTTCTTGTACTAGTTGATAGGAATCCAGTTTAATGTTCAATGGGAACGCTCAAAGCAGTCTTAGAAGAATCTGATATTACATGTACTTCAGAAAGTGTACTTACTGTAGTCTAGAGCACCTTGTACTCAGGAAAAGCTGCAGTGTTGATCGGTGTACATAGAGTATCACACTGGTCATTGACTCATTTTACTCTGGCGTTAAATTTGTTGTGCCAATTCAACAACTACATATTTACAGGGGGCACAACCATACATGTACATAGATGTTATTACAGCACCTTTGGTTGTTGCTTTTCCTCTCTTTGGTGTTATGTTCAATCTCTAGGGTGTAATTTTAACACCCCAGCGTGTGGTCTTAACACCCCATTTTATACCGTGTGTATACACAGCCTGTATCATAGATGCCAAATTTATTAGTCAATCCTTTACCCTGAAATAAGAACTTTCTCACACCCAGCTTTCCCCTCGTATTCTCACTATACCTTTTCACTTTTTTTTTCAATTTCTTTAGTACTTTGTACTTTAATTTCAAGCCAAACTCGAGAGTTTTCAACAAACTGTTGAGGGTTACAATAGAATGCTGCATTACCTGATTCTTATATTTCACCCCAGCTACGAGCAAATTGTTACTGATCGCTCCACAAAAACACTCCAACAAAACTAAGATTATCGAAACTTGATATGTAATTTTTCTTGCCCCAAACCCCAACGTCTTTTGTGATTTTTTCCCCTTTTCTCATTTGGGCCTTGCCTCCTGAGCATGTATTTTGCTTTGGACCATGTCGCGCAGTACCCAACATAGGAGCGCAGGGAGGGCACGCATGTCTTGTTAGAGCGTAACCGACACCAATTATAATATGGGATACGTGGCAAACTATACAAATTTGGGGCCCAAATGCACGATGCATGATATTTGAGAACAAAAAACTGACGTCCGGCCGACACACACGCCATGATGTTCATTTATGTTCTCATTTGGACGACTTCTTTCAAAGTACTTTGGCATTTTACAAGCTGAAAGAAATCATGGTTACTTTCCCCCTGTTAATGTTTAATTGAAAAGTAGTGGAAACATGTACAATGGGAATGCTTGGGGTTATAAGATGTAATGTACTTACAATGTAGGTTAATTACAAAGTAATGTTATTACAAAGAGAGAGGGGTAATACATGGGTTCATTCTAGTCATTGATATTATTCAAGCCTTGTAGTCTAATTAAATAATTGATTGATAACTTTATCAAGAATTTCTTGCATGCAAGGTGATAGAGATAAATTAACGATGCTTGTTTTCACAAAATATGAAAATTAGTTCAAAAGAAACACCATTTTCATTTGGGGTAAACCTACCTTTTTGTTTTCTGTTATGCTATTTGTTAAAAAGTTTTGTCTACCTGTTCAATAAATTAGTATAAGACTGTCAGACTTATTTAGATTAAAACCATAATATTCTTTCCAAGCCAGCTTTGAAAGCTTTTCCTTTTAAAAACAATGTTCAACATCCTAAAACTATAGCAGGCAGTTTCACACTGAATGACCAGGTCTGTAATTAATTATTGATGAAAATGAGTTGATGACGATAGTCTGGGCTGATGCTCTAACGTTCAATGAACTTCCAAAATGCTATGTTTATGCGTTGATGTGCCCGAGAGTTTTCCCATTTCCGCCAGTCTGTGGTAAAGAAATTGATTTTCTGTTTTAAGAGCTATAATAGCAATTTACAGAAGCTTGAGTGATTGCCAGTATTTCATGAAGTTGGACATAAAATTCTGGAAGAACTAGATTGCTAGAGAAAAGCTTAGCAATTGAAATTCAATAAATTCAATTAATGCTTCTGAAGAGCGGTGCATATCAAATTAATTGATTCTTATTTTCATGTTTTGCTGGTAGTCCTTATGGTTTACACACAATATTACACTATCTTGAAAAGAAAAATCAATATTAAAGTGTTCTAGACAATTAAGCATCAGAAAATCCATTTTTAGTTTGTTGTTTGTTTGAATGTTTTTTTTTTGTTTGTGTGTGGGGGGGGGGGGGTGCTCATACCTCCCTCATAATTTTTGCCAACTAAACATTTCGAAAGGAGGGTTGTTTTTTTCAACTGTAATGTAAAAGAGCTGGGTGTTAAAACTGACACCAGTTGGTTTCCCTCAAGGATCACACCTCGGTGTTAAGAGTACACCCTAGAGATTGAACATAACACCAGAGAGTCTAACAATACCATCCAAATGTGTTGTGATAACACCAGAAGGTGTTGAACTAACACCAAACCAATTTAACACTGGACTAAAAAAAATAACTTGTGTGGTCCCCTATGTGCACCAATCAACACCACACACAGTGCTTTGCTGTGAAGAGTTTGGAGTAGTGTACAGTATGTTATTTTGATATGGTAAAGAGTCGATTGGTACATATTTTTTAGCCCGCAGCTATACTTGCCTATGATATTTTAACCGCTCCTTTTTATAATGACCTAATCAAATCAATCAAATAATAATTGAACCCTCCCCGGCAAACAAACCCTGACTTGTAAGACGGGAAATAATGAGCGCCACACGAACTTGACATACCCTCACCATGCAAATCCCTTTGGTAAATTTACACACCCTGAAAGGCTCGAGTCCTAATACAAACAACTTCACTCAAGATGACATTTCCCCTATTCACCTGCATTTCCCGTTTTTTTTTTCATTCCTATCGTTTAATTGAGTCAATTAAGAAAATATCCCGATAATTAATCTGCAGTTCATGTTTTCTTCAACATTCCTTGAAAAGTCCATCATGAATACTTATTTTCACTTCCATTACATTGTCAATAGATGTTCTTGCAGGGGTTTCCCCCAATTTCAATGTCAGTGTGTTTACAGTCAATTAAGGAAAATATTTCTCATCATAAATCTACAACCTGTGTTTTCTTTGAAATTTGCAAAGTCAGTCATAAAATTATGTTTTTTACTTCCATATCAATAGCTTTTTGCACGTTTGTGTTATCAAGGAGCTGTTTACCATTCTTCCCTCACCCTTTTTGTTTCTGTAAAAGCAAAGAAAGATGCCATCGTGCCTGACAGATCGTTTGGCCTCTTGCGTCTGAAACGAAACGCAAATTTCCGTTAACAAACCCTCCCCTCCATCTCGATCACCGAGCCTTGATAATGAGTTTGCGCAAATGAGAAGGAAAGCAAACAGCAGTGGTGGTTGGGTAAAGTTACACTGGTTGTACTGTTGTATCTTATTTATCATTTTGTCCGGCCAGTCGGATCTCAGATCTCTCAATTTCTTACCTTCTTTGGTGAAATGCAGATGTAATGACACTCCAAGTTTATATGTTTAGGGAAGGAGGGATTGATTCTGGTTTTGAGGTGATCAAATGCGGCATTGATTACAGTTTAAATGATACACATTGTTGTCACACCGAAGAAACATTCATGGCTGTGTTAGCAAATATTTACCGTATTCACATTAGAACAAGTCTCCCTCGTGTTCACATTGGAAATAGTATGTTCACATGGGAAAATATGAATGCATGTCATATCAGACCAATTGAATATGGTTGTTTTGTAATGTTTTTAAAATAATCTAAAAGTCAAATATTGGTGTATTGATAAAGATGTATGTGATTATTCTGCATTCCAAGTTAGCACAGTTAATATTTCATATACTTTGTGACAAAAGATATGACATAAATACTAATTGTATATTTTATTTCATTTTCTCTCTCCTCTCTTCCCCTCTCTCTCTTACTATTTCTATACCTCTCAACATGGCGGACATTGGACATCAAATCGAATCATGTTCCAGGTAAGATTTTCAAAATGGGTTGAAAATTCTCAAGTTTCCTTTGTGTTGTAAAAAGGTGTATTTTTTTATATTTGTCATGTGTATCAACACTAAGTTTGAAAACAAGTTCACCACGTTATTGTGTAAAAGGAGTTTACAGGTATACGACTGTTTGCTAGGTATAACAATTTTGTCTAATAGGCCTACTCTTTTTAATTTGAAGCTTTTTTTTGCGTGTGTTATTCCATACATGTAGTGCTTCAGCCAACCAATAGACCTTTGCATCTAACTTCATTATCCGATATTGGGTTTTTTTTTACTCAGGGATAAAGTGAAAAAGGTATACAAGGTTGCATTTTTGTGTGTGTGTCTGAATGAAATTAATGGAAATTTGTATCTTTACCTGGTATTATGAACATATACCCAACAAGTATTGTGATGAATGGAGAATTAGAGATGATAAAATATTTTTGATAAGATTTTATAAAGTAGATGCAACACTGTAAAACATGTAAAACCATCATCAGACGCTCTCCCTTGGGGACCACACCTTGAGGTGTTAAAATTACACCCTAGAGATTGACCATAACACCAAAGAGTGTATAAGTAACATCCAACAGTGTTGTAATAATATCCATTGGTGTTGAACTAACTCTGAAATTAACACCAGATTAAAATGGCTTACAATGTATGTGGTCCTCTATGTACACCAGTTAACACTTTAACAATAACACCACAGTGTTTGCTGTGTGAAGTAGATGCAAGCACACCTAAACGTCTCGACACGAGCTTCGTCTGATCGTGAAAACTAGATTCACATCCCATGTTGTCACCTACACACTTGCGAGCCTTCTCCAAAAACCCAAAGATAATCTTCTTTCTCCCGAACCCTGTAGATAGTCTAGAAGCACAGACTCATATTTGACACTTCAACCAACTATACCCTGCCTAGGTTGAAAACTAGACCCCAAAATCTCTGCCTGTGTCTGGTATTGCATGGGCAGAGGCAGCCGTAGTGAATGGTTAATGTAGTCTCACGACTTCAGACTCTGCGTTATAAAAGATACAATCGCGAACACCGATCGAGGTCTGTGCCTGCAGACTACTTGGTAGAAGGGATGTTGTCATCGGGCGCTATTCCTTGTTGTCACTGGAGTGGTCTAGTGACAGGGTGGATCCTGGATGCATTTAGGAAGAGAAACCATTCGACTGATTAGCGACTGGCCTCGCCCACGAGACAATGGACAAACGTGATACCATTGCAGGGAGCCGTCACAAAAACACAAGCTCAAAAATAAAAAAATTGTGGATAAAAAAAATGAAAATTTGATATAAAGGTCTTCTATTTCATTCTGTTTCTGTATTTTATAAGTCAATGACGTATATTTGTAGTGGAGGCAGATGTTTATACATACAATCACAGAATCATTATATTAGTATGACTAACCCTGTTTGATAGAACACAGTGTCACATACACAGTGTGTTCACATAGTGGACTATGTGAAAATATTATTCAAACTGCGAAAATACTCATATTGAGCAGTGTGGAGGTATTTTCACACTGTGGAAACCTTGACAGTGTGACTGTTCACAGCGTGTTCACATAGTCAACTATTTGAATAAATGATCCACACTGTTGAAATGCTAAAATTTAACAGTGTGAAGGTGACTTCACACTGTGTTCCACACTGTGAATGCACTGTGGCACACACTGTGTTATTTCCAGTAGGGAAGTGTCCTTTTTTAAGTTCAAAGGCACTTTTGCTTGAAAAAAAAAATAAAAACATTATTAAGAGTGTGCATATCCTCAAAAAGTAAAATTCCAGTTTTCACAACTTGATTGCAGCTGAACACTTTCCTCAGATTGGATTGTTAGTTGCTGACACTCCAATTTATTAAATTCACATTATTGAAGAGCTAAGCTGCAGAAAACATCGTGCAGTTTGAGAGGAAATGTACAGTCCCCCAAAATAATATATTACACAAATCACATTGAGGGGAGAGTAGACAGAATACTAATGATGTTAGGCCAATTGACGTAATAGACTACCCATAATCCATCATTCAGGGAAAACTAAATGTAATGACAGGATTGCATGAAATCTAAACACGTATTATCTGCCAAAGCGGAGGAGTAGTCTTGCTCCCAGTCTCGGTCGATGTGCTATTTTGCATACAAATGGAACGTCAATACTTTGCATTGATTCGAAATAAGAGAAAATGATTGGATGAAAATCAAAGTTTAATCGGGCGATTGTTGCAGAGATTGAGAGAAAATAGAACTTGATGGAGGCGTATAGGGAAATGGGAATAATATCTTTGAATGCATTAGCTAATAAGATCTTGAAAGAAGCCTATTAATGATAAAGTAGTATATTTAATGGCACATTACGAGGTTTCAATGTATGTAGGATGTTGTAGCGAGTCCAATCTATCATGTACAGAAGTGATATTTTCTTTTGGTTGGAAATGTGAAAAATTCTAAGTATGGCGCACAGCTAATTCATCATCTGAAATCACTTCATTTCATATGAAGCTCCTTTAAGGGAGATACAAGCCTTGAAATAAGCACCTGTGAGCCGGGGGCAATTTTAAATAAAAATTGCCCCCGGCTCACGGGCTTTTTACAGGAACCGGGGGCAATTTTCTGGAACCAGGGGCAATTTAAAAAATATATATATAACGGTGAACCACACCGCAAATCTGTTTATAGGAAGCGCAGCTCCTGCAATTTTTTAATTAGTAAATGAATAGCATATGATAAGTATTAGGCTTATTCAAACATTTAAGAAATCAGATTTAAATGTTTAAGTGTTTTGACACCCTCACTCCACATCCCCTTTACAACCACACACACATGGGCTTATTTATTTTTCATCTTTAATGAACCATGATCAATGAACCCCCCCCCCAAAAAAAAAAAATCTAAATAAATGAATAAAATCAAAATTAAAAAAAAGAGAGATGGAGAAAGAGAGAATTCAGATCAAATAATAAATTTAGAAAAAAAAATAATTTTTAAGGTTTTTTTATGGTTTGAATCATGGGAGTGGGTGTTTGTGTGTGATTGTGGCTGTGAGGTGCACTTGGATTGCATATGAATTATGTTAAAGAAATTAAGAAACGAAATCAATAAATAACTCAGTCTATTCAAATTCCAGCACACATAGCCACAGGCTATGTACATGTATTGTAGGTTCACGTACCTTAAGTTTTTCACAAGTTATTTGAAAACGCAGATCTCCACAGAAAATGCCTTTCATTCTGGGAGAGTCTGAATTCGGTGAAAATGTATTCATTAATAACTTAAATATTCATCACAATGAAGAAATCATAAAGTTTTTTGACAGTTTTCAAAAATTAACATGAAATCGAAACTCTATCTCAAACGGAAAATCACCATCACTTAGGCCATTACTGATAAAATTCTCACCCAGAGCTCTGGCAGACATGAGCTCAAAACTGGCTTGCTAACACCACACTCAAGTGCACGCGGCGTCCTCCTATTTTTTTTTAGATGGAGCCTTGTTAGATTATTTATTGTCTGATATTTACCCCTCTCCAGGAAAGAAATTAAAAAGCTACAATTCACAACTATAAGCTAAGTTATTTTGGATTATTAAGGCTCCGTTTTGACAAGCAAGGTCGGCGACTGTGAGGATAAAAGACTTGCACATCGTATGTGCTGTGAACAGAGATTTATCTCCTGTGCAATTCGAATTACTATATCACAGAATTGTGATATCCCGACTGGAAATGTGTGCATTAGAAATTGCACATGGTGAAGTATGGCAAAACCGCTACCGGAAGAACGGGGGAACATGTATTACAGGAAGAAAAAAAAGACGGACGTAGCTCACTTTTTATGGTACAGAAAAAAAGACGCACTTGGCAATTTTAAACTGTGTTTATCGTAAATTGAAAGTTATTTGATTTTGGCTTTACAGATATTTAAATTACATGTATGATATGGCTTCACTGCTCACTCACGGCGGGCGCAATTACCTGGAAAATATTTGCGCCCGGTCGTCAAAATTTTGATGATTTTGGGGCTTCATGGGCGCAATTGATGGCGTTATGAGCGCGAATTTGCGCTCAGCGCCCACTTATTTCAAGGCTTGGGGAGATATTTTCTTTAAAAGATTAATTGTTTACTAGATGTATGACTAGTCCGTCTGTTGTATATTACTTTTATGTTTAGAAATGGGAGTTTTGATTTTTGGAATGATTGGTTATCAAATGCAACTGACAAATCACCCTTTGAGCAAAGTATCTTTTCACCAAGCCAACATTATCCATTTTTATTAAATTTAGTTAATACATATATGAAAACAACATCAAAGTCTATTGAGGATCATTTATAGTAATTTAACACGTTCAAGACTGAGCCTGTGTATCAGGCTTTAGCGTATGGAAAATGTACAGGATGTCATAGCAAAATCATTCACTCCCCAAAGGGGGTAAGAAAATAGTCCAAAGAGAATTTTTGTCAGTTTGTCCGTTTCCATATGTAGGTGGAGTTTTGAGATGTTGTTTTCTCCATGGAAACAACACAAAAGATGTGTGCTCACGTATCTGTATAGAAATGATTTCACAAGTTTAACTCATTTTGCCAAGAAATGGACTTGGTTTTTTTTTGTATTATACTCAATTGCAAAGCCTTTCAGAGTGGACTTTCTCGTTTCGAGCTTTAGTACATCCTGGTATTCTCCTGTGTGACAATGTTCAATCACTTCTCCAGCCTTCACAATCCATGTACAGTACATGTGTCATATTTAATTCAGACCTTATCTTCCCAATTTGTTCACCCAATTAAAACCAAGAAACCTGGTAATGCATGTTGACATATAACTCGGCATGTATCATCATTCATGTCATTACTTTCTTAACCCCGCTCCTCTTGCGTTAATTTGGAGAGAATTTTCATCTGCAAGGCTCTCGCGCTTGACTAAATCATGGATAAAGGCATCATTGGTGCAGGTACTAAACTAATTGCGCCAAAAAAAAGTTATCAAGGATAGGCGCGCTGCTCTAATCATTAGGACTAATTTTTCTATCCCTTTGTCGGCACCCTTAAACGGTCAGAAAACAAACACGATTGAAAAGGGGTGGGCACACACAAAATTCCCTGGGGTTATTAGAAATTATATGAGGCTTTTGTGAATGATTTGGCAAACAATAGCGTTGTAGGATAAAGCTAAAATGTTTAATCAATGCACTGGGTTAGAAGTAATGTGCAAGGAAGAGATGGTAGGATTGGTGCGTTCAGACTTACTGAATCATTAGTAAGGCCTTAGTAGCAGACAGGGCGCGCCATTCTAAATCATTACCTCAACAAGCGATCAACACAAGCGCCCTACCGCACCCATGACCAATGTAGCTTATGCCTCCTCACTGGGATGAGAAAGATCATGTTCATTTTGAAAGTACAGACTAATTAGCTTTTTTTGGGGGGGGGGGTATCAGAAGTAGTTTCCTTCCACACTGGCAAGAATCTGGGCCCCATTGCATGAAAGTTGCTATTATGGTAACTTTGCCAGCTAGTGGTAATTACCATGGTAACGATGATCAACAGCCCATCAGAACCAATGATTCTATCCGAGTTACTATTGCATGGCAACGGTATCATAATGGTAACTTATATGCAACGTGCCCCTGATCAGAATAGATTGGGGTAGATTTCACTGTCAGAAATAGTATTTTGATTTTTTGAAATGGGCCTAAACGCACCTCACAGAGAGCCCTTCAAACAGATAGTTCGGCTGATTAGTCTGAAGCGGAGATCCATCGTGTTCAAGGTTCAATTCCCACTCGTTTTCATTGGCTGCCATCGGAAGGGGAGGGGGAGATTCTGTCCATCCCCCTCAATTTTCAAATTTTATACAGCAGTCTATATTGGTAAGGGTCCTCTCGTCGGGCCCCCTCCCAGTGGAACAAAATCTCATGAAATTGCTGTCCATGCCAAGTCCTTTTTGCAAGATGTCATATTGCCACCCTTCGACAGCCTGACGAGTTTCCCTTTAAAACGCACTCCTCTCTGGATGTTGGGTTAGATGTGACTTCATAATGTTACAATTAACCTTTGCGTTATGTCTACATAATTTTAGTGCCAGCAACCCTGCATTTGTATGCTGTAAGACAATGCTGTAACCCAAAGGCAACTCGGTTCACCCACATAACAAGTCTGATAGCTTTTGGTAAAGGGTCGGTAATATGATTTAGACTTGAGTATCATAGGACATTCCGATATTCCATAAGTGTAGTGGTCATTTTCAGCCTAAAGAATTCAGATTTGGCATGTTTTAGCTGTTTTATTTCAAGTTGGTCATCTATGCACCCCCTCACTCTAAAACGACCCATTGAGCACTTTACTTATCAAATTTAGTGATTTAATATTACATGTAGAATGTTACAAAGATATCCTGAAATTTCAGCCCATTCTGCGCTTTAGAAGAGGTTTTGAATAAAGAAGACAAAAGTATAAACAATTAATAGTCACCTAATCATCAAAATGGGTAAACAAACCTGTGTATGAAAACCACCCAAGAGAAGCAGAAAATGGCCATTGTAAACAGGTGGCCTTCATAGACCAGGGGAGTGTTTCATCAATATTTTCATCCGACAAGTTGTCAGATCTGACATCTTTCTCTGATGTTGATTGGCTGAGAGGTACTGTTACTATGGTAACTGTCGGATAAAATGGGACTTGTCAGATAAAACGTCCGATAAGTCCTTTCATGAAACGCTCCCAATCGTAGACAAGATTCCATAACACATATTCCTAACAAATGGGAAACAAATCTAGTGGCCACTAAAGAGGTTTCTTTAATGGCAGATGGCCTTATAAGACAGGATTGACTCTACATTTATAATTTGATGGTTCTCTCCAGTAGCTGCTAAATCATACAGATCATGCAACTATAATACACACAATACTGCTACGCAGTGTCGTCTGGATCTCCGATCACGTGTGCACGTCAGGAGGAATGTCCCCCTCAGGGGCTAATATCAGCCCGGCGCGATTTATCTGGGATATTGATTTGAACCTGTTCCTCTGCACTTGGCGGCCTCGCTACAAAAGAAGCGAATCTTTGGCTTTAAGGGATAGGTGGAGATAAATAGTGGATTATTAGGGTGGGGTGGGGATTAAATAAGGGATTGTAATGTGTGAGAACTCAATTATTAGGGTGGGGTGGCAGTAGGGCAGGTGGTGGGTTAAATAAGAGATTGCAATGTGTATGGAAAAATATTATGAGGGTGGGGTTGCAAGGGACAGGGGATCAAATTAGGGATTGTAATGCGAGATTAACAGTTATTAGGGTGGGATGGGACAGGGGGGGGGTTAAATAAAGGATTGTAATGAGTGAGAAGTAGATTATTAGGGTAGGGTGGTGGAGGGGGAGGGGATCAAATAAGGGGTTCTAATGTGTGAGAAACAAGATTATTGTTGTCCAGTCCAGACGTCAGCTGACCTGAATTGTTGATTATGCTGATTTGCATCCTTTTTTGCTTTTGGGGAAGACACTTTACATGACAGCTTAGTTTGAATAATGCCTGATCAAGAAGAACTTTTTTTCAGATAAATTAATTTTTTGAATAATTATTGTTTTAGATATTTACAAAGTACCTTTGGCAACTTATGGTTGGTTTGGGCCTTGCATGTCTCTGTTTTTCATGCACCTTGTATCTGAAAGTCAAGAAACCTAACTTGTACCTCCCCCCTCCGATTCATTCTGTATTTTTGTTTACTGCCTCCTTTTTCTGGTAAAAACAGTTTTATTCTTCCCCTCTATTGACTTTTTACCACTCGTATTTTTCATCAGGTTTTCATGAGTTCTATGAATAAGTGGCCTCCCCTTTAATTGACCAATCAATAATTTCCAATTTCAAGCTCACCTCACTGCTTCTCTTTGCCTTTTTTTACACTCTTCCTCCCTTGCGATAAATGTTTGTGAAGAAATTTCACCTTGTTTATCCCCTCACGAACATACACGAGGTGTATTCAGACCGACTCGCTCACCAGAATAACCGTGAGTCTAGGAGAACTTGTCCAGGCCTCAAAATACCTGATAATTTTTTTTCTGCTTTTATACCTACCCAAATCAGACCCTTACTGGGTAAGTTCTGAAAGATGCAAGGATGTGCAGTATGGTCTGATTAGCAGGCGATTCAAAATGGCATACGTAGCAGCCAACGGCTTTCACACATAACTACTCGCATGGTTTAGAAGGTTCCCATAATTTTGACAAGCACCTGCGATGTAGCGGGTATTGTCTTTCTGTGATATGAACAGCATCTTGCTTAAATTCACACTGGCAAAAATACCTGGTAATTACCGATTGGCACAGATCAGATAATACCCGGCATTCTCAAATTCCAAGTTGGTCTGAAACTGCCTACCATTGAACATGATGAAACAGCCATTTTGGCCTTGACAGCCAGTACTTCCACTCTCTCCTAAATGTTGTGGAACTAAAACTATTGACATTGGCTTACATTTGACATGGAACTCATGAAAAAGTCCATAGTCAGAGGCTCATAACTGCCAATAAATTCATCTTGAGTTTCTTTGATTTTTTTTTTCAAATGAGGCACTTGAAATATTTTTTAACCTAAGAGTTTGTACATTATGCAGTCAAATCTGTCAAAGTTTTTCTTGGCTTTGTTAGGAAGTTTGTGAAAACTTGTGTATAGGTAAGAACAGCTCATAGTCTTTCAAGACTGCTTAAAGTGCTGGTTAACGGTCACTGATATGAATTATACTGTCATTAACCATTCAAATGTTACAAAAGAGTAGAGGTTATTGAATGTTTTTAAAGGGGAAGTTCACCCTGAAGAAAAGTTTGTTGTAAAAATAGCAGAAAAAATAATAAAAAATATTGGTGAAGGTTTGAGGAAAATCCGTTAAAGATTAAGAAAGTTATTAGAATTCAAAGTTTTGGATTTGTGACGTCATATGCGAGCAGCATGTTTTTAGCGAATGGTAAAAAAATCAATGAATTTCAAATTTTGTACGGTTCCTGATAACTTTATTTTGTTTTCTATTTATGATCGGGTGTGAAATGATTTGTCTATTGATATACAAAAGGCACAGTAAAAACCATTTTCAATTTTCTGAGAAAATGACATTTCATATATTTTTTACCATTCGCCTTGTAGGAATGCTGCTCGCATATGACGTCACAAATTCAAAACTTTGAATTCTAATAACTTTCTTAATCATTGACGGATTTTCCTCAAACCTTCACCAATATTTTTTATTATTTTTTCTGCTATTTTTACAACAAACTTTTCTTCAGGGTGAACTTCCCCTTTAAGCCATTTGAATTCAAATTTGGCATCTAGCGCCCCCTCTCATTTAATGATTTTTTTTTCAATTTTATTTGAGAACTTACTTTACAAATTTCATAATTGGATAATAGATAGCTATATTACAGATTGTATCCTTTAATTTTCAGCCCATTTTTTATGCTTCAGAAGAGGGTTTTATATTTTTACAAAAAGACAATACATTTTTTTAAGTGCACATATATCTTACATATTTCTATTTGGTGTCCTACACTTTAGAACTGGTTTAAGGCACTCACGTTGATATTATATATTAATGAATTGTAATATTGACCGACACATTGGTAAATTGCCAGTTCTTTTACTGCCAACTCGTCCACTTACCACACGGTCTAATTTCATTTAGTCTAATGCTACTCCGTCCATCAACATTTTGTCTAACAACCATTTGGTCCAATAACAATTTTGTCCAATCATCATTTTGTCTAATCACCATTTCGTCTATAACCATTTCGTCTATGACCATTTCGTCTTGTAACCAGTTTGTCTAATATCCATTTCATTTTCATTCATTTTGCACCATCAACACTTAGTCCAATTGGACCAAATGGTTTATGGACTAAATGGCTATTGGACCAACTGGTTATTGGACGAAATGGTGAGTGGATGGATTGGTAATTAGACCATGTGGATAGTGAAACTGATGGTAGACTAAATGATGGTAGACGAGTTGGCAATTTGACAAATTTGTATTACATGTAGATGAATAGGAAATAAACACTTTTTTTTGGGGGGGGGATTGATCAAAACTGAAGATAGGCTTTAATGGAAGGTAAATGAAGGGTATCACTCCCAATCATATGTTTATTCACCCATTTAGCCATTTAGCCCCTCACCACATATCACTGTCCCCCTCCTAATCCCCTCCCATCATCCATTATCATACTATCCCTCCCATTTAACAAAATTATGATTTTTTAATATTTCCATTCTCATTTTTTGCACTGAATGCCTCGCTCCCGCTTACCTAACGATTATTAGAAATTGACTGTATCTGGAACGCCGTGAACACATTTCGAGTCTGATAGCTTCATTCATGCGCACCTCTTTTTAACACTTATGTTTACTTGGACGAGATACGCAAAAAGAGCCAGATTATTTCCGCCCTTGTGGTTCGTTTGAAGTGTTGCCGCAATCGCCTGCGAGCAACGAGGGCTGTGCAGTCAATAAAATGTGTTGTAACTACGGGCTGTGTTCTATCTGTCGGGGAGAGGGTACAGAGACTAATTTTGAGAAAAAGATTTGTGACGTGGGAGCTCTGTGTCTTCATTTTAGTTTCCTGTAGCCAGTATTTATGAATACTGTGTACGATACAATATGGCTCGTAAATGACCAACATCTAGTTTTATCTCTAAGAAATAAGAAAGTAATTGATTAATTTATTTTGTTTATTTTTTATTTTTTTGTTCCTTTGTTCATTTATTTATTTAGTTGTTTATTTGTTCAATTACTTATTTATTTATTCATTTATTCACTCATGGATTCATTCATATTAACGCATTTTAATTGGAAAAAAGAAAAACAAATGTCATGTGGATGAAATATGCATAGTTTGAAAGGTGGTGGTGATTGGTGTACTGAGAAGACCACACCAGTCATTTTACTTAGGTGTCAATTTATTTAATGTTTATAGTTCAGCACCTAAGGGTGTTAATTTCAACACCTCAGGGTTTGGTTTTCTATGGACACCTACTGGTGTCAGTTCTAACACATCCAGTTGTTTGGAGTGTATACAATTCTCTGAAGAGTAATGTAGTGTGTTCTAGTGTGTTCAGATCTTCATTAGATCTTCACATATTGTTTGTTTCCAAGGATGTTGAATAGTCTCTATGTGTATGCCAAACATACCCCCCCCCCTTTCCCCCTCTCTCCATAACTCCATCTCTCTCCCTCTCTTACTCTCTCTTCCTCTTACTCTCTCTTCATCTATGTTGCTCTCTTTTAGTCGATTAATCTGTTCGTTTCAATCTATACCCGATTCTCCATCCTTGCATCAGGTAACCAAAGCTCATTCTCTGGTGGCCACAATCCTCCCAGTTTCTTTCCCTTTTATTCTAAACTAGCCTATAGCCTTACATGCCTCCAAGTCCTTACCCTACATGTAAAAGAGAGCAATCGAAGCAGAGAGAGAGAAAGAGAGAGAGGCAAAGATATTAAAACACAATCATATCGTCATATCAAACAAATAAGCCCTCATGCAGAAAGATATTCCACTGAAATTACTCCCCGCGATGAATAGTCAGGTTTTTTTGCTGGAAAATGAAGGTTTTGATAAAAAAATATAATGCCTCGATAACCATGTGTGCATCAATGCCCGATATCATAACCTTGTGTTGTATCTTAATGGGAAAGCACGTATTTTATTTTCAAGCCTTATTGGTTAGAGCCTTCAAGGTTCTATTGCCATGGCAACCATTGTTAATTTGATCTGATTGTAAGTTACATCAACCATTACCCCCGTATTTCTTTTGACTTTTGGTCTTATGTCATGGTAACCAAGCAACTCTTTACTCATGAAAAAAAAGCGAAAAACCAAAAAGTGTGACAAAATTTACCAAGTGAGTTTCTTTTAAATGCTAAGTCACGAAGATTGTAAATTGGTATAGCTATAAATGGTGTACTCTTTTGACAGGTACGTTAGATATTCTAGGTATTGTGTATATTTAGGAGAAAAGGGTTGTTTATTGGTGGATAGGCCTGATTATTTAAGGATAAAATTGTTTTTACCCCTCTTTGCCTTGGTCTGTTTGTTTGTTTCTGTGTCTCTTTATTCCTTTATTTCATCTCTCTTTCTTTTCTTCACTCTCCCCCCATCTTTTTGTACAATTTCCTTCTTTCACTGCTCATTTTCTTGTTTTCTCATGTTATCTCTTCATCTTTTTCACTTTCTCGCTCTCTCTCTCTCCTCTCTATCTATATTTCTATTTATTTATCTATCTATCTATCTGTCTGTCTGTCTGTCTGTCTGTCTGTCTGTCTGTCTGTCTATCTCTGCCTCTCCTCTCTATCTGTCTCCCTTTCCCTCCCTGAAACTCCACTGTGTTATGTGTTTCATCTACCCTTCTCTACTTTGCTATGCTGTTTACGACCTTCACTCTCTCATCCATCCATGGGGGTCTAGTAGTGATTGTACAATCGAATATATTACTATTGATTGAGTCTTATCATAAATTCATGAGCTGCCTACAGACAGAATTCATGATTTCATTTCTATCATCTTCCTATCACAGTCGCTCTCTCTCTCGCTGTCCCTCTTTTACTTTGTCTCTTTTCCCATTTCTATTTGTTCATTTATTTACCTGATTGTGTTTATTTTCTTATGATTTTTTGATAATTATTTGATTGATTATGATCCATCCTATTGCCTTTTGTCCTTTCATTTTTTGCATCATATAGCCTTACACCATTAATTAAAAATGAATGTCAAACTAAAAAAAGATTGTCCCTTGTAAATTATAAGAGTCAGATGAAGTACAGTTTTTGTTCAATATAGTAGTAAAATGGAATAAACAGAAGAATAGAAAATAACAACAATAACTCCCCCCAAAAATTGTAATATTTTTACTACTGATAGTGATCAACCCCCACTCTCTCTTTCTCTCATTTTATTTCACTAATCCTTACACCATTAATTAAAAATGAATGTCAAACTAAAAAAAGATTGTCCCTTGTAAATTATAAGAGTCAGATGAAGTACAGTTTTTGTTCAATATGGTAGTAAAATGGAATTAACAGAAGAGTAGAAATAACGTAACAATAACTCCCCCTAAATTGTAATATTTTTACTACTGATAGTGATCAACCCCCACTCTCTCTTTCTCTCATTTTATTTCACTAACCCTTACACCATTAATTAAAAATGAATGTCAAACTAAAAAAAGATTGTCCCTTGTAAATTATAAGAGTCAGATGAAGTACAGTTTTTGTTCAATATAGTAGTAAAATGGAATAAACAGAAGAATAGAAAATAACAACAATAACTCCCCAAAAAATTGTAATATCTTTACTACTGATAGTGATCAACCCCCAAACTCTCAATTTATTTCACTAATCTAAATTCTTATGCCATTGACCCGTGTAAGATGTTTCTTTTAATCAGAACAATATTTGATGGGGTAAGAATTGCAAATTTCAGCCCAGGAAAATGAAATCACCCCGCAGCATTGTCAAAGTCAATACACAACCAATAAGGGGTATCTCAATGCAAACCCTTGGAGCGACATGCAGAAAGAGTTCTGCTTGATCATTTTCTGGTAATGCAGACTGAAAGACAATTGGCCTCAAGTTGTGTTGTTACATGATGATGATGATAATGATGATGGTGATGATGATGATGATGATGATGATGATGATGGTGATGGTGGTGATGATGATGATGATGCTTTTGATGATGATAATGATGGTGATGGTGATAGTGGTGGTGGTGATGATGACGATGACGATGGTGGTGGGGATGACGATGGTGATGGTGACAGTATTGATGAATATGAATGATGATGATGATGCTGATGATGATGGGGTTGATAGCGATGATGGGGTTGATAGCGATGATAATGATGATGGTGATGAGACGATGATTGTAATAATAATGTTGGTGATGGTTATGATGGTGATGATGGTGGTGGTGATGCTGGTAATAGTGACGGTGATTGTTAATTTATTATGTTGATAATGATGGTGGTGGTTGTGGTGATGATGGATTTACATCTAAGACTTTTCTCCAGGATACAAAGCACTGATGAGGCATGAAGCGAGTTAACATAGTCGCTCTGACATAAGATAAAGTAATGAAGTCCAATATGGTTTGTAGAAAAGGCTAAAAGCAATACCTTCACTTTATTGAGTTACTAATTGTGATGCAACATGACACGAGAGGCTCTATATGGGTAAATACTTCCTACGAGGTCTGACGACCCTTTTAGCGCTCATAATAGAGAATAGTACCTTTCTGGTTCTAAAATCTTTCTGATTATAAACCTGTAGACTTTTAAGCTCACATCTACATGGGTTATAAGCTGTAAATTAGTCTTAATTTAATCCCCATCAATGAAGGAGTATTGAAATACTTCCGAGGAAGCTAAAAGCCTTTTAGTCCATCCTTAATGACACCTCTCTGCTTCCTTTAATTCACAGTGAATCATTCTTTTTCACTTTCCCCTCCGAAGTAGGTGGAATTATCTGATGCAATTTTAATTAGAATCTGGCTCTTTACCCCCGTGCCATTATCACCGAGGCATCAGCAACAGCAGTTTGCCCAGGCCTCTTCCCTCCTAACAATAATCTTCCTCTAGTTCTTGGGAGCGTTAATTAGCCAGCCGGCTTCATTAAGCAATGGTCTTAAATTGTTGACTTCACATTAATTCAATGGGGTCTATCTCACATCAGTAAGTGGAAGTCAAATAATGTATCGTTAAGTGACGAAAGAGTGTACTCTCTAATTGTGAAAGAGCTAATCTGGTACCTGTCACTCCCTCCTCTGAGTGAAACTCACTCCTTTAGGAGTGAGATTTGAATCTTTCCAGAGTGAGCCTTGTAGAGGAAAAAGGGGGCTTACATCTTGGCCTGATTTTGAAGAGGAAATATTTCAAGTCGAGATGGCACGAGGGAGGAAGCTAGTAACGGAGTCAAGTGGTAAAAAAAAGAACAGAAAATGGGTTGAAAGAGATATTGAGGAGGGTCTTGTTACAGAATAGGTATTATTGTTGGAGAACCAGGAGTTATAAAGTTGGTGGAGGGGGGGGGGGGCAAGTAGAGGGCAAACCAATTTTTAGGGTGAGGGCAGATTACCCTACAGTAATCATCCTAGAATGGGAGTTATTTCCTTTTTTGGGGGGGAGGGGGCTATTACCTCTTTGCTCCCCCCCCCTTGGAGCCACCACTGTCATTTAGGATTTAGGTATTGATAGGGAAGTCTATATGACAGGAAGATTAGGGGTATGTTAGAACTCCAGGGCCGGGGGGGGGGGGGGGTTGAATGCCCCATGGAGAAGAACCCCATTTTCGTATTCAAATTCCTGTTGCAAAGCATAATAAACCATTGCACTTTTCTTATTTCAACTGTTATTTTCCGGAAAGTTGCTGTGAATAGGTCCTTTGAAATTGGTGATATGTTGATATAGGTAAAAATGGTGGTTGAAAAATATATAGAGAGAATATACAGGCCCCTGTATGGAATGTAAGGGGCATATGAAGTTCAAGTTTTGAAGTGAAATAATGATTTTATATGAAACAGAATGAGTAGGGTGAAGACTAAATAAAGATATAAACATGTTAAATGCGGATTGCAGAAACTTTTGTAGGAAAGGGCCATAAATATAGAGGTAATAAAATGATATGTTGTTCCATACTGCTTGTACACAGTAGGCCTATCAAATGAATATTTCTATTGTCATCAACTGGAAATACGAATATTCAATCAGACCATCCATCTCAGTTAAACTAAAGAATAATATGGAGTTTCATGCTGGATATAGATATTCACATTATATTGAGGGGAATACTTCCTATGGATATTAATTGGAAGTATGAAAATTTGTATGATAAAGTTCTACCTCAGGACAACTATACTCTGTACATGTAGAGCAAAATAAAGAGAGATAAAATGGAGTCGAGTGAAATGGATATATTTGTGGTGACACTTCGTCAATTCGGTGTCACATCAATAGTTCATTATGGTAGCCCCAAAAATCAGTTATGCCAACGAGATATCAATTTCAAAATCTAATTTCTCACTTTGCGAGTCATCTATCGATCGCTGACGGGGGGAATGTGTTGAGGTGAATAAACCAGGAATGAGGTCTTACTCGATCCGTCAAAGAACCGTTAAGTACGGGTAATTCGCGTAATCCGATAAAGGGGCATGAATATATTGATGCGCTTCCAATGTAATTATGGCAGCATTTACGCAGTGGATGGAGGGGAGAACCAGATTGTAGGCTAAGCGTGAATGGCGAGGAGAGCCGAGCCGGATCAATAGTGGAGCCTCGGAATAATGGTCCGAGGTGTAATTTGCAGGGATTGCGTTACCGCTCGATCAATAATCTCTGTTGCGCCCTCAATGGCGGGCCTGGATGAGTGCATTTAGATTGATATGTAGGATCTGGGCAAAGTTATTTGTTGATTTGGTGTGTAGAATTGGAGGATTTCATGATGAGGATTTGACATTGGTAAGTGCTCTTTAAGGGGGGGGGGGGGTAGTTCACCCAGATGTAAAGCTGCTGGTGATGAATGCAAAAAAATGTAAGACACATCAGTGAAGGTTTGGTGAAAAGCTGTCAAAACATTAGGGTCATGTATTTTTAATTTGTGACTCCGCATGTGAGGTACTACCCCACATATCATGCAATACTGATTCCATAAAAAGTATATTTTAAAGAAAATTTCAATAGTTTTACCTGTACATTCAATATATTATCAGATACATCATTTTATACCTGCTCCTATAAGAGAAATATTTGCAGATTATATTGATAGATTGTTTATTAGATGGCAAGCTTCTCGCACAGATAGCAGAAATTAAAATCCTTAAAAATCCATAACTCTCTTTTTGATGAATTTTTGTCAAACTTTCACCTGATTATTTTTCAATATTTTTTCAATGTCATGGTGAATTTCCCCTTATAATAACCCCATCTTCTCTATCTTCACCGTCGTCTATGTTATCTTCATGTCTTGTGCATTTAATACATCCATATCTGCTCTAATGCATCTATGCCTATACATTATGTCTTCTTGATTATTAGAGGGGCAGATAATTTAGCCAACATTTTCATGTAATTACATCTCTATTTTTAGTAACATCCTCACTTCATACTACAGCTGTATGTAGCAGTACATTATGTATCAGATTCATTTTACACATTAATATTGATATATTCGTAATGGTTTATTGAGGATCTAAAGTGCGCTAAGTTCACAATCTATAAAACAATTACCTTGGATGTGATTGGACTGGGTTTAGGTAATGAGCAGGCAAGCTGTCTGGTTATTCCAACGTGCCCTGACGAATGATACGCGAACACCATTAGTCTAGTCGTGTTCAATCCAGCTAATTGATTACGATTTGAGTTGATTGAACGGTGGCAGTGGCAGACACAAAGGTGTTATAAATTTCTTCTTTATTTAAACAGTTATTCAACTTTACATCGCTTATCTCAGAGAATTTATAGGTTTTGTTAAATTACTTTCCGGAAAAAGTTTAGAGACACCCATTACCCCGTTTTTGAATTCATGGATGCGGATTGGATGTTGCTTATTTCAGTTCACGAAAGGTTGAGGCCGAGAATGAGACGCATTATTTGACTCCTTTTGGGAATCGAGCTGTGCTCATTCCGCATCCAGTCCCAGTTTGAAATTCATCATCGGGATTCTCAAATAATGCAGCTTACGTTTGTGCTGCTTCCATATTTTATTTCTTATGATAGGTTGTTAGTTTGTATGATAAGAATAGCTCTCTATTTCTAATAACTCATCTACACATCTAGACATCTGGCGAAAGACATTCTTGGATTTCTGAATAGGAAGGTAGCGCGGTCAATAGTCCCCGTTGCTTGTCTCGAATTAGACCCAACCGTGTGTGTTCCGTTTCGCGGCGATCTTGTAATTGATTCCTAACGCTTTACATTGCGGCCGAAGAAACCCAACAACCCCGTACCAGACAGGCAATCGGAACAAACCCCGGATGAGACGAGCTTGGAAAATAAAAGGAGTAAAAGAGGAGGCTGGGTGGAACGGCGGAGTGATATCCCACAATGCCCTTCGGCGGACCGGGATAACGTAGCGGTAATGACCGTGGGGTGGTATATCACATAGTAGGTTTCATTACGATATCGGCTTACGAGAATGCCCGAGACACAACTCTCATCAAGATATCGTTATCGACCCCTGCTAATATTTTATACCGTTGGCTTGCATGGGATGTGAGGTGATGACAGGGTAGGAGGGTTGGCTGTGTTACTCTGCCATCCTCCTCTTACTCCTCGTCTTCTTCCGTCTAATCTCTATCTATCTATCTTTATATCTATCTATCTTTATATCCATCTATCTTTATATCTATCTATCTCCATCTATCTTCATATCTATCTGTCTCCATCCATCCATATCTATCTATCTGTCTCCATCCATCCATCTCTATCTATCTGTCTGTCTGTCTGTCTCCATCCATCCATCTATATCTATCTTTCTATCTATCTATCTATCTGTCTGTCTGTCTGTCTCTATCTATCTCTCTATTCTCTGTCTGTATAGGCCTATCCATCTCTTGATTGTCTATCAATCTTATCAAGGCCTACATGTATATCCAACTATCGCTCAAACCGTCTGTTTATTCATCTACATATCTACCTACCTAGCTATCTATCCAACGATTCATCAATCCATCTCTTAATCGATCCGTCCATTCTTTCATTCTTCCATCCAGCCATCAATCAATCTGGCTTTTGATCTTTCTTTCTATCAGTCTATTGATTTTTTTTCCTCTTATCTTGCCATCTACTTTAAAAGACCTGCATAATTCAAAGTCACAGGGTTTTAGACAATGCACCGTAATGATCTTGGTATCAATTTTTGTAGGAGATACCCAAACTAATGCTAAAACAAATAAAAAGCAAATCAAAACCCCTTCTCTTTTAAGGCACATTAAAATCTAGCATGAAAAATGCATTTTATGTAGTTATGTCTACAGACTCGTGCAACTGTAAGCATAGGTAGGCTGCCTAGAAAAAACCAATGTGCTTTACCATGAACAGGTTTAGATACTAGGTCATGAAGGGTATTCGGCTTGGGTTTCTCCTCTCACATGTGAAAGGAATGCAAAACTAAAATTTAATACCGTTGAGTGTTGAGAGATAGCTCATGCAACTAAAATGTTACAGAGGTAGTTGAAATATCAAGTGTTGTATGGGCGGACATTGTTCAGACTGTCTGGCCTGACAGTACTTGGCTATTTAGGCAAGAAAAGGTTAACTGCTACACAGCAAAAACTGTGGTGTTAACCGGTGTACATAGAGGACCACACCAGTTATTTTACACCGGTGTTAAATTGGTGGTGTTAGTTTTACACCTATAGGTGTTATTAAAACACCTATGGTTGTTACATTTACACTCTTTGGTGTTATGTTCAATCTCTAGGGTGTTACTTTAACACCTCAGGGTGTGGTCCTCTATTAACACCAATTGGTGTCAGTTTTAACACCACAGTTTTTACAGTGTAGTTTATTTACTGAGGAAGTAATTGTTGCGATATTTCCTGTTTGTATAATGCGAGATATTGACTTGATCATAGTAATTGTGAAAAAGCCTAGATCTAATGATATAATGGACCGGGAAGTTATCAAATATTGAAAAAAAAATTATACAAATTCCTATACCAGTGCCTTTTTTAAGACAGCATATATTTCTTGTTCATATGCTATAAGATATTGACTTTATCATAGTAATTTTACATATGCCTGGATCAAATAACGTAATGAACCTGGAAGTCAGCAAATAATGAACAAAAAATTCTTTACAAATTCCTATACCAGTGCCCTTTTTAAGACAGCATATATTTCTTGTTCATATGCTGTACTTGATCATAGTAATTTTACATAGGCCTGGATCAAATAACGTAATGAACCTGGAAGTCATCAAATAATGAACAAAAAATCTTTACAAATTCCTATACATGTACCAGTACCCTTTTTTATGACAGCATATATTTCTTGTTCATATGCTGTACTTGATCATGGTAATTTTACAAAGGCCTGGATCAAATAACTTAATGAACCTGAAAGTCATCAAATAATGAACAGAGAAATCTTCACAAATTCCTAAAACATCACCGTTTAAAAAGACAGTAGAGTGAATGAAACTGGATGATGAGACTTTGACCTATTCCACATTCCTTACATGAAATACAAGTCTTGAAATATTTTCATTTTTCATTTGGGTGTCTTTTTTGGATGATATGAAGGTTGAGGATAATCCTGGCAGACGGGTTCATATTGATTAGTATTGACAGGGTATGGTACTGGGGAGACCTTGATTTGACTAAATCCACATAAATGGCTTTAACAGGGAACCCTACTGATCTTATCATTCTCACTATCCGTGATGGAGGGATACACTTTAAAAAAAAACGGGAAGGGAGAAAGGGACGAGGTTCAACAACATCTTCCACCGTTTCAAAAACAACAACACTGGGTTTGATTTACCAACTCCTTTCCCCGTATCCACCATTTACATGTAGATGTTTTCTTGTGTATAAGCCCCCCGAACTGCCTTTCCAAAGTGCTTACTTGTCCAACATTTCATGTTTTGAGTTTTGAAAGTTGTTTAGTTTTATGTTTACGACCAACTGAAAAAAAAATTATTGAATGCAACAACCGTAATTCTAGTCCAAAAAGAAAAAGGTTGATAAAAGTTTGATACTCAGCGTTCTTTATGGGATTGAGAACAGTTTTCTATTCATTTGATTGGAAAGCTCCATTCTTGGTGACAGCACTTGTTTATCATCAAACCTCAAAGTTCAAAATGAGTCTCACACAAACATCCTCCGTTGCATAAAACTTTTTACCTGAGAAAACTCAGGTTGTTTTTACCGGAGTTTTTGCCCTGTGTTAAGGTCAATGGCAGAAATCAAACTAAACTTAGTTTTCAGTCTTTACCAGAGTTTTCTCAGGTAAAAAGTTTTATGCAACAGGCCCCAGGAGTACACCACAAGGTAAATCGCTGAATTTGATACAGCCATAGGCCTAAAAGTAGTCCCATGATGCACCATTACCATCGCACCTCGGCAAACCGAGAATTTCATTTTGCTCATCACAATCACAAGCGCTGAAGACGATTCCGTGACACTGACGCGAAGCCAGCGTATCTGCTGAATAGCTTTTTTTCGGTTAGAGCATGGATGTTGAATGCATTTACAAGGAATCATACACATGTCGACATAGCACTGCTGCCTCACTTATCACTTGCTCTTTTTATTTATAATGGTAGTACCACGATTCCAATCCGGAATGGATTCCTCGTATAGCATTGCTTCCCACAAGCCGATGAGATAGTCACCGCTGAAGAGTTCATTGGAGAGTCAGGGTTGTACCCATTAGTCCTGACACCAATCACCATTATATTAAACGTGTTACCAAAGGTTAGTAAAGAAGTCTAGTTCTTTACTAACTTTTCATGTAATTTCCTGTAATTTTCCTATAATAATTTCATTTGATTTCTTCCGATTATTGAATGAAAAAATAAGACAGGACATCATCAGCCTTCCTTTTGCATAGTCATGATGACATACACAGATGTTTTTTATTCATTATTTCTGAACTTCAAATTTCAATAGTTTCATTATTTTTATTAGGGTTTGGTGAAATTTTAATGCTCTGCTTTTTGAATTTGACACTATATATTTATAAATCATGATTTTTCAGGCTTGTGTAGGCCTGCCCCTCTATTGTGCGCTACATTATAAGCATTCCTTTAGGCCTGCGTTTTGACCAATATTACTCCAACACCCACTAGCATCATGAGCCAAAAATATTGAAGGGGGGGGGGCAGATGGAGCAAAAATTTTGCCCTTCCTAATACAAAAATCTCATTTTGGATAGATTGTGATCTAACATTTAGAAAATGTATAGGCCTACATGTAATACTACACTTTCACTTTCCATATCCTTCTTTTCCTGCTCTTATTTTATTGGTCATGAAATCCCCCAGCCCTCCTCTATATATACCAGTGGCTGTACCTATGGCTCCTACTTCAAAGGTAGACCATGGGTAAGATGGGTCAGAAGGCTGAATGATAACTGGAGACATCATGGCCTTTGTTTTCATTAATTCATCCCTGTCAGTATTTGAAATGTGGTGAAACCGACATCGCAGCTATCAAAACAAACCAATTTTTCAGTGAATTCTACTACTAGACTGGAATCGTGATGTACGAAAGTGCTGAGAGAGAGAGAGAAAGCTGTCACTATTCAAAATTCAGACAGCCTATTTCACAAGGACTTTTTTTTAGGGGGCGGGGATGAAGATGATCTGTTTCTGTAGTTCTTTCAGTAATGATCTGACATGAAAAACTCCAATCCAAGGAACAGTTTGGTAATCTCCTTATTGACAACAATGTAATCATACAGTCTTCAAATGACATACTAATGTCGTTAGACTTTGAAGGACATTGCGGCATATCCAGCAATCACTGACGATCATCTAACTTTTATTCAGACTACTTCTATCACCTGATAAAACCTGATCATCCATTAAGCATTTATCACCAGATAAAACCCAGATCATCTAACGCTAATCACGGGATAAACCCTTCACGTGAAAGGAGATAAACGGCGGAAACACGTTTTAAGTTGTCGTCAATCTTGGGATAATGTGAAGAGGATTGATTGGGAGAGAAGATTGGATGGGAGATATCAGGCGCTTATTTCACTAAGTGGACATGATACCAGTACCACACTGTAAAAAATGGGCCTTGTCCAATTTAAAGTTGCAATTGATCAGATCAACCACAACTATGGAAAGCCAGCATTTTCAAGATCTAAAATTCAGGTTTAAAATATTTTTTAGATACATGTATGCTGGTTGTCCGAATGTTCATCATTTTCTTAAAAATTCAGGGTGCTTCTCTTTGTTCACAAAGGACTTTTTGCAAATTTCCTGCAGAAAAAACTGATGATTTTGAGGCTGTTCTCACTACGTTCCTAAAACTAGTTTACTGGAAACTAGTTTAGTGGAAACTAGTTTAACGCGTAGTGAGAACGGTCAAAGCGGTCTTGGAAGCGATCTTCCAAACCAGTTTGGAAAACCACCTCGCGATGTAGTTTTCAAGATCGCTTTGCCTCGTTAAACTGGTTTTAGCGTGAGGACACAACCGATCTTCAGAAAGCGATCTTCGCACATTTTGAGCGCGCTACTCCACACAACAGGTGAAGAATGCCTATGCTGCGGTTTCGAATTTCGCGCGAAACGTGTCACCCCACTGAGAGCGTTTCCATAGCAACAAGAGCGCTTTATGTGAAGTGATTTTGAAAACCACTTTCGTGCGATCAAGTGAGAACGCTAGCAAAGCGATCTTCCAAAGTGGTTTCCTGAATCGGTTTCCAGTAAACTAGTTATAGAAAGCGTAATGAGAACGGCCTCTTTGTTGGACTTCCATACAGTTGAGGTTGATCAGAACTCTTTGTAAGGCAGGGTCCTGGTGTGTTAAAAGTTGACACCATTTGGTGTCCCTCGAGGATCACACCAGAGGTTTAAAATTAAACTTGTAATAGAGATTGAACATAACACCAAAGGATGTAAAACTTGCAACTGAAGGTTTATAATAACACCTATAAATGTTGAACTGACACCACACATTCAACACTGAAGTAAAATGTCTTGTGTGGTACTTTATGTACACCAGTAAAACCACAGGATATTCTATATACTAGCACCAGAATACAGTGCTGGAAATAACTATGATAGACCCATTTCTTCTGATTTTATAGAATCTTGGAGTTTGCCTTTCTTGATTCAGAAGATGTCAATGTAGGTCTTGACAGAAAAGGGTTTAATTGATTGTCAATGTTTGCAGACCCAAATAAAAACTATTGAAAATATAAAATTAAGACTCTGTGTATGTGGACCATAGCTGCTAACTTCTAAATATATGCTCTTTTCTATTCATTTTTAATCTCTTAATTCTGAGTAAATGAAACTAATTGATCACTCAAAACCTATTCATGGCAATTCAATGCTAATGCTGATGAATATTGAATACTTGTCGAAAACGATGCATAGCCTAAAAGGGCACGATCTCCTTAAGTAATTGTGTTGCGTTAAATAGCCGAAAACAGGAGGAGAAATAGAGGATTAGTGTTTTGGAGAGCTATCCTCACGGCCTTTACATGGACGAAACTGTAAGCCGTAGATCCGATTATATTCCCTGAGACCGCCCTGCATTGCCCTGCTCTCTTAAATTGTGTGAGTAGGTCTATAGGGGATATATATATTCCGTTGGAACATACATGTAGATCACGGTAGAGCAGAATGATGAGGAAAGGTAACTAGAAAAGAGAATATATGGTGTTCTAAAGAGCAAGGTTACTTCCTTTGTGAACGATGGAAACTGGTTTTTGTTGCCATGGTAATCTTGCTATTCATGCTCTAGGTAGAAGGAAAGGCTTCAAGGTGTATAGAAATGCCCTTCAGAATATCGCATGTTAAAAGAGTTATTTTTCATAGTGATGGTGATGCCTGATGGGAGTCATAAATTGTAATGATTTGGGTTTTCTAAAAGCAGGTCGGATTTGTAGATTTTCATGTAGGCAGAATGCAATATAATTATTCATCATATTTTTACCAGTGACAAGCACACAACATTTTTATATACGTTAGGGATATGTAAATGTAAGCCTATAATAGTTCATTTATCACATCACTTTCCCCTACATGCATTAAAAAATAATAAGTTGTATTTGTTTATTATTTTTTTTTTATTAAAGTGCTCAGTTAACATTTTAGGATTAAACAAACCCAGGACCCACTGTTTGGAAGACTTGAAACTGAACCACTAGACCATGATGCACCTTTGTATTAAACCCCACCCTCCCCCAAAAAGTGATTGAGTTTTCTTATCATTTATACAGTGAAAGATATATTTTGAAAAAGGGAAAGTAATTCGTCCACTGTATATGCATTTGGATGTTAATTTACATTGTATCAACTCTACAGTGTAATTGCCAGTTATATCATTAACAAATGGGATGTATTGCTTGTTCAAAAACAGTTATGTCTATATAGGTACTAGTTATCTCCTTCCTCCTGTATTGCATTGCCAAATACAGCTACCCATATGGGATGCCATATCATAAATTTCCTCCCATTTCATTTAGCGGCCAATATATAATATATACGCATGGCCAGAATGAATTGAAATTTCTTCTTTTTAATAAAGGATGCAGGAGGGATAATAAAAAGAGAGAAGGGGACGGATTGATGGAGCCTCAAAAGTAGAATATATGATATTATTTATGCACACAGTGCCACAGGAGCGCCTCTCATAATTCAATACAATCGTTGAACTTTATTTGGATTCCCTCTCTGCTCTGTTTGTTTCAGTCTCTATATGTCAGGATACATTACTCTCTTCTTCCTATGGAAGGAAAAATATTTATACATTTCTCTCTTGCCCTTAATTATTTTGGTTCTTTTTTTGCATCAGGTGAAATACTGCAGGGGTATTTGATTTGATTTTTGTTTTTCCGTCTGTTAAGTTTTTGTGTAGCCCTGTTTTTATTTTGTAATATGGGATTTTTATTTTTCTGGTAAACAAAATATGAAACATATGGCAGTTGGCAACATGACCCGTCATGTCAACTTGTTTCTCCCGTATTACTTTGTACTGGAGGCTATCTGTCTCCTCCATACTACAAGATAGATGGAAAGGTCGTCATTTTGAGATTAATATCATTATTATCTTTATTAATGAAGTAGGCCTATAGCTGGTTAGTCTTAATTCAGTTTGGAAATTAATCTTATTGAATAGAATAGGCATGCCCAAATTATGGACGGCTTGTAGTCATTTCTGCATTCGCATCTCATGTAGAGTCAATGTTCTTCCTCTCTGTTTTTGCGGATTAAAATGAGATTTTGACAAATATATCTCATGTTGTCTAATAGTACATTGACCTTCCCTTGATCCATGTGCGCAGTTGATTTCCATGAAAATTGTCCTCAACTGAAAATGCTGTCTTGTGAAAATGTCAATTTAGCAGGTGGGGTCGAACTGAGGTGATATACCACGCACACACTTTATTTTAAGTGCTGAAATTGATGAGCACCAAAAAAAATGAAAATTGGATTTAGAATGTTAACCTAAATTTTCATCCAGATTCCCAGAGATAGTTGATAAGGGGGAAAAAAATCAAATTTTCATTCTGGAACAGTTAAATAACTTTGGTTTATTGCGAAATAGATATTGCCTTTTCGCAGTCAATATTTATTGAGGTTTTATTGTTGTCGGGTGAAGGAGAAAAGGTTACCACAGTCAATATCGGTGGTGGTAGGAATTTTTTTTTTTATATGTATCCTGTTTTTAGATATTATTTATTATTCATCAAAGCGGGAGTTTAACAAGTTGAAGATTTTGTTTGTTTACTCTAAGGAGACTGCGTTCTATCTTCAGCTCCGATATTAGCCACATAAATTGACTTCAAAGTCAAGGCAGGGTAAGGTTCATGTCAGTTTTATAGGTATCGTTACCGAGGGAAGTCGGTTTGCCGAAGAGCCTGATAGAATGTCCGAGTGATCTCGAAGGAGGCCTAATAAAAATGACTCAAGTATTTATGAAAAGAGATATGTTTATGTCTCGTTGAGTTTTAAGAGGGGGTAATATAATATTGGGACGTTGGTGGAAGGAGTCGTGGCACGGCCGGCCGCGAGATGCCAGCCGGATGGGAACAACTTCGCTGGGGAAAGAAAGTGGTTTTGTAACTCAATTTGTCAGGAGTATGTTACTAGTTGCTTGACTGTTCGCTAGCATGTTTAGTTAAATGGTGTTGGGTTTTGTTGGAGGGGGCCCCGGCGTTGCTGATTTGCTGATTATGATGACGTTATAGTGATTCCCTTGGGGAATATGTGTCATCCTTTTGTTTAATGTGACGAAAGAGGTTCTTCCCTATGTCTATTTTAAGAACCTGTGTGATTAATACACGCTGCCCTCTTTCAAAACTATCTTCTTGTGTAAATCTCTTATTGTAAAGACCACTTGATCTATATTGCATTTCGTAATTAATTTTAGAGCAACTTTTCGCAAATATCATATCCCTTTTTTCAGTTGGATAGGTAATCAAATAATTGCAATACTTTTTTTTTTTATAGAAGATGCTAAGTTAAGCTTGACTGGTATACAATCCGTAATATTAAACTCGAGCAAAATTACAGTACCTCTACGTACCACTTGACATGACTTGTAGGTAACATCAATTCAAAACTTGGAAAGCTTGTATTACATCATTCGCTTTAAACTTATAGGCTATAGTGGCCCGTTGCCGAATATGAAACAAGACTGAACACTTATGTTGTTCTTTAAATGGGATAACAAGCATATTTTAAGATAAAATCTGAATAATTGTGCTCATCTCTCAGTAATTTAAAAAGCAATATTCCGGTTTACAGCTAATGATCTTCTTCTGCTCATGTGCAGATGTGTAATTACAAAATGGCTAATTGGTGAGGAGTGATGTTGATGAAAGCTTTTCATTTTTTACCTTGCTATATTCAAGTTACATGTATTAATAGAAAGGTCATTGGCTTTTAGAGCATGTTAGGCTGTTTTTGGTGCAAGATCAATGGCCCTTTTTTTATCAAGTTTCCCATCTCGTCAACATTGAACTTGGTGCGGTTTTTATCTTATGACTTCATTTCTGGAAACTTGTTAAATACCCCAAGTCCACCAACTGATGTGGTGAAGGTTTACAGCCCAAACAAACCCTTGAAAGCAAAATAAACTGCAGTGCAGACATTAGTCTGACAAACTATAGTAAACAGAACTGCTGATAAATGATCATTGGTAGGCAAACAAACCGTGAACTTGAAATATCAGGTCATTTGCGAAGTCAAACTTCTTCAAGGGTCCGCAACTATGTCTCACCCCCTTTTTCTCTTCCCCCCCCCTCTCTCCCCCTTCCCCTCCCCTTTCTGTATCCCTATCTCCCCTCCCTCTCTTTCTCTTGTGCCTATTATCTGTACTCCTCCACCTCTGTCTCCTTTTCCTCCCCCCCCCCCCCCCCGAATCCCCTCGCCTCCCTCCCAGTCCCCCTTTCTTTTCCCTCTTTCCTCTCTGTCTCCTCCCAAGGAGCTTTCAACTGTTGCGAGCTCCTTGCTCCTCTCTCCCCTCTTCTCCCTCTCCATCTCCAATCCCTCAGCTCTACCCTCCTTCCCCGCTCGCCCCCCTCCCTCTTCCCCTCTCTTCTTGTGCCTTTTCTTCTGTACTTGTATGTACTTTCAGTATCCCTATATCACCCCCATTCCATGGATCTCTGGTGAAGGTTGTAACAATTGTCAAGTTCAGTATCGGCCAAAGTGCTTTAGGCTTGTTCAATCCCAGACGACGATATTCGGTCAAAACATGGCGTCATTTCTGTCTGCTGGTTATTACCTCCAAACCCCATGTCGGTCTTCTTGCCCCAGCTTTTTTGTTTATTAATCCTCCCATCTTCCTCTTATTTCACCCCTCCCCCCTCCTCCATCCATACCAATCTGAAAGGAGTTTCTTCTCTTCCTGAGTAGATCAGGGTTTAGTCTTACAAAGAGCTATGATTGATACTATCAATGTCATATGGAAATCCATCAATGTCATAATTTTCTCTCTAGAAAATTTGCCCAATGTCCTTTTGATAATGAAGAGTATACTGAATTGTCAAAAAAACATTTGGGCCCCATCTTACAAAGAGTTGCAATTGATCCGATCAATCACAAGCATGGACGGCCAGCAACGTCAACATGTAAAATGCTTGTTTGAATGAATGTATATCCATAAATTCGTTGATTTCTTGACGATTTGGTGTGTTCTTCTTTGTTTACAAAGGACATTTTACAAATTATGACACTGATGGATTTCCAGAGTTACGATTGATTGGATCAATTGTAATTCTTTGTATGACAGGGCCCAGATGTATGAATAGTGAATATAGGCTTACATTATACCTACAGAATAATTTGAACAAACGTGCATCTTAGACATTGACATTGCTTAAAGGACAAGTCCACCCTAACAGCAACTTTATTTGAATAAAAAGAGAAAAATTCAACAAGCATAACACTGAAAATTTCATCAAAATCGGATGTAAAATAAGAAAGTTATGGCATTTTAAAGTTTCGCTTCATTTCACAAAACAGTTATATGCACATCTCGGTCGGTATGCAAATGAGGAACTGATGACATCACTCACTATTTCTTTTGTGTTTTATTATATGAAATATTTTTATTTTCTCGTCATTGTCATGTGAAATGAACTTTCATTCCTCCCTGAACACTTGGAATTCCATTATTTTAACATTTTGTGCTTCAGGCAAGGAGGTCCTAATCGTCAAATTCGTAAAAATTGAAATATTGTATAATTCAAACAATAAAAAAAAGAAATAGTGAGTGACATCATCGACTCTCTCATTTGGATGTAACTGGCTCGTTCATATAACTGTTTTGTTAAAAATAAGCGAAACTTTGAAATGTCATTTCTTATTTTACATCCGATTTTTGATGAAATTTTCAGCATTGTGCTTGTCTGATTTTTCTCTATTGATTCCAATCAACATTTTTCTGAGGTGGACTTGACCTTTAAGATGGGGGCCCGCTGTCATGATGTTTCTTGTTGAAAGACAATAGAGGCTTTGATGCTTTGACAAACCATGAAAACACAGATCAAACGCTTGATCATAAATTGAGCACAGGCAGGTCAGTCTGCACATGCTGTGTTTACATGCGTTTAGGAAGATGCTTATTTGGTTTAGGCCAAACGCATATTTCATCCTTGGTGCAGAATACAGGTCAAGTTTAAAGGTAGAATGAAGAAAATGATATAAGAAGCTTCTGCAATCTTCCAAAACTGTGTGCTGTGGCCTGGACTCCAAGCTACATTATGGCAGTTAACACATTTATGCAGGGGTGTTGATGATCTTCAATATTATAAGTTTTCAGCTCTAATGTGAGGAATGACTTGAAAAACAATCACTGCTAAATTTCAACCATCATCCAAACTTTGTTCCAAAGTGGAACACTTTTGAACTTCAAAATGGAGACACATATTAACCATAAAGCCAACCCTACTGTCCAAATACCTACATGTACTCACTCTAGAATGGCAAAAGGAATTTATATTCCATCCTGGGAAAATCACTCTTGTTGATGTTTCACTCTAACCCAGCAGAGATTGGATTTTGAGGAGAAGGAGTATTTAAAATAATGGGAATTCCACTGAAATCAAAATGGAGGGGTTGTGCTTGAGAATGTCATTTTGGCTATCCCCTTGTTGTAAGGTCCTATACATAGGCCTATTCATTGCACATATATTTAGATGTAGTTATTGTATTTGAACATATGTATGAAAGATTATGACTGTTTCAAAGTTGTCAGATCTGACAACTTCCTCTGACAACTTTTCTTGATTTTGATTGGCTGAGAGGCACAGTTCCTATCAAAATTGTCCGGTAATACAGACTTCTTGGATAAAACAACTCCTCACAGAAAACTCTCCCCAGATCCTAGACACTCTCTCAGGCATAACATCGTCTCTATGGAAACTTGTCAAAAGTCTCCTGAACTTGTTACAGCTCAAACATTGTCCCTGGATGCTATAATATAGGCCTTTTTGTGTCCAATGCCATGAAGGTTCTGTATAACAGGCTTTATACACATCATAACGCTGTTACCAGGGTTGATGGAGTTAACACCCGAGACCTTGCCAATATCTTGCTCTTCTCCCCTTACCATCTAAATCCTTTGCATCTGATTGGCTGATCCTGTGAGGTCATAGGTTAATCTTTGGCTGCGGACATTCACTTAGGATGGTTAGGGTCTAGGTAATCTTGACTTCCCACCCCTATTCAAGATTTAACCTCAAGGCCAAGTACTTCAAGCAGTTTCCAATTTCTCTCTTTTTTCTTCTGCTGGCGGCCCTGTGTTTCTGTATTATTCTTCTTTTGGACACCACCCCCTGCCCTTTATCTTTAAGTACCCCCCTCCTCCAGAAAAGAAAGTTGTAAATTACTATCACTAAACCCCTCTTTATCTTTAGGTACTATTTCTGAACCATTCTTTATCTTTTGCTTACCCCCCACCCCCCCTCCCTTCCAAAAAATAAAAAAAATAAATGTTGGTTATTATTTCATTGTAGATCAATTACTTTATTGAAAATAAAAAGTGTTTGTCCTTAAACGGTTATCAGGTGGGTATGTGATGTGAAATAAAAGCATATTTTACTGGATTTTTTTCTCTTTTTTTTGGGGGGGGGGGGTAGTTGTCGAATTTCTGGAATTTTACTGAAATCTTGTTCGCAGTTACTGTGAGAGTCTAGCATAATGAGAATTGTGGCCATCCTAAATGGTCTTTTTACGAGCCAATTTCCTCTTCATGGAAAATGGGTACAAATTTGACAAAAATTCACTTTTATGAATTTATCGAAAATGGAGGTATGCCCATGGCCCTCTTAAGGCTAATTTCTTAAGTGAGCAGAGAAAGAGAGCTTAGTTAGTCTCCTAGGAATGTATAAGAGCCTTGCACTGTTTATAGGTCAAAGATTTTAATCGGTAAGTGAAATATGAGTGTGGCAACATGGCTAAGTGGTCAGGAGGGGGCGGGTTTGAGGTGGTAACTAAAGGTTTTATAGTAAGGCTGCAAGAATGAGGCATATTAGTTGATGATATTTATTTTGTATCTTGAATAGGCTCTGAATACAACACATTTTTTTTGTAAGGGGGGGGGGTGATAAAAGAGTAACTGTTAAATGAGCAGGAACTTGGTATACAGGAAGAATTGATATTATTATTCCAAGAGGCTATGAAGGAAATGAAATTCAAGCACTATCAAAAACTTAATTGATTAATTAATTGATTTATTCCTTAATTACTGAGTGTGAATACCTTTAAGCAAGATGTGATGAACCTTAGATAGTGTTCACTATTAAATTTTGTTGTAAATCAGCGAAAATAAAGATGGTCAATTTCAAATGTTCCTTAGTTTTAATCTGATGGTACTAAATCATAAAGGAGGGAAAATGTTTGAATTCCGCAGACGTTTGCCTGTCATGTAGTACTACTGACATGTAGTAGGTGAAGATACTGTATAACATTTAGTTCATGTTTTCACTGCATTGTTTTGTAAATGTGGCTTAACACCTGAAACGCATGGAACGAGCACCGTGACTGGATAGCCTTCATCGATGATGTTCCACCATGCATGTATGGCTGCGCGTGATTGGATATGTCGTTTGATAGCCTGGTGATGCCGTGGCAACGCTCTGTCGGGTGATCTGTTGGGGTAATTATCTGCCAATTAGGCAAGGCCACAGCTGAATGGTGTCCAAAATAACTCTACCGAGAAGTGAACCAAGTTTTAAATGAAAACAATGTGGAGGCCACAGACAAATGAACTCTTTTCCGGTTGTGGTAAGGAATGGCATAGACAAAACCTGAACATCATTTGTTTTATATCTTAACGACTGGTTGAAGTTTTGGTTAAGGATCAATACTCATTTATCTCATATCAAGGATCATCTAACATGCAGATCGATAAGCGGAGCTGCTGTTTATTTTCTTCCAACCTTTTCACTTTGAACGTTTCAAAGTCAAATATTAGATAAATCTAGCGCCCTCTCTTGGTGATGTTTTTATATTTTCATTTAAAAGGCTCTTTTAGTATTTATCTTACAAATTAAATGACTGGATGCCAGAAACTACAAGACAAAGAATAAAAAAGATCATATTAATCTAGTTAGCTCCATGACATCAGAAATATTCTGTTAAAACTGCTCTTTGTTCCAGAGAAGGCAAGAACAGGACTGAGTGAGTTTTTACATAGGGGGCCTTCTAGTAATAAGTAGAGGAGTAAATAATTGTTCCCCACACTGGAATGGAATTCGTGTTGTCATAATGCCATCTGGTACATGGGTTCGTTTAATCGTCCCCATGATCTTAAAACAAGGCAGGTATACCAATTAATTAATTTCAGGCCACGTAGCCAGCACATCTGATTTACGTCAAAGTCGAGGCATGTCCTCCTCATGCATTCTTAATGTAACTACTTTCCCAGAATGAGAACATTATTGCTATCTATCTCTCTTTCTTTTGCCCTCTTGAATTTTATAGCTCTTTCAGCATCATTTTTTTCTGGTTGTTTAAATTATTTTTCTGCTTTACATTGATATTTCCAATGGGAACATTATAATATTGATAATCCATGAAGCGCAATAATTATATAGGTATTTTCTCTAGCACTGCACTGCAGGAGCTCTCAGCTGCTGTGATGTTCTAAAATAAGAATGAGTTTTTTTATTTTGATTTGAAATTCTCTTACGATAATTTTTTTTCCTATTTTACAATCTGGGGAATACATGTATTGAGATTATTTAGAACACCAAGCTTACTATTATCATTTTATAAAATTGTTTATTGATTGACTGACATGTAAGCCTATTTATTTGTTCACACATGCATTAATGTACATGTAACTATTTACTCTATTAAGCATTTGACTCCAGTCAATTCATTTATACATATATATAATTTGGTCAAATACAAAGCAATTATATGCAGAAATGTGCCAGGGGGGTTACAATAAACACCTATGACTTGCAAAATAGTTATTCCCTGTGACAAGATATACAAAATTGTGAATCAAGAAAATTTCTTGCAAGAATCACTTATGCAATATGTCAATTACAGACAAGCTATGAACAACAAGAGAAATAGCACCAAATAACCTCTAAAATTAATATGCTAGTAACATATTTCAAAAATATTTGAAGAGATTAAAGATATATTTTGAATGTTTACTTAAGATGCAAGAGCATTTGATAACTGAATACATTAAGAGATTATGGAGCTGTGTTGTGTTCATTTATTTTGTATATCTTTATTTCTTGGGATTAACTTAAATTTGCAAAGCTCTGTACTTGAACCACGCAAGATTAAAGATATATTTCGAATGTTTAGTTAATATGCAAGAGCATTTGATAACTGAATACATTAAGAGATTATGGAGCTGTGTTGTGTTCATTTATTTTTCATATCTTTATTTCTTGGGATTAACTTTAATTGGCAAAGCTCTGTACTTGAAGCATGTAAGATGAATGCCTGCCTGGTTTGTATCATGCAGTGATGTTTTCAACTAATAAAACCTTTAATGATTATAACAAAAGGTTGATTTATGTGTGTTGAGCGTGCATGATGAGGATGTGTGCTGTGGACAGATGGCTGGATCATCCTCGGTTCTTACCTATCCATCCTTATTGATTTCTGAAATCCTTACTCCCCATCATTGTCAAATTGGCAACCTTAAGACGCAGAGAGAGCCTGGATCTTTGTGAATTGAATTGTCTACTCATAAATCATGTGTATTCATAATGAATGTATGGAGCTTGCCCGTCTGCTCTTGTTTTAATAGGCAGATGGGAAGGCAAGAATATTGAAAATTTGATTTTGAAAAGGAAATACAAACTAGTTAGATACCAATTTTATTGCAGTAATACTCTAGTTATCTAGTAGAATTTCCTGTATTGTATTTGTGTTAACATATCCTCCACTCCCTGGGGGATATTCCAGCTAGTGACCATTAAGGTGCACACATTACTGGACAAGCTACAATCACTTTCACATATTGTTCCAATTACCTCTGTACATGAGGTGTACGAATATGAATATTATATGATGTAATTTTTCTTAAATGACGATTTCAAATATTTTTTTTTTCATTTACAGTTGTGTCACCCGGTAGACGTACGGAAGAATCCGCCCCTACGATTACAGAACAACCAAAGAGTCTAATCGTGATAAGAGGCGACCCGGCGTCATTCAACTGTAAAGCTGAGGGAAGACCAGAACCTACGATTTCAGTGAGTATCACCCACCTCATGCCATACACAGATATATACATGTGGGAATGCAGGATATTGTTTGCCACTCTCCACCCAGGTGTAGTAATGGGTGCCCGGTAGTATAGGACTCCTTGAATGCTCGAACCCCCTCCCCCCAGATCAGAAAAGAAAAGCTGTGGTGAAAATATGCAACACGTATAAACATTGTATGAGCTTATTATTATCTCTTTTATCATTATATGAAGTAGGATGGCAATACAAAAACTTAAAGGAAACCAAAACCCAAGAAGAGAAGCAATCTTAATGGAAAGAGTAAAATGAGAAGAACAATTCAAAAAAAGTTTCATCAAAATCGGTTATGAAATAAGAAAGTTATGGACGATTAAAAAGTCTTGTTGTACTTTCTATGTGGATCCTCAAATTGGCAAATGTGCTTCAAAATGGCTGATTTTGTGGACAACTCTCCATTTGTTTTGTACACAAATTTTCAGATTTTCCTCATTATCTTTCAAATTGCATATTGCCTCCTTCTGAGCACAACATATGTCATGGGAAAATATAATCCACACCATATATGTCAAGGTCAGGAGGTGATAATGTAAAATATGTAAAATAAAGGGGGAAATCTGAAAAAATGTGTACAAAACAAATGGAGAGTTGTCCACAAAATCAGCCATTTTGAAGCATGTTTGCCAATTTGAGGATCCCCATAGAAAGTACAATAAGACTTTTTAAACGTCCATAACTTGCTTATTTCATAACCGGATTTGATGAAACTTTTTTTAAATTGTTCCTCTCATTTTACTCTTTCCAATAAGATTGCTTCTCTTCTTGGGTTTTGGTTTCCTTTAACCAAATGAAATTTGTAAATCATCCTCCATATATCTGACTGTTCTGTGATGAATATATAAGTTTAGGAAGATGTGGTCTATCTTCAATATTTTTTAACATTAAGGGAAGAATAAACGAATGAATTGTTAAAAGTTTGAATTAATGATCATACCTCACTGATCAGTTTTGAATGAAATTTGGTCGAAATTTGAAAAAGCCAAGATGAAATAAAATGGAAACTGGTCAGTTTGTATCTATGGAATAACGGAAAGCCCATGTCCAAAAATGGGTTTAAAAATTTGATTCTGCTTGGCTTGGTCAGTATTGAACGGAATAGGAACCGAAATCTCGCCTCCGGGCATTCACTTTATCAAGGAACCTGGATTCCCCCTGACGTAGATTTAAGCAATACAAAACAAACAATATCGGTCTGCGCAGTGAAATGATAACACAACAAACTTGTAATTGATTGAAAATAGTGTTGCAGAGGAACTGCTGTATCACAATTCAAAAAATTTATTTTTACCACTACTGAAATAATAAATCAACATATTTCATAAATACTTGATTGAAATATGAATGTATTCCTTTATTATAAATAAAATATGGCAATTTGTAGAAAACATACACAGCATTTGTTTATTTATCTATTGATTCATTTATATATTAATTAATTTATTCACATCTTAATTTATTTTGTTTTATTTAAACAGGGTGGACTTGTCAGTAATCACAGTATTGCTTTTCAGGGTGCTCTTTATACTAATGATATATTAATGAAATTAACTTCATACTTCTCAGTGAAGAAACTTTTCAAGATACACTGTACGTACTGCTGGGATTTTTTAACTTACATCTACGTATTTTCATTTTTAAAAGTTTTGACGATTGTATGAACTTTCACCATAGTACAAAAAAATACAACTGATACAGTTATGACATTTTTATTTAACATTGGGTTGGTATATATAATATCAGGAAAAGATACACAATTGAGATATAGGTTCTACTGGAATAAAATGATATGAACAATCCAATATTAGGATTTGGATAGTGAAAGTTAGGGCCTCGGTGGGCTGCTGAGAAAGGAATTTGCTCCCTGGAAGGAACTGACACCTTGAGATACAAAACAGACTCTTCATTCTATCTCAGTATGACTCTTATACTTTCTCTGTTTGTTATCTCTGGGTGTATACTTTTTACATTTTCCACCTTTTATTCCACTTATTATAAATCAAACTCAAAGCATACATCATTACCACTCCCCCCATCTCTCTATCCCTCCTTCCTCCTTCGTCCCTCCCTTTCTACCTCCTCTGCTCCTTCCCTTCCTTGCTCCCTCCTGGCTCCGACCCTCCTCTCTGTACCTCCCCCGCCTCCCTCACCTTCTTCCATTCCTCCTCTTGCCCCCCTCCTCTCCCATCTCCCTTCCTCATCCCTTGCTCCCCTCTTCCCTCCATCCATGTATCCTCATGTCTACCAACTCCCTCCTTTCCACTCACCCGCGTCCCTTTCCCCTCTCCATCCTCCTCTCCTCCACTCCTCTCTCATTCTCATGTTACCACCTCCCCATCTTACTCCATCTCCGCCTCACCCCTCCCTCCATCTCTTCCTTCCTCCTTCCCTGCCTCCCACCCCCTCATCCCCTCTCTTTCCTCCCTCCATGCATCCCAATGCCTTCCTTCCATCCTTCTTCCTGTCTACCCCTCCTCCTGCTCCCCCTCTTCCTCTCTCTCCCCCTCGTCCCCTCGTCCTCTACCATCTGAGTTACTCCCTCCCCCTTTCTCCCCCCTTTCCCCTGTCCCTCCCTCCTCTTTCCTGAACTTCCTTCCCTCTGTCTCTCTCATTTTCTCCCCCTCCCCTCTTGTTTTCCCCTCTTCAACTCCCTCTCCCTCTCTCACCCACCTCCCTCCATTCCTATATATCCATCTCCTATCTCCCATTCCAAGAGGAGCGCAGAGAGCCACTTAACCTCTATAAACCTTCCTCTTTTATTTCCCATCGATTCTAGGTAGAACCCTCACAAATATTAAAGAAATACATAGCTTCCTATCAAGGGGAATGTAAATTGATCAGAACAAAAGTCTACCTCTATACACAGATAAAATGCACACGCTCTGACTCCCAAATAACATTAACCAAACTCACAATAATACAAACAAAATGACAGTATTTCACATCCATTCGTATCATGATAACTCTGCATGGAACGAGCTGCCTTGGTGCAGCTCAGCTTCGTATCTTTTTCTTCCCCTCCAAATCAGTTCAGGGTTCCCGCCCTAGAAAAATCAAAGGTTTCCTCTCTTTTTCTCCCGTTCTCTGGTGTCAATGACACAATATGGCAGGGCCTAGGCGATGAGAATGTAATTTGAAGTTGCCAAGCTTATCGGCTGGCTAGATAAACTCTCGACAGTTATTGATTATGGTGGCAGGGGTCCCTAATATTTTGCAGACAAACACAACAGCTACAGAATTATTGCAAGCAAGCAGAGAACATACCAATTCGCATGATTATTATTTTTTTTTGGTAAACACAGCGTATGTTTTTCGTTTAAAGACTTTGAGTTTTAAAGGTATTTTTAGTCAATGATTACTTCACGGTGTTGCAAATTAGAAAAGCTCAGTCTTATTAAATAGAAGTAAACAGGAAACCAACATTTTCATGGAAAATGCAATTTTTGCAATTAGTTAAAACATATTGTTTTGGGGAAAAAGTGTTTTACAGAATGATAAGGCAGGAATGTCAGAGATGATAGGCCAAAATTTACACTAGACTTTTTGCTTTTATCTGATTCAAATTTTGTAAAATGGAATATTATAAAAGTTGACCAAAACTTAATACACAATTTATTTGAAATCCTTTTTTTTTCTCTATTTACTGTGGACATAAATAGAAGTTGAAATTGAATGGAATAAAATTATTAACGCCTGATAATTAATGTGCACTCTCTCCTCTTGATATCTCTATTCATTTCCAGTGGTTGAAAAATGGCCAGCCGTTGGTTATCAGAGATTCCCGTCACAACATCCTCGATTCCGGCTCTCTCTTCTTTCTTCAAGTCGTCGGCAACCGACAAGGCGGGCAGGATGGAGGTGTCTACCAGTGCGTTGCTGAAAACTCTTTGGGAACGGCGTACAGTGCTAATGCCACCCTAGAAATAGCATGTAAGTCTACACCTTGTATTCTTTACACCTTAAAAACTTGGGTGTTAAAGCTGACACCAGTAGGTGTCCCCAGAGGTCCAGACTTGAGGTGTTAACATTACACTTTAGATATTTTACACCAAAGGTGTAAAAGTAAAAACAAAGGTGCTGTAATAACACCCATGGGTGTTGAACTAACACTAGAATTAACACCAAAGTAAAATGACTGATGTGGTTTTCTGTAGACTGGTTAACACCAGTGAGTTATAAGTGATTTCATGTTCTATGGGTTAAATCCTGCCTGGTCACATCCTATTGGTAGGTGACTGTCATCAATTAATTGCAGCTTAATAAAAATGTGTATAGAAACAAATAACAAGCCCATAATTCACTCATAGCCCATAATTTAACGGGGCCCAGAAAGTATTTTAATAAAAAACCCAAAAAGTTTATTTTATTAAAAAACTTTGGGTAAGAAGATCCTTTGCTCATGCATGTCCCACATTGGGGAATAGCCTTCCTTCAGACTCCAAAAGTCTCATATTTACACCTTCAAAATCTTCTTCAAACCTTTGATTTTACTTCTTTATTACAATATTAATTCACACTCTTTCTCCGTGCTCATTGTATTTTACCCTTGTAAAAATAATGCAGACTATTTCTGAATTCATGAACACATTATACTGAGCTGCATACAATCAAGACTATTTGAAGGTAAATCTTTGATAAAGGTATCGGACAATGGGTGGTATCGATTTTATGGGATCTATTTATTCTTTTTGTTTAATATTTAATTTTTTCTCCATTATTTCTCAGATGAATGTGATAAAAAGTAGGGAGTGGTTCCTGAGTGTAAATGGCATTGGATGTGTGCTGAATGGGAAAGACCTTGTGTTTGAGTAGAAGTTAAGTGGAGTGAGTGAGACGGATCAATAGGTATGACAAGTAGCTTCGTAGAAGGTACTCTTGAAAGTGTGTGAGGAGGAGAAATATGAACGGACATGGGTGAGAGAAGGAGGAATGCTGGGAAGGAGGAGGAAGGAAGAACGGACAAATAAGGGAGGGGAACTGGCATTTGTTATCAAGGGCTCTTGGTTAGATCTTAACGGCAAATTCATCTTTATAAAAAGTTTATTTGAATGGTAGAAAAGTAAAACCAACAAGAAGAACACTGGAAACTTCATCAAAATCAGATTTGAAACAAGAAATTTATGACATTAAAAAGTCATTAATACAAGATTTCCTCATTTTGCAAAACAGTTTGATATATGCACATCCTGGTCAATATCGGAATGAGGGAACTGATCGATGATATCAACCACTCATTATTTCTCTTCTCTTTTATTGTGAGAAATATTACATATGAATTTTCTTAATATATTTTATAAACAAAGTTTGATTCCTCCCTGAAATGTGAAAATGTCATCTATGAATTGTATGATTTTATAAAGAGTGGATGGATGGGTGGATGGATGATGGATGGATGGATGATGGATGGATGGATGGATGGAAAGATAGCTTGCTAGGTAGATAGATTGATGGATAGATAGATAGATGATAAGATCATGGATGGGGAACAGTTGATGACGGACAGACCTCCCATAAACAAACCCATTCAGACATGCACAAGAGGGTTGTGCAACAAATATTAAATAAAGTTAAGAACAAAACAACATCATACATTTCAAAATTGAGTTTTGGAAAAATATATTCAACCTATCGTATGGTCAACAAGTCTTAGGGTCTGTGACCTGCATATATTTACCATCGTCCATGGTAGCCAAAGTGGAAAATGCTCAAAACTTTTTTTGACCGTGCTCCTTGTTCTCATAGATTTTTTTTTTCTTTTGAGAAGCATCAATCTCGCTTCTTCTTTCAAGTCGAGTATCTGACCTTTTCGAGTCGAGTGCTCTTTGCCCTCACCTCTTGTGTATCGCGGCAAGCAAATTTTCATTTTCAAACTTGGAAGGCTGCCCCATCTACATGGAGTACTGACATTTTAACATGAATTGAAAGTTAGAAACAGGATTCTTTACTTCATATTCTAAATTATATATTTTTTTGGGGGGGTGACAAAAATACTAATGATGCCCATATTTTTTCTGTTTCGAGTTTAATTTCATCAAACTACATCTATGTGGCCTGAACATGATTTCTTGTTAACATGACGTGTACAAACCTCATTCTCCATGTTATATTTCCTTTCTTTTTAAGGGGGGGGGGGGGGGGGGGGTGATACAGGTATTCAAACGATGCCCACTTTCATTCTGTTTTGAATTTTGAGTTTGATTTCATCGAACTATGTAGCCTGAATTTGAATTAGTTTTGTTGTTGTCCTGCCTGTATTTTCATTTTCTACCCCTCTCTTTCTCTATCTCTCTCTCTCTCTCTCTTCCCTCTATCTCAATGTATCTTCCCCGTTCCCTTTCCAATTCTTTTATTCTTGTAGCATGCTTTTAGTCCATGCTGGCATGGGCCCTTTCAGTATTCTCTTGCCCTGGAGCTCCATAATGTTTTCCATTGAATGCTAATTGACGGCTTAATAACTCTCTGAAACTCGTCAACTGTATACCAAACTCCTTGAAGTTAAAACCCCCATAAGAGCCCCAGTGCACACCACGCCGTGTAAGCGAAGCCCGGCAGAGGAAGCCCATTCCAAAGGCCTGTCTTATTCCTGCGTAAGCAAAGACGGTAGATCAGGCTACGTCGTGTCGTCACGGCGATGGTAAAGTAAGAAAAACACGGGGCGGTCAGGAAAGGAGTGAAATAAAGCTATGAAAATGCAATTGAACTCGAGAGGAGATCACTGCTATGCATTGAGAGTTAGCAGTGACCATAATAGGAAGCAAGGGAGTCAACTCGGTGGAGAAAAGATTAGATAGAGAAGAAGACCTGAGAAAGCAAAAACAGAATCAATGATTTGCAGTAAAAATTGGTGAATCCACTCTTAAAGGGGAAGTTCACTCTGACAAAAAGTTTATTGTAAAAATAGCAGGAAAAATAATTAAAAATATTGCCGAAGGTTTGAGAAAAAAATCATCAAATAATTAAAAAGTTATTAGAATTTCAATTATTTGATTTGTGACGTCATATGCGAGCAGCATTCCTACATGGCGAATGGTAAAAAATAAATGAAATGTCATTTTGTCAGAAAATTGAAAATGGTTTTCACTGTAACTTTTGTATATCAATAGACAAATCATTTCATACCCGATCATGAAAAGAAAACAAAATTAAGTCATCAGGAACCATACAAAATTTGAAATTTATACATTTTATATTACATAACACATGGGGCAGCTGCTCGTTTATTACTTTCTTACTCTTTAACGGATTTTCCTCAAACCTTCACCAATATTTTTTACTATTTTTTCTGCTATTTTCACAACAAAGTTTTCTTCAGGGTGAACTTCCCCTCTTAAAACTAATGTGATTTCGGTGAAATAAAGGAAAAAGAGTGGAGGTGTGAAAAAATCCAATAACATTTTAAAAAATCTTTGTTTCAAATAAATTCAATCAATTTGAAAATGATTTATTGAGGTAAGAACTGCATTTTGAAAATGAAAGACACACATCGTAGGTGAATAGGATGTAAAATGATAAATTGCATAACTTGGGATGGCAATGCAAGACATGACATTAATGGCAACACATGATAATGTCACATAACATAATAGACCTAAATCCTAAGTGCCTAACAACCTCACAATAACATTTCATAACACTCAAACCTAAAATATAGAAAGTTTCAGGATTCAGGTGGATGGATGGAAATAACAAATTACGGTTCAAGAAGAAAAATCAATTATGTTGATTTACAGATGGCGTTAGATTGTGTGTGCCTTACAGTTGAGGAAAGCAAGGTCGACTACTGAGTGAACAAAAGTCAACCGTCTTGATGTTTTTTTTTTCTTCCTTTTGTCTTCATTTTGCTCATGTTCTTATTCCATTCTGCCTCAGTTCCCCGTAATCATCCACCCACAACGAGACTTTAAACTCCCTATACCGTTCTCCTTCCAATGCCAATAGGCCAATCAATTACCAAAAGGGTGAAAAATCATTTAAGTTCAGGGCATTTCTTAATTGCATGCTGTAAAAACTAATAAAAGAACTCATCAGAAATTCTCGGCCGTGCAGGACTCTCGCAGCGGTTTTGGTAATTACTTTCTTCTGGGTTTGAGGCTATGCCTCACCCACTTCTATCATATTTTGATGTCTAAATGCTTGAACTTATTTTTGCCCAATTTTTTTTTCTTTTTAAGCAGCCAATGTATTGGGGGCTCTTTATTAAAAATTGAGTTGTATAATTTGTGCCCATTCAGGTGAACTATAATTGGAGTGAGATTGCATCTTTCGGGGCGTTGTTATTGCCAACAAGAAAGCGAGAAGAAAAAGTGTCTCGGGAGGTAACTTGTCATTTTGTTATCTCCGTTAAATGTTTTTCTGCTTTTGTTAAATTAATGGGTGACCACGGGCTATAATTTTCTTTGCCGTGTTTTGATTTTTTAGAAAGAAAATATATATCGAGCTAAACTAGTTCAGGTTTATGATAAAACAATGTTGTCTTGTGCTCCAGGACTGTACTTATTCTGTGAAAACTTCAAGCCAGCTCTCTGCCATTTGAAACAAGGAACAAAATGTTTGAATATTACTTGATACTTAAAAAAAATGATAGCACTAATATATGATCCACTAATTGAGCTAGAAAAATTGGTTATTTAGCAATAATATTTGTTTTCATCGTGCATTTATTTCAGTCTGACTTCGGCTGATGGGGGGGAGGTTGATTTGGTCTCCATGAGTTGAAATTGAGCCACTATCTAGAGATTTTATAGCAAGCTCGCTCTGATGAAGAACTATTTTTTTTTCATTTAAAATTGAGTTTTCGGTTTACACATGCCTAAAACATGTGTTTCATGAAGGCACTCATTGCAAAGAAATGCACAAGTTCATTGTTGTTTTATAATGTCATATTTTGTTTGATCACGGTGAAGTTAGCATAGCCAGTTCTCTGCAAAAAAAAATAAAAATAAAATTGCAAAAGTTAAATACAACAAGATTTTTTTCAGTTGATCGCAGTTTAATTTAGTGATGGAGAAATGTCTTCTATCTTCTTTATAAACATGTGATTGGTGTAGACACTCATTGCAAAGAAATGTACAAGTTCATTGTTGTTATACAACCCACATCAATTTGTTTGTTTGATCACAGTGAAGTTCATTGTAGCCAGTCTTAAGCTTACTTAGTCTTGTTCTAGACTCCTATTTTGAATCCTTAACTCCCCGATTGTACGGCAAGCCGAATGAGCGCGCATCCCCCAAAACCTATACTTTTGTAGATAATAAAAACCCCAGAGTACAGGTTTTGGGGTTTGCACGCCCACTCGGCTTTGGGTACAGTTGGCGGATAAAGAAATAAATAAAATGGGGTCTAGAGCGAGACTAAGTCACACTGTACTTTAAATCGTTTGATACCTACTTGGTATGTAGGTCTTTAGGATCAGGCGTGTGCGTAAAGTGACAGGTTTGATCCCTCCGTGCCAGTGTACTGTCACAGAGGTTTCAGAGTCATGCCATTCACACCCCCACAGGTAAAAAAGCAATTTAAAAATTATTATACAACGCTCTTTACCATATGAACTTTACATCAGATGTTTAAAAGTTTTAAGCAAGTGTTAAAGATCTTCAAGAACAAAGTTGGTGAAGTAAGTTGCATTCAAAACTTGGTCTGTTCCTATTTTAATAACCTTTTTGGTTGGTTAAAGGACAAGTCCATCCTAACAGAAAGTTGAATTGAAGAAAGAAAAAAATTCAACAAGAAAATCTAATCAATTTCATCATTTTACACCCGATTTTGATGAAATTTTCACCATTATGCTAGTTTTACTTTTCTCTATTCATTCAAATCATCTTTTTACTGGGGAGTCTTGACCTTTAAACAAATTCCTGAGTGTCAAGAGATGTGAGATCTTTGTTAGCCAGCTTGGAACAACAAGGTTTTTACTCAGTTGAGGCAGGGTCTAATCTTTAATATAATTTCTGGGTGTTTTGAGACCTGAAATTGCTAGTAGTTCACTCTTACTTCCGTGATCAGGTGAGGTGTGAAAGCTTCTATATGCATTTGATACAGGAGAAGAAACAGTCGTAGACTCACATGCATGTGGAGTATAGATTCGTACTTCTTACATTCAAGTTTGAAATGGTTTGGCACCAAGACATTAACAAGACAATGTCATGCCTTTCTTGACCAACTCGTAGCTTGAGATGATCACCCTAGCATCTTCCCAAGATCTCCAAAACAATAGCCCATGGTGGACAGGCTTTCTCTCTTGAATAATTTACCATTCAATTTATGAAGTGTACACTCTAAAGAGACTTTCAAATCTAAACCGAACTTATATCTTTTCTAACAGTATCAGTTCTTGGCACTATGAGACACTCATCCAAACTCTGTTTTTCTTATTTTCTCTTGTGCACCTTGGAAGATATTTCTAGATAGATGGTGCTATATAATGGCATTTGATGCATGGTGTGTTGGTGCTCCGTTTTATCTGCTCCTAAATACTTATGCTGCGTACCACCTATCTCATTTTATTTGTTGCTCAATCAAGAACTTTTCAGGAATGGCAGTATCTTCAAATCTGCTCGTAGTTTGTGACATTTCAACATAGACAGATCAGGGGTTGTGCTACAAAGATTTTCGATAGCTTCAATCCAAACGCAAATTGCGATTGATCTAGAACTGCTATGTCTTAGCTACATGAATTTATATCTGTCGCAGTGTGGGTTTGATCTAAATCTATTGTAATTTTTGTAATACGCTTCCCAGTCCTCTGCTTCACAGATCGATTTAACACGGTTGTTTTTCCCGCTCGTTGCAAAATGTCCTCCTGACCGATGAGGGGGTAATAAACGGGTGCCTATGGAACACTCTATTCATTTGCTCCACCTTTCTAAATCAATCGGTGGATATTTCAAGCACTCTTCCGCATTTGCTTTCTTTTTGTTCAGTTTCATAACATGTTCATGCGATTTCCTCTCATCGTGATACATGCCATTACCATAGTCTACCTTTTATCTGTGTCTCCTCTTTAATGTACAGTAGTCCCTATTCCTTAAGATCCAAGTCTACTGTATCTGCACAGACACTCTCCCCTTGTAACTCTTATCTGTTCCTATCTATAACTGTTATATTCATATTTAAAAAGCATGTCTTTACATATTTGTTCTCTTGTTCACTCTCTTTCTCTCTCCCTCCTCACCCTCTGTCTTAAGATCTACGCCTTGTCTAATATGTCTCTCCCATATCTGCCTAAGCCTATTTCCTTTCTCTGTTATAAATTAATATCACCCCTGTCTCATAATTTCACAAACGAGAATGTATCTCCCACTACCCATCCTTCTTCCTTTCAATGGGTAGCATTTCACAAACATTCAATTGTTACAAACAACTCATGGAAACCGTCGCATCTGATTGGCTAAGAGCGTATTTCACACAAAAAAATTACTGGCAATATGCTTCGTGAAATGCCACTGGGATATCTCTCCATAATCCGTCCCGGTGGTTTCCTGCCTCTGCAAACATGGGATTGATTCTGACAACGGCTGAGCAGCAAGCAGGAAAACCATCCTGACATATTTTGCTCATATTCCGCCAATCCTACCATATTTCCTGGAGTGGCATTGATGCCACCGGGATGATCCTGGCTATCAACGGATGCATTACCTGATGGAGGCTGAGGTGGGTTTTTTTATTGGTGCCTTTCCATGGTGAGAGGGTTATCGATGCAGATCTGTGATTTGGATTGATATGATAGACGATGGGACGGAATGTGGGTAGAGTTGCGAAATGGAAGATGCAGATTAGTCTTCAGGCATAGACTCAGATGGAAAACTGTGATCAATGAGTGAGTCTTCACACAAAGACTAGCACATGTAAAACTTGCTGTTTCTATGTATCTTAGCAAGAGGGCCTACACTACAGAAGTCATTGTAGGCTCAATATTCAGACCACTTGAGTGGAGGGTTTGTACAGCAGACTTCGTGTTGATGTGAAAGTGTCATGGTGTAGTGGTTCTGACTCTCCAATTTCAAGAGTCATCGGTTTGAATCTTGCTTCAGGTATTTATTTTTTTCAGCAAGAAAATACAATCCACTCCGGCTGCACTCGACCCAGGTGGACTAGGTGAATGGGTACCTGGTAGGATTTAATCCTTGAACACTTTATGCAAAATGGCGGCTCACCTATGGCCGGGGACATAATGTACCAAGTATGAAGTGCAGGAAAGTTTTATCATATCACTCAACAGAACATGTCAACTGAGTTCAAAATATATATTTAAAAACTAGATGCTTATTAGTTGGTCATTAAAAATAATCACATAATGAAACTTAGAAAGAAATGCTCAAAACAATTTAAATTCAGTGTCAAACTTTGTGTTTTAATCCAGATTACTGTGAAAATTATAAAGAAGATCAATTCAAAACCTAAGTATGTCTTTTGGATCGTGATGCTAATAAGTAGTCACAAAACATTGATAATTGTACATTGTTACACAACCCCTGAGACCTTACTGTTAATTGCTCTTTTGGGTGACAGTTTAATTGAGGTTGGGAGAATGGTAAAGAACTTATTCAACATGTTTTGTTAGTTTTGCTGCGGTGCTTTCTACTTTAGATATGAACATGTCCGAGTCAATCAGAAGAAATGGCTGTCCAAACCTGTCAAAAGGATTTGAAATTGTCAATCGACAGTGATCTGGAGTTCTTTCTCTCCAGAGAAGTTACGAACAGCCTCACCATTTGCTCTCATGGATTTATCCACCTTCCTCTTAACTCATCTCCCTCTCTTAAACTCAGAAACCCTCATCCGCATCCGCATCCTGCATCTAGGCAGGGACGGAGAAGCTCTCTTCATTTGCTTCACACTGCGAGAATTCCTGAAACCCTTCGAAAAGTCTCTGTAAAAGATCTTGTGATTTTAACAAGTACATGTAGGCCTGGCCTCTTGAGCTGGTATTTTTGTCAGGAATATAATTAGTAATTTGCTTTCATACTGGAAAAAATAGGCCCAACTTGATATTTTTTTAACGGGGTAGATCAGGGTTAATTTCCAGAACTGAATGTAGATGTAGGCTTAAAGCTATTAGAATGTGAATCTTGTAATGTTGGTATAAATTTATTATCTGATCATTTGAAAATTGAAGGAGTGAGGATTCTGTTCTGATCAATTATGGAAAAGACCACCGACCTTGATTTTGACTTAGATGTGGAAGATACAAAGTTCACCAAACATTGGTTGTCTTGAGAAAGTTTAGCATCTGACATACTTTCCGAAGTAGGTGATCTTCCTTTTCCGTCTCTCAAGAACTGTACCACAGTATCTTGTATGTCATCACCACCCCATCACGGGTCACAACTATCCACCTTGTTTTCTCTTAATCACTTGTGGATCTTGGTCTCTTTAACTGATATTTATTCAAACCTCACCTGGGATGTTGTACCTGACTCACCTTGTGAAATCCTCAGGCAATCAGGGTCTAGTGGAGTATCGCCCGCACACCTGTCCGATGGAGAGTGATGGCTAGTCTCGGCCCACAGACCTTTGAGGTACCTTGTCAAGAGTTGGAGGGGCCGCGTCTTTCATGCAGAAAACCTGCAAGCGGCCTTTCATTTCAAATTCTCACACTCCATTGGCCAACCTTGTACAGGTCATTTTACTCCGGTTTTAAGGTGTTTTCCCAACTTATTGTTAACCTTTACACTCTTTGATGTTCTGTTCAATCTGTATGGTGTAATGAGAACACCGCTTAGTGTGGTCCTCTTTGGACACCAACTGGTGTTTTAACACTCAGTTTTTACAGTGGGTGATTTCAAGTTCAGTGTTGACCTTTTGGTGTTTGTATTAGGTCATTCTTTACACGATTATAACACCGAACATAAAATGAAAATGTTCCTGAAAAGTCACTCACTAGTTTTTGAGCTGTCAATGTGATCTGGATCAGCTTTACAAACTCTGAATAGGTTTTGGAGCTAGGGGAAGCAATCTAAATTGTGCTACCAACACCGGACTTGAAATCACCCAATGGAGTAGATTTTTTAAAAGTCTTAGAGCTTGTATCAGGAAAAAAAAAGTGTCAGATGAGACCCCAAATTATCTTGTGTACTTGGAAGTTTAAGTTTCAAATGGGTCTGATTGAGAAGGTCAGCCTCTAATACATGTATCAATGTAGCAATTTATGAAAAAGGGCTGTAAAGAGAGAGGGTGTTTATATAAAGATCCTAGATCATTGGCAATCCTTGGTCTTGTTGAGGGATGGACGATGTAGTCATACAAAGATTGATGGAACGTCAATCAATTTTTTTTCCTATCATAGATGTAGGTATCAGATACCCGAGTGTTGGTTCACAAAGATTTTAGTGTGACTGAATATAATAATAATGAGACTTGTAAAGCGCCAAATCCACTCTGTAGAGTGCTCAAGGCGCATAAAGAGCTAAGAGTTAAATAGCAAAATTTTTAGAAGATTTTTGAAAGTTTCGACAGAGGTACATATTTTTATGTCTTCAGGAAGGCTGTTCCACAAAGTGGGGCATGCAAAAGCAAATGATCTTTCCACCCAAGTTTTTGAAACTTTCGGAATGACAAGTAAGCCAGTGGTGGATGAGTGCAAAGATCTGCCTGGTCTGTAGTGATTGGTAAATGAAAGACTGTATTGTGGTTTCTGATCCACGAATACTATGAAAGGCAAGTAACAAAATCTTAAAGATAATCCGGTTTTTATATTGTACTTAATAAGAATTTTCACAACTTATAAAAGAGAAACAGAAAGGAAACAAGTGTAGAATATATTATCTTTTGAAAACCATGTCAAAATCTATCAAAAATAAAGATTTTTGTATTAAGAATGTCAACATTTTTGGTGCCCATATGTCTATGTCTGGGCCCCCTCAAAGGTTTTTGGCTCAGTCATTACACCTCTGCCTGGGCCTACCCATGAGCTCACATGGATTATGCCATCATCACACCAATGAAGCTTACACTGATGGCAACTTTCATTCTTTCTTTCTTTCTATCCAACTTACTCTCCACCCTGCCTTTTTATTCCATCCTTCTCTCATTCCTTGACTCATCATTCCTTCATTTGTTGATATTGACCCTCTTTATAGTGTGTTCATGTTTATGGGGTGATACCACAATGTTTATTATGAATCATTGTTTTATTGAAATCTTGGTTTCGCACACCCCATCTCACCCCTCTCCATCTGTTTATTTTCTTCATAAATCTAGATGACACTACTATCAAGACCCATTTAGTGAATTCTTATTTTCTTATAAACAAAGCCCTAGCTTTTCATTTATTCCGGGGGATAGGGCAGGCAGTTGTCATAGACTAAATACATCATCAATCTGGAGACGTTCTGTGCCGGAGTCCTGACCATTATCGCCCGTAAATACCTGTCTGAAATAATTGCCCCAGTGCCATTATTAGTCATGCCAAAGACCCAAGGCATTTATAGCTCTGTAAATCAGTTGGTTAAGGCCTACGCGAGCACGATGGAATGGAATAAAACGAGAAAATTACTCCACTCGCTTGCTCTGTAACTTCGTGGATTGCTCTAGAGGTGCTTTTGAGCCGACTTGATCACCAAAATACCTGTACATTTACGAGATCTTTGTATAGCTCAAAATACCCAATAATCTGTACTAACATCCACCCACAGAACTGGAAATTTCAATGCGACACTAATTCACATTTAAATCTTTGTAAAACACCTCCCTGTTATTCTTGAATCATGGGTTGGTCTGAAAGTTATTTGTCTGTGTCCTTATAAAGTTTGAATGAAAGTCACTGGTGTTCAGGCTAGAGTATGCACTACAGAACAAAGGTGTAGAACCACACTGTAAAGGCCAGGGTGTTAGACATTACACTAGTTGGTGTCCCTAAAGCACCACACCCTAAGGTGTTCAAAATTACACCCTAGAGAATAAATATAACACCAAGAGAGTGTATGAGTCACTACCAAAAGAGTTGTAACAGCGCGCATATGTGTCAAACTGACACCAAATTTCAACACCAGTGTATGATGACTGATGTGGTTCTCTGTGTACACCAATCAACACCATAGTATCTCTGCTGGAATGAAAACAGTGTCACACAGTGTGATCACAGTGTGTTCACATAGTGGACTATGTGGAAATAATATTCACACTGTTTAAATGCTCAAATTCAACAGTGTGAATATATTTTTACACTGTGGACACCTGTACCCAACAGTGACTGTTCACAGTGTGGTCACATGGTCGACTATGTGAATGTATGATCCACACTGTTGAAATGCTCAAATTCAACAGTGTGAAGGTATTTTCACACTGTGGACATCTCGACAGTGTGACTGTTCACAGCGTGTCCACATGGTTGACTGTGTAAATATGTGATTCACACTGTTAAAATGCTCAAATTTAACAGTGTGAAGGTGATTTCACCTTGCATTCCACACTGTGAACACACTGTGGCACACCCTTTGGGACACTGCTCTTTCCAGTAGGGTTTTGCCATCAATTTTTTCAAGTTTTATCTAAATTTCTCTCTTTATTTTTTATTGAACTTTTGATTAGATCTGAAAGCCGAGTTTCGGGAAGAGCCAGTAAGTGATCAGCTGATCTCGGGAGACTCGGCAGTTCTTGAGTGCACCCCACCCCGGGGTTACCCCACCCCTGAGGTCACATGGCTGAAGGATGATGAACCAATCATACTGGATAATAATAGGGTCAAGATCGTTGAGGACGGGAATCTACTGCTCAAAGAGGTAAGCATCTATTTGATCAAAGTCCTGTTACACATTTTAATCATAATGATAAATGATGATGATTGCTCCATTTACAGTATGGCAATTTGTGAGCAGCCAATTACCCCAAACCAACAATACGTATCTGGGGAAGGTTCTCTATAACTATCCAAGGTAATATAAAGGTTAGACTTATTAGATTGCTTATCTTAAAGAATATTTCTTTTCCTTCTTACTGTCAGAATTTGAAGTTGAAGTTGTAAAATCACGTAATAGACAAGGTACAAAAGTTTCTTTTAAATCATCTTCTTCTGGACTTCTTGGAAGTTTCACTGAGATTGCATAGTGTGCACTGTTTTAGGGCTTGAGGGAACCCAAAATTGCAAACCTTGTGTTCTCCTTGAAGCACACCTCTCACTAAATTCCTTTTACATTGAAGCAAGTTCCTGTGTGGCTACTTTTGATCAATTATGACAAGGTATATACCATAGAGGATACATTTCAAACTTAGGATGTGCTTGCCATACCTCAGATGCCATTTTTTAGCAACTGATTTTTGGTTTGAGGGTGGGCGATCACATATGCATATTTTGTAATTTAGAATAGAATGAAAATGAAAGCACGATATTTCTCTTGATGTGGGTGGAACTGGGGAGTTTCAATATTAAGTTATTGGGGAAAGATAGCTTGGCGAAAAGCAACTTTGAAGTTACTCTCAACTATTTTCTGCTCTATCTTAAACAAAGGGAGCGACAGTTGCCTATAATCCTGTAGATACAAGTTTTGGCGGTGTGAAATACAATTCACCTCCACGGAAATAGTTTTAACGATACCTGTAACATACCAGATGTGGTGCCCTAGTTTGAGGTCCTCCTACACAGGATTTGATAGTGTAAAATTCCTTCAGCGTTCCTTTACACAGTAAAAAATGCTGTTTAAAAATTCTAAAACGCTGTGCGCTATATCAACCCTACAGTAGTTGTTTAAACAGTTGAAACAAGTGAATAAAATCTTAAACAATGTATGTTAATATTTAATACTTCTCAGTAGATTAAGCATGGCTGTTTAAACTGTTAAGCAACTGCGGTAAGGTTTCTTTGGTATACACTGCAGCGTTGTATTACATTTGAAACAGCGGTTTTTACTGTGTAGCACAACAGATGGGGTGACCCTCGACTAAGGTCCCCCTACGTGGGTTTTGGCGGTGTGAAATACAAGATGAAACAAGTGTACACCTAAATGAGGATGTGGAGATAGACATATAGATGACAAACGCTTAACATGTATGTCCTCCCCGCAGCTGACATCGATATTTGTTACGCATGGAGGATGCATAGAGCGTTTGGTGTTTATGTCGCGGTCTGAGCGTGAAGTAATGAGCTAAAACTTCTCATGTAGGATGTTGACATACAATGCAGTCAGCTTATAAACACTCTAAGAAGGATTGGTCAAAATTATACCATTTTCTTGGTTAATATTTTAATATGTACGACCAATCGATTTGGTCAAAATCAACCAAATTTCTTGTAGATTTTAACTATTGTTTTGGTTGATTTTGACCATTTTGGGGTCTATCCGAGAATGAGAATGGTCATTTTGACCTATCTTTTTATAGAGTACATAAGAAGACAAATTAGCGTATCATTTGAAGGGCTATATTTTGCAGAACAAGCAGTACCGGTAAATCCAAATTATCATCATGGCATCATGTTTGATATTGATTTTCTAAATATTTAATAGTGACTATTCAGGGCAAGTCTATTAAATATGGGTTGTCCCAAAGTATACAATTTGGCCATTTTTGGGGTGGTATGGGTTGTGATAAGAGTGATATTGCCTGTTGCCCCTCTGTATTGTGCCGTACTTTCAATAGTCATTTTCTATATATTTAATATTATATTGTTTGTGGCGGACACTATTTTTTTTTTTTGGGGGGGGGGGCTCTAGGAAAGATGGTTGTCCCAATGGATATCTATTTGGCACTTTTAGGGGCGATATAGGCCGTGATAAGGGTGGCATCACCCATCAACCTCATGTATTTCTAATGCTGCTCGTAGTAGATAGAATTCAATCCAAAGCACTAATGCACTTTGGTGCCATGAATGGCCTATTACAAAGATTGGAGGCCGATGAGTGAATGTAGGAGAGAGAAAAACATCTATAAGAAAAAAAGCTCTGAACAAGAGAAATGTCCGGAGATATGAAAGACTACAGTGATTGGTGTTCTTTAAAGACTCATGCTAAAATGTCTTTAATCATGCATTAATATTTTGTTATCTTTTAAAACCTGTAGAAAAGTTCAATACAAGCTCATTTAGTAGGAATTAAATGCTGGTAAATCCCCCGAAAGTCCATATTTCTACTCCAATTCATCATTTGAATAGATGAATATTTATGACCTGAGAGTTATGATGTGGATAAAAAGAAATAAAACAAATTGTTTTACAGGATGACTTTTGTGATTGACATAAAAATTCATTTTGATCAGGCACCTAATTGAAATATGCATTTTTATTTCTTTTCTATATAAAACCGGATACAAAACATGAATTGGGCTGAAAATGTCAGGATATAATCTTTGTCTCTAGTTTCCTGATAGCCAATCACTAAGTCTATAAGATAAGTGGTAAAAGACCTCTTTTAGAAGAAAAATCAACACATTGCTTAGAGGTGGCACCAGATGTGATTTATTTACTGGCTATGCTATATGAGTTCGTTTTTTTATTTACTTTTCTGATCTGAATAAATTCAAACAAGATGATTGTTAATTTGGTTTTTATTTTCTTTCTTATTTTTTTAGCTGAGGAAAGATGATGAAGGAGAGTACAAGTGCAAGGCTCAAAACATGGCTGGGGAAATGATCAGCAAAGAAGCTTATCTCACCGTTCAAGGTATGTCATTCATTTCATTTTTCATAAATATTAAAAGACAAACAAATGTTCAGATTTTTTCCATGATGTTTATTAATAGCATGTAATTATTTTTCACTGCAAAGGATTAATTTCAAATACCCTTACATGAAAGATATAACATGAAAAAATAATTCTCAACAGTTCTCTATCATTCTTGTTATATTTCCATTATTGTATTGCTTTCAAATACCCTTACATGAGAAATATAACATTAAAAATAATTCTTTACAGCTAGTCCTCTATCATCCTTGTTCTATTTCTTAGTGTTATCATATTTCCATTGTATTGTCTGTCAAAATGCAGAAATTAGGGATCAACCTTGACAGGTCTTTGGCCTTTCTTGATCCACCACATCCTCTGCATTTTCATTTTCCTTTGTTTTACTAAAAACATTAATCTGTCGCCAAATAATACTTGATTTCTTTTTTTTTTTTTTTCAAATACAGTGAAGCCGTCGTTTATCAACCCGCCTCAAGATACGATCACAGCGCCGGGTGAAGCTGCTGTTCTCAGATGCGAGGTTGAAGGAGACCCGCCTCCTACGGTGTCTTGGAGTCGAGAGATTGGCGATCTACCGCAAGATAGGTGTGCAAATATTATATTACTTATTCATGTATTATGCGCATAATTAATACCTAGTGCATTAATACCTAATTTTTATGTGATTTTCAATTTGATATATTAAACTAAATTTATTCAATCTAATCTATTCAGGAGCTAGTCCTCAATGATTGATAAAGATGTATTCAAGAAAATATAGCTGAAAAGTCTATTTTGTATTATCATTATTATTATTATACTTGCTAAGAGAGATATGAGGTGGTATGTACGGTGGCATGATTCTCAAAATGGAGATGGATTTGTCTGTCACAATATTTTCATGCTTCCTTGAGCGTAAATGCCTGTTATATTGATGAGATGTGGTAGATGATATCACCCAGTCTTGTGCACAAACTGTATTAGGTTTATGATTTTAAAGACTAAAAAAAAATTCAAGTCCATGTTAATTTTCTTTGTGATGATGATTCTAAATATCAATAAAATGTAATGAATTTAGTTCAAATGGATTAAAACGCAACCTGAGCTTGATTTGTGATGTTTACCAATGATGAAACTATATACATTAAGAAATGTCACTGAAGAAAAAGTAACAAAATCATAACCATTCTACTTTGAGGGATTGTTGTTGAATCTTCATTAATATGTTCGTATAATCTGTTTACATTCTTGCAAAGCAAGTTGAAGTTAGGATCGATCTCCCATAAAAAAGAGAGGAGTTAATTTTCTTTTTGAAGTTCTATAGTGTTGTCAGGTTATCTCTCTGTGGGTACATCGGTAAACCTTAATTTTTACCAATAACACAATTTTTTTTACCTCAGAAAGTTTGTATGTGGCTGGCATCCTAGTCATTCATAAATATTTCTATTTGATTTGAATTTTCATTGCAGAAGTCAGCAGCTTGCTGATAATTCTTTGCGAATTCGTCACACGGAAGAGCTGGATGACGGCGTGTACATCTGCACTGCAGAGAATATCTGGGGTACAAGTGATGCTAAGGCTAGGCTCCGAGTCAGTGGTAAGTGTGTTGTATACTAGTTTTTAATAGGGTATCAATGTCAGAACACAGAAAAAAATTGAATTATTGTGAATGTCAAAAACCCTATAAATGTACATAATTATATCGAATGAAAGTTAAACTGCATTGATGAAAATTTGGGAAATCAATGCTACATCATTTCCGGCGAAGACCAGACGGGTCATATCCCTGAAGAAGGCCAAAGTATCTAGATGAAAATTTGGAGGTCAATAATTTTTGCCAAATTTCATTTGCATAAGGATCAAAAGTTTAAATTTTGGAACACTATATATGTTTTTTTTGATAGGTTATATTTCTTTCATGGTCTCAGTCTCTTGGTTAATAAATAAAAGGGTGGATATCAAAAGATAATAAATTGTAAAGCTTTACATGAATTTCAAAAGAATATAGATTCAGGGCCTGTTTCATAAGACTTGCTATGATATTAAATTTGCAATAGCAGTTTAAAGCTATTGAAACAACCCAATTTGATTGGCTGATGGCAAACTTGTTATCTTTTTTTTAAAAGGGACACTGACAGTATTTTGTGGTTTTCATTATTGATGGCTGTAGGTATAAAGTGATAGGTTGTACAATATTGAGTTTCAAAGAACATGTGATGAAACATACTGGATTATAGATTATATACCGGGAAGACTTAACCAAGGGAACAGATAGAGATTAATGTACCAGGAGCCTAAGTTACACAACACCCCTGTTCCATGTGAAGGTATTTGCAAATTAAAACCATCTTGCGAAGTTATCCATCATTGTATGAAGATTCTTCCCCTCTTCTCATATATATACCTTTCCCCCCTCAGACAAGGCAGAGATTAATTTGTTGTACATGCGTCAACTTGACGCGTCGTAATTGAGTTTGGGCCCGCGTAATTCTGTTCTGTTACCTACACCCCTCGCCATAATGCATATAGCATGTCGGGATTAATTCAATTTAGGTTTGCTACGGATAGGATTGCCTCCAACATTTTCCATCCTCATCCGAAATTGAGGCTGAAAATTGTCCCCGTTTCTGTTCTGCAGCATCGTGTTATCAACGATGAGTAGGGCAATTCCTGTGTCTTTTTACCAATTCTTTATATGTAGATTATCGTTGTTTTAATTGCCGGAAACCAATGCATTTCAATACAGTCCGATAAAATGGTTGTAAATACTTGTGATATGTTCATTGCTTGCATTGATTTCACTCATGAAGGGTTGGTCTACTTTGTATGATGAAAATCAATAATACTAATTCATTTTAGTTTGTAGGGAAATATATACAGGCAATGCTTCTTGGTTTCCAAGTTGTTACCCTTTTAAAGTCCAAGTTTTTGTTTTCTCGATATAATCCAAGATAGAGAGATGCAGGGAAATAGCAAATGATTGAAATGCAATACCCTTTCCAATAAGCACATGCTCAACTTTATCTCTCTTACCGCATCAATGTGGCATGCACATAAAAAAGAAGCGAAAAACAAAAGTACTTCTGTAATTGCGTTTACAAGGAGCATTTCAGAATGCACATTCTGCTTTTTGAAAAAGGCTGTGTTAACACACCCATGGGGGGAGATCAAGAAGTTTCCGTGTGAACCACCCTCACGAGTGGGAAACCAACCTTGTATCTGTTACATGATTCAGTCAATAATTCTTTATGAACATGATATACATGATGAAGATAGATGGAAAGGGACGCATATGGTCGTGTTATTAGGTGAATCATAGAGAGGATCCTTCCTTTTATAATAAAACAAAATCGTGCATTAGATCAGTGACAGTATGTGAAAGACAGGCCAATATTAAGTCATATGATGTGTATGTTTCTTAGACTTTTTTAACATGAATTTAGCTTTGAAGATGAAGTTGTAGAGTTATGTTTTTGGTTGTAATGGAGAATGTTTTTGTGCATGAATTAGCATAATATGAAGATGAATTTACTACAGTAATAGTAAATATTTGTTGAAAGGAACATAGAACTATTAATTAACTGACGGTAAACTAATTGGCCTAAATTCTGAACTTGGTTCAATTTTAAGTCTGGGCCCTGTTGCATAAAAGTTAACATTATGTTAACTTTGCAATGCAATGCTAACTTGCAAAGATTCCTTGATTGTGATTGGCTGTTGAGCATTGTTACTATGGAAAGCCAGTTGTGACACAAATCTCTAAACAAAACAAGTTAGGTAAATTGATCTGCTATTTTGACACATAAATTATTCGTAACTTTCAGGAAATAATAGATAAAAAGGTTTTCTTCATAATCAAAGCATGAATGAAGGTTAAAGCAAACATAAGAAACGTGCAATGTAAACAAAATTTTGACATGTTCAGCTTCCCGTAAGTTTAGCGTAGAATTAGAATGGATTTAAGAATATGGGATATTGAGTTTAAAAATTTGAAAGTAATCAAATTTTTTCAATATAATTCTTCCACTAATTGTATCCTATAGAAATAGACAATCGATAATTTAAAATCACCATTTAATTTTAAATCTTCTTTTTTTAGCTGTGCCTGATTTCATCCGTGCTCCTCGTGATAAGACCATCCATGTTAATGAAATGGTTCGCTTTCAATGTGAAGCGGTCGGAAGCCCGCCCCCATCCATCCATTGGCAGAAAGCAGGAACAGAGGTGAGTCTCCAATGTATATCGATCATTCTCATTTCATATCACTAACGAGTTTCTCTGAACACTTGTACGTTAAAAATATGAAAATTATTATTATGAATTATTTGTATTTGAAAGAACTACTTAGTACTTGAAAAGAACTACTTTTTGACAATTATATGAACAAAAAATGTGTTTGAATTGAAACTTTGATGAGGTTCCTGTACTGTATATTTACATACTGGTATCTATGCTTCACTTGCAGTGTTTTACTGCTCTATTCTATTGTCCAGGGTCCCATCTTACAAAGAGTTATGATTGCTCCAATCAACCTGAACAAAATGTAAATCCTTCAATGTCATTTTTTTTCTCAAGGAAGTTGGCATGATATACTTTGTAGACACCGAGGAAGAACACTGAACTGTCAAGGCAACAATTATATGTCTGAGTATACATCATGTCTAGGAAACATTTTGAACAAACATGCATTTGAAATATTGGCGTTGCTGGCTTTCTTTAGTTGTGGTTGATTGCATTGATCGTAACTCTTTGTAAGTCGGTGCCCTGAAGTGAATAGTTTTGCACAATCTGTGCTCAATTAATGCAGAATACAGGTGTTTCCTTGTAGGTTTAAGATCAATCTCTCCTTTTACCATTTACTTTGAATTTGCAATTTTCTTTTCAAATAAAATTCCATGTCTTAGGATAATCTACTATTCATAAACCAACAAAGAGGGCGCTTTGAGGTGTCATCTTCAGGTGAACTTCAGATCAATCCAGTTCAAATGGAAGATGCAGGAACTTATATCTGCTATGCTACTGGTGGAACAGGAGTCGCGGAAGCAAAAGCCGTCCTGCGTGTTCTCGGTAAACCCTTACACCTTCTTTCCTTCTCCTTAACTCAATCTATTCCTTACGTATATGCTTGCAATATATTATCTGCATGACTCACTAACTTCAAAACAGCCTATCCAATATAATTTCATTTAACTCTTTATATTCATTTAGATATTATTTGGAAGTATATCTTCTCTTTCTCAAGAAGATGTGAAAAGAAAAGTACTTTTTGGTCTTCGAAAAATGTTTCTTTAGTAGAAACTGAAAAAAAATTGGAACACTTTTTTTATATGTTGATTAAAAAATTGCCCAAATTCCCTGATTCATTCCTTTCATTTTCTTAATATCAACTTTGATATATTGGTATCCTTTAACTCGCATTCTTTGACTTGCATACTCGATTATACTAATCTTGCTTTACTCTTACTGAACATTATTTGTTTTATTTTTTCTTCTCTTATTCCTGATTTTCATCCTTGGTTCTTTCTTCCTACTGGCATGCAACATATTTTATCATCATTTCTCATACATCCTCATCTTCACCACCACCATCACCATCTTTCTGCATGGTTGCTATGGTTACGCCATCAATCCTTAACGATGGGATGATGTCCGTTACACTCTCCTCCACCACCACCACTCACCCCTTGGTTGTCCCATCACATTGGTTGCCATGGGAACGGGATGCTATCGCTACCAACTGCTACCAATGATAACCCTAACCCCCCATCATCTCTCTGGTCCTCCTGGGCTTTAGGGAGTGGAACAGGTGGAGACGAAGGTGAGGATAGAAAACGAAAAGAGAAGAAATGGCATCAGAATTCTCACTTGTTACAATATAATTATCATATTATTATGATTATTATATGTATCGTTATAATTATCTTCATCATTAGTATTATTATGTTATTTTACTTCAATTTCCTCTTCTGCTTCCTCTTCTTCTACCTCTCTTCTTACTATTCTTGTATGATGATGATTGTGATTATTATTATTTCTTTGTTATTAGTATTATTAATGATCATTATGTTTTTACAACAATAAATAATGTCATGCATGGTAATTATAGAATTTCAAGGCTTCAGTGGAAAAACAGTGTCTTTGAACATACCATACTTTCTTAAAGATATTGATTATAGGTGTGAAATAATGTCAATAAAATTACTAAGCATTATTGCTTTGGACTTTGTTTCCAGTCTAAAAAATAAAGAAAATGGTTAATTGAATGGATGTCTTGATTTGACCCACCTGAAGCAAGCGAAATGGAAGAACGTTGTCCCTTGTTGAATTGATATCCCTAAGCATGCAGGGAACAAGAAAGAGAATCGGGAGAAACAATCAATCATCTTTAAAACGTCCAACAGTTGGAATCAATTTAAGAAGAAATGGGTCATTCCTGCTCTCTAGTAATAATAATGAATTAAGTTGTTGTAGGGAATCATGAACAATCCAAGGAAGTATATATGAATATACATGTAAGCCCAAGTTCATCTCTTGCCTAAATTGAGTTTAAAGGACAAGTCCACCCCAACAAAAACTTGATTTGAATAAAAAGAGAAAAATTCAACAAGCATAACACTGAAAATTTCATCAAAATCGGATGTAAAATAAGAAAGTTATGGCATTTTAAAGTTTTGCTTTTGTTCACCAAAATAGTTATATGAACGAGTCAGTTACATCCAAATGAGAGAGACATCACTCACTATTTCTTTTGTATTTTATTATATGAAATATGAAATATTTTTATTTTCTCATCATTGTCATGTGAAATGAAGTTTCATTCCTCCCTGAACACGTGGAATTCCATTATTTTAACATTTTGTTCTTCAGGCAAGGAGGTCCTAATCGTCAAATTCGTAAAAATTGAAATATTGTATAATTCAAACAATAAAAAACAAAAATAGTGAGTGAGTGACATCATCGACTCTCTCATTTGGATGTAACTGGCTCGTTCATATAACTATTTTGTTGAAAATAAGCGAAACTTTGAAATGTCATAACTTTGTTATTTATTTTCAGCATTGTGCTTGTCTGATTTTTCTCTATTGATTCAAATCAACATTTTTCTGAGGTGGACTTGACCTTTAAAAGATAAATACCAGTCCTAACAATATCAAACTGAGTTGGAACAGAATGCAATGAAATTACCACCAGAAGGAAATAACATGGAAACAATTGTCATTATTATCCCCCCAAAATTATTTCAGCACATAAAGAGTTTATCACATTTTCAAGAACATGTGTAAAGGTCAACATAGAGAGTACAATTAATTATCAAGATAAAGTGTAAATTGAAAGAGAGGGAGGCCCAACTGAACCCCCCCCCCCCTCATGTACACACAATGTTTAAAATCAATGCATATTGCAGTATATTTATTTGCTTCAGTGAGACTGGTTTTCATGATGATCTTACCAATTTCTGAACATTTGAATTGTTCATATTTTTCTTTATAAAGTCTTATTGGAAAAGGTTTCCTAATTTTACTAATCAGAGATATATGACCTCCCTTTGTTGAAGATATTCTCCCGAGTTTGGCCGGTTGCCAGTAAATTTAATATTTATGGTTTGCTCTAATTCAATCTTACCATTATAGGAATGAGATGATAATTGAATTTGGTTTTTCACTTAGAATACCTAATAAATTTTCAAGATTTACAGTAGTAGGGTCATTCGGTCATTTCACATCGAGGTTTTAGAAATTCTTTTCAAAATCATGAATATTTCTTTTTTGTTTTATTTTTTGGAATCTCCATTTGCTTGTTTCTTATTTGTTGCTAACCCTTTTCATTTTGGAAAATGCAACAAATAATGAAATGAGGAAAATCGGGAAGTAAAATTAGTATTCATTTCATTCATTTGCATTTGCGATACATGTTCTTTTACATTTAAAGTGTGTGTATTATCAGTAACATACAACACTTTTTTTCTTATTTGTCTTTCACTTACTTTCCTACTCTCTCTATTGATTATTTTCCTTATCCCATTTTCTTTCTTTATGTTCTTATTTCCTTCTCCTCCATCCTTTCTATTCCTTTTCCATTGTTCAATCTTGATTATCCTCTTCTCTTCCCTTTCTTTCTTTCTTTCTTTCTTTTTTCTTTCTTTCTTTCTTTCTTTCTTTCTTTCTTTCTTTCTTTCTTTTTTCTTTCTTTCTTTCTTTCTTTCTTTCTTTCTTTTTCTTTCTTTCTTTCTTTTCTTTCTTTCTTTCTTTCTTTCTTTCTTTCTTTCTTTCTTTTCTTCTTTCTTTCTTTCTTTCTTTCTTTCTTTCTTTCTTTCTTTCTTTCTTTCTTTCTTTCTTTCTTTCTTTCTTTCTTTTCTTTCTTTCTTTCTTTCTTTCTTTCTTTCTTTCTTTCTTTCTTTCTTTCTTTCTTTCTTTCTTTCTTTTTCTTTCTTTCTTTCTTCTTCTTTCCTTCCTTCCTTCCTTCCTTCCTTCTTTTCTATCTTTCCTTTCTTCCTCTCTTGCCCTCCTTTCTTTCTCTCTCTCTCTGCCTACCTCTCATTTTCACCAATCAACCACGTCAGGTGAGTCATTAGCTCCGCCCCCAATCATCCAATACGGTCCGGCCAATCAGACCTTGTTAATAGGATCGACAGCTACGTTCAGATGTCATAGCAATGGGAACCCATCCCCTCACATTGAATGGACTAAAGATGGAATAACACTCAGCACTACCAATCCAAGGTATCTTTATTTCTAGGAAACTTACCCTCAAATACTCAATAGGGCCCACGCCATATATTTCACATCCATTTTTATTTTGCATTCCTACTACAAGATGGAAAATTCGCAGAGTATATATACTCTATAGGGCCCACGCCATATATTTCACATCCATATTTTTTTGCATTCCTGCTACAAGACGGAAAATTCGCATAGTATATTTTCACAAATATTTTGGATTTGTGCATTTGTATTTCACTTTGTGTAGAAATATCAGGAAGTGAAAATTTCTGCTTTCACTAACGAAAATAAAACCACCGCAAACAGATAAGCATATACGTTTGACATAACAACTATGTTTTACAAGAACGTTTCCTGTCTACATTTTTTATTATCATATGAGGCATTTTGGGCGACCTATTTTTTTCTAAATGCTTACAAGATGGAATGGGCAGCGTGTGAAAATGTAAGAAATCAAAGAGATGTGTAACAGTACGATGTGTCCCAAGCAAAGAGAAGAATAAGGGGTAATCAGTAGAACTAGCAGTGAGTACCCAGGGATATTGATAAGTTAAATGGATAATTTTGATAAAGAAACACTGCGATCAATGCATGGCATGGAGTACGCAGTGGTAGACCAATCTCTCTGGGATATTGGCGAATGAATACATCACAATAATTGCGCAACACGCGCACATGCTTTAAATGTATGTAATGAACCAACTAGGCAGTTGACAATTTTCCTTCGACTTTGTAGGTTTAATGTGATGTATCCTGATAGCACGTTGGAGATCACAAGTGTTCAAATAGATGATAGTGGATTGTATACGTGTATAGCCACAAGTAACAGCGGAGAGACCAGTTTATCAGCCAACCTCGTCGTCATAGGTATGTATCTATAGCCAATGATTTCTTTTCAGTTAAAGAGTAATGACACTACTACTAAAAATAATAAGTAATGATAATAATAATAAGGATGATTATGATAATACTTATTTACCCATGGTAAGCTCTTCAGCTCTGATGCACTGTTTTCCCAGCGGGCCTGGCATAACATAATGTTATTACCCCTCTGCATTCCACTATGATTGTCGAGCTCCCCACAAGATGGCTGAAGGTCCCATTTTAAAGTCTTTGATATGACTCAGCCAGGACTTGAACCCACCACCTCCACACATCACTTTTTGGAACATAATCTCTTCTCTTCTATATGAACTTTCCTCTCTTTGCTGGGGAAGTATCCATCATGTCCCGCAATTGCAAATTCAACAACTTACACAAACAAAATGGAACATAACAATAACCGCGTGTACAGTATCATTGTTCATTCATGCCATAATTATCATTCTTTAAACTTAGTATTCAACCAGTTTGATCCATTTTCATTCCTGCAATTTCCAGATACACCTGGGACGTCCGAGAGAACTGCACCCAGTACCAATGAGCTTCCTGGCTCCCCCTCGCAGCCTCTACGGGTCAATGTTACCAGATCGTCCATACAGGTCCAATGGACTGCTCCCGCAGCTAGTAGGGCGCCCTCTGTGACCGGGTATCAAGTGGAGTACTTCAGCCCTGAGCAGACGATAGGTGAGAGAGGGAAATGGGAAAAGATTGTAGTATGTAGATAATGATAATTAGACCTAGTAGGTTTTAACAAGTCTTCCTTACCCCCATAGAAGCCACAGAGAAATTTTGTTAACTTGGTAAATGGATATTGGTGTCATAAATCATGAGCTCATTTAAAAGGTATCACAAGCATTTTGGGTGTAGGTGATGCATATTTGAATTGCTAAATGGTAGAGATTTATTCAAACAAAAGAGATTCTTAGAAACTTTGTACGATGTATGTGGCTGATGTTTTTATTTTATATGAAATGATAATTACAAGATCATGAGATTATGAATGTTATTTATGTGACTCATGTTCTCCTATTTTATAGAAGGGAGAAAATGTTGGGATTTTTTGGTGGTGATGATTGTTGGCTGTTGTGGGGAAACGGATGTTGTTGAGTAATTATTATGAATATTTTGATGACTTCTTGACAGGTTGGGTGGTAGCTGGAACAGGCATCCAAGGAGAGACATACAACATCAACCATCTTGTCCCTTCATCCTCTTATCTGATGATCGTTCGAGCAATTAATTCTAATGGTATAGGTCCACCTAGTCCAGTTTCTGAGACCATCGCCACTACTGGTATGTAATCAGTATCTCCTATCCGGGCCATGATTCATTGATCAAGTGTTAAAAGTTGTAGTGATATTTCTAGTTTTTAGCAGTCATAGTATGAATTTCTTCTACATTTAATCATTTACCTGTGTTGGTTACCGTTGATCAATTTGGCTACATATATAACGGTACACAGCTTATGATGTTCTTTTTCGAAATGTCAAAATTCATTTCGGGTGACTTATTTTTGGCTAGGGGGTGACAGATGATCACTGTGCTTTGTTATTATAATGATTGTCATCGTTGTTATTGTTATCATTTATTCCTATCATTAAATCTTTCTGACATTTTCAGATGAGACATCAAATCCCGGACCTTCTAGAGAGTGCCTGGTGGATAAATCTTCTATCTCTGTTGAGATCACAACAATTATTGCTCTAAGTTCAACCGCCATCAAAGTCTCGTGGGAAGTCCATGTAAGTATACAAAAAAATCCTTTTAAAACAAACTCATCATTGTCCTGCTTGCATTTTTAAAAAGTAGTTGTAGAATTCGCTTCCCTTCATTGTTCAAGAATATCATTGTTGTGTAGGTGGCATTTGCTTTAAATTTTAGAAAGTTGTTTCTTGTAGGATGTATGTTTGGATATTATAAATTTATTATGAGCTATACACATTTTTGTGTCTTTCACATATGAATGTCTCTGGTGATTATGTTATTCTGGATAAAAGTTGTTCTGGATAAAAACCCACCTTATTATATATAAACGTAAAATAACAATAATGCCCCCAGACAGATGGGTTGATTTTGTTCTAATGTCTATCGTTCAATTGTCCTTTTTTTAAAACATGATTAGGCCCCTACAAATGACGACCTGATAGATGGGTATCAAGTCCGGTACCTCCTGTCCGACGGAGCCAGCCGGACTCACTTTCAGACGGTAGTTGGGATGATGTCAACCATCCTCACAGGATTGGATCCCAATGTCGACTACACTGTGTCTGTAAGACCACAGATATGTAACAGCAAGGGACAGGAGTCACCTTCGGTCGCTGCGAGGACTATGAGTGAAGGTAAGACTGTGAGTCACCAGTCATTCTGATGGCTTGGGTTGTATCCCACCGCTGCCACCATTACATTTCAATCACAATAGTTATGTAATTGGTAAATGGTGGTGACTTTTTTACCTGATTGCTAAGAAAGCATGAATGCTTGTAAGCAAGCAAGCAGAGGACCAGTGGCTGAAAGTCCTCTCTGAGGGACCTGGTAATGAGGATTAATTCCTTACCAAAGGGCACTAGCGCACCAAGGGGGAATCAAACCCAGGTCACCGGAAACCGAAACCCCCACTCTACCGACTAAGCTATCGCACCTCCTAACTGAACCTAGCTGATTAGGTAACTGATAATCTCATCACGCCATTAGTAAGGGATAATTTCCCAATTGTTGCATAAACATTATGGAGTACCCCACCACAAGAGGGTCATATAGAACATGCACTTGGGCAGATCTTTGGTGTTCACACAGTGCACAACGTACAGTCTGAATAAGGGAGACTAATACTTTGGCTGCTACTTATTTGACATGTCTTCACTCTAGATTGTTAAAAGTGTAAAATATTTGTCTGTGCTTGCTGCATCATTGCAGAGTGATAAAGAGTGATAAAGTAATAAGCACTATGCAAGCAAGAATGATTATTATCGTTATTACTTTTCTTCTGCATAGGTTCTGGTCCACTTTGTATCCACGGCGACAATCAAATCTTACAAAACAAACTTGACGGAAGTAATGTTCACATTGTTGGAACCGAGACGGTTGGATCAAATGCCATACAAGTCAAGTGGGAAGTAAGTCGTTTTGGTTTCAATTTCAGTAAAAGCTTTCACATACAGCTTCAGAATTAACTTTACACCATAACATATGGGAGATACGTAGGAAAGTGGTCTCATAATTATATTCCTACCTGTAGTAAATTTGTATTGAATACCTACTTTTCTGTGCAGTGTGGTCATTTGATTATGAGAAACAGCCTTTTTTTCATTATTGTACATCATATTTATATCTTTATTCTGGCTGCACGATATTGATATTGTTATTAATAATAATGTCTGATTGAATCTGTTGATTAGGGAATAATACAATTGTTTTAAGGGTTTAGGTTCATCCAATTTATATCTTAAGCTCTTTATCAATAACCAGACAGTCACTATCAATATTAAAATTAAGAAAGAATTAATATAACCCATTACTTGTTGTTTGACAGATGGCACGGAATGCAGTGGCTTACGTCGAAGGATTTCACATCAAATACCGCTCTTCTAGTTCTTCATCGACAAATTACTCGGTGGAGACGATCACTGGTCCAGCTAGAACGTTTGTACTCAATGGTTTATCCTCGTGGAAAGAGTATTCAATCAGTGTACAGCCTTTCAGTGGGCTTTACTGTGGCGCAGAAGGACATCAAATAAAGAGCTGGACTGCCGCTGATAGTGAGTGCATATTATCTGCAGGAAATTTCCATAGGGTCACATCTTGTACAGTGTCTCATTTATTGAGAGACACAATACAGACACTTTATTCTAAATGGAAGAAATTTGCAGGAAGAGTATGGTTAGAGAGAGAAGAATGTACTGAAAAAAATTGATACCATACCATGTACAGTATGCAAAGCTATTCCTGAATAAAACACGTTTGACTTCAGCTAATCATTGCACACTTAAGATTTGCAACACATGTACACAACAGAATCCGTATTTAAATATGCAAATCTGCAACTTTTCACTTTCACGAAGTGAATTTCTTTATAATTAATGTTGATGTCATATCAATGATGGTATCATGAAAGGTAATAAATGTGTTTTGGTGTCAAATCAAGGTTGGTCATATAATTTTGTAGAATTGCCCTTGGTAGATAATGTATCCTGGCTATTGCAGTTTGACAACTCTTAATAATTTTGCATGAATTTCACCGTAATGCGTGGATCTCATTTTCCCTCCCAAACAGGACCAAGAGGACCACCGAGGAACGTGAAAGCTCATAGCAACGGGACCACTGCGGTCCTGGTCCGATGGCAGGCCCCGGCTCGGGACCTAGTCCAGGGCTACATCGAAGGCTACTATATATCATGCAGGGGCAACCAGTCATCGCAGGCCAGGAACAGGACCATCCAAGGCAACACGACGTTGGTAGGACGGGTGGGCGGTCTTCAAGCGGGCAAGGTCTATAAGATTCAGGTTGCAGCGTTCACCGCAGCCGGAGCTGGTCCATCGAGTCCGGTTGTCCTCGCCACCGTAGCCACACCAGCCCCCAGTGAGTACAGCTCGTTGGCGCGTATTCCGAAATCGGGCTTAATTTGACACTGGACTAATGTTGTAGTTCAACTATGGATAGCCAGTTATGATGCAAAGTACTTGACAGTAAAGGGTTTATTTATGATCGCATTTATTACTCAGATCATTCATAACTATCTGAGAATTATAACTTAAATTCTGGTCTAATGTGTTGTTTAACTATGGATAGCTAATAGTGATACTATTTTCTTAATTGTAAAGGTTTGATTTATGACTCGCATTTATTTCTGAGATCAGTCAAAACTCTGAGAATTCTCGGCTAAATGCATAGTTTAACTATGGATAGCCAATTGTGATGCAAATACTTGACAGTAAAGGTTCGATTTATGATATCATTTATAACTATCTTGGAATGATGACTGAATTAGTTTTTTTCTGCATTCTGGCTTGATAAAAGATTCTGACAATAATATATCAACATTATTGTGCTGTTGACCCTTGCCAGTTGCTGTCATTATATTGATTGTTGCCAATTTGCAGTTGATGCCGCACCCGGACCAGGTGACCCCGAGACCATGGACGGGGAAACGACCAAGCCGTGGGTGTATGCAATCATCGCCACCATCGTCTTCATCATCGCTCTCGTACTCATCGCTTTCATTCTTAGGCGAAGGAGAATGAAGCATGCTGCAAACCTCACAAAAAGTAAGTAGATTGAAAAGTAAGTAGAAAAAAAGTAATTAGATTGAAAAATAAGTAAATAGAAAGATAAGAAGATTGAAAAGTAAGTCGATTGAAAAGTAAGTAGATTGAAAAGTAAGAAGATAGAAAAGTAAGTAGATAGAAAAGTAAGTAAATTGTAGATAGAAAATAATGTAAATTGAAAAGTAAGTAGATTGAAAAGTAAGTAGATTGAAAAGTAAGTAAATTGAAAAGTAAGTAAATTGAAAAGTAAGTAGGTAGAAAAGTAAGTAGATAGAAAAGTAAGTAGATAGAAAAGTAAGTAGATAGAAAAGTAAGTAGATAGAAAAGTAAGTAGATAGAAAAGTAAGTAGATAGAAAAGTAAGTAGATAGAAAAGTAAGTAGATAGAAAAGTAAGTAGATAGAAAAGTAAGTAGACAGAAAAGTAAGTAGATTTAGATAATATATAGATATCTTGTATTTCCAAATCAATTTAAAATATTTGAGAAAACAGTCACAAATCAATAGATCGTATGTGTACAATATTATGTTTAAAGACAGAGAAAACAGGAGGGTAAAAAAAATCCCTAAGAAATTAATTTAAAAGCTGATGATGATTATGTGGTTGGAAATGGTGTACATGTGAAAAGCCAAGGATGGATTAGATACAATACACCAATGTTATATTTGCCCATTTCAGTGTGCTTAACGTATATATTGATAATAATTTACAGTATATAATTATATATCACATATGTTGAAAAATATGAAGTTCACTTGCAGTAGGGGATCTTAGTAAAATGATGTCATTACATCAACATTTACACTGAAGGTTTATCATATCCATATATGTAATGTTAATTGTTTTTAAAGGATTTTGTAGTGCAATCATACGGATGAGCTAAGATTGATACTATGATGTGCACGTATGACACGGTATTGACACTGCAGTAAAACTTTGATGCATGGTTATATTCATTACTTGTTTCTTTATTTTTACTATATAGATCCTCTTGGGATTGAAGGGGCAACTCACATGTAAGTTAATCCATTCTTACACTTCTTTTCATAGCATTAGGCACTTATGATATTAGTATGATTAAATGATATGTTTGTAGATTCATGATATAATATCTTGTTTATGTTATATAATAAATTAAAATTATAATAATTAAAATATGGTGATTAATGATGATAATAATGATCACAATAGTAATGATATTGATAACACTAATAATTACAATAATAATAATGATAAAGTAAAATGATAATTATGATGATGATAGTCATAAGAATAATAATATTAGTGGTGATAACAACTACAATTGTGATAATAATCAATATCTTGATCTTCCTACTCAGGACAACTCTGACCAGTCAATACGATGGTCAACCGACCAGCAATGGTCATCCCAGCTGGCCTCCAGATCAGACCTGGCGCAGCAACAACTCCTCGGAGTGCCAATCGTCGAGTCTCCATGGTAACGGTTCCGCCACCGCTGCAGTGACCACCTTTGCCCCTCAGCACCCTAACGGCTCCTTGCGCAGTGTGCTGGGAAAGAACCAATATCTTCAGCCCCACCATAGCGGGGCTACCACTAGCCCAGCTTACTGGCTCTTAGAGGCTTACGGTGCGCTAACACTCTTACTAACATTCATCCCCACGTCTTAGTAATGCCACAATAAGCTGTGACCTTTCACCCGAAAACCCGAAATTAGTGCTCAAAGTAAAAGACATGTATTGAGCTTGGATAATCATATCCTGGGCTTTAGAATGATACATAAAATTGATACAACACAAAATTGATCAACACAAACTCATGCAAGTACTTGATTAAATGCAAAAAAATAATGTGGGAGTTCCCCAAAAATATGGTAAAAACAAGGTGTAGAGTTCTGTGTTGACTCAAGCAAGCTCTTGAATCTTGTCTTGTATCTCAAACTTAACAAATTGAGATATCGACAATAAGAAGAAATAATACTCTTTCGGATAAGATGATTTAATCAGTTTTTCTTTTTGAAGACCATGTTGTTTTGGCTTTTTACAGAGCGACTTGTTGGTTTTGGGGTGGCTGGTCACAAATCAATCTTCAGGCAACTTGTCAGAAGTCTGTGCCACGTCTTGTAACAGGAATGCCGCTATATGGGCGCTATGCGTCGTTTCATTGTAGCATTCTCTCATTTTCTGCTACTTTGTAAAGCCAAATGTGGGTTTGGTATGATGATGGTGATGATAATGATGATTAGGATGATGATGGTGATGATGACAATGATGATGATGATGGTGATTGGGATGATGGTGATGATGATAGTGATGATGGCGATGATGTTGATGATGGTGATTATGAGGATGATGATAATGATGATGATTATAATAGGTTCTGGTATAGCGCCTGCCTCTGGTGGGTGCCCATGGCACTTGCTTAAAAATATGAAATGTCTCACAAATTTCAATGTCTTTAAACAAAATAAACGCTGCTACGGGATTCCTGCAGGAAAGGCGCGACTCTTGACTTCTGACAAGATGCCTTCTACAGTAGTCTCTGCATAAGTCAGCTCAAATTTTTTCTAGACCTGGGGGTGTTTCACAAAGATTTAAGTACGACTTAGAGTCGCACTTATGTCTATTTGTCTATGTGTATTTGCGTGCGGTATAAAAGGAATGACCGCATTGGTCGGATCATGTGAAGAGGACGCGCACTACTGCGTATTGATCAATAAGATTGCGTGTTGCATATCTTGTACGCATTGGCAGTTAAGTGCGACTTAAGTCATACTTAAATCTTTGTGAAACACCCCCTGGTGGGTATTTCACAAGGAATTCAGTATGACTTCAAGTCATGCTCAAAGGTCAAGGTGCAAATGTTACTTTATAACGCTGAACATGGTTGACGTATACATGGTAGTGCGCGTCCTGTGTGCATTATCCAACCAATGCGGTGATGCGTTATATACCTCATGCAAATTTAAATTTAGGTGCGATTCTAAGTTGCACTTGACTCTTACTGAAACGCCTCCAGAATAAGCAAAACAGGTTAATCCATTGCCACTGGAACGGAGTCATCCCTGTGCAAAGTCAATAGGAATTACCAAATTTGGTAATCCAAGGGTTAATTACATATAAGTCAAACAGATTTACAAGATCCCAAGAGATTTGACTTACGCAGAGCCACCTTTATTTCATATGGGAGGGTTTTGTCTGATAAGGACAAGACTATTAATCTTCACTCCTTATCCTATTTCATTTTGCCATCCTTTTCCAAGAAAAAGTCAAATTATAATTGCTAATTTCCCAAATTGTCATGTGTATTGCTGAATTTGTTTTCCCAAAGAAAAAGATGACTCTACATAATCATTATTGCCCTAGGAAAAAAAATTGTTAGAATTGGAGTGAATCCATGTCTTTCACACATTCTCCAAGGGAGCATTATGAATAAAAGTTAAAGACCAAAACAGATTTTTTTTTTTCAGCGAGATAAGATTTATCCCATTTATTCAACAATAGATTTATGCATGATTATCTTGGTTGTATGTTAGTAATCTTGATATACAAAACAATGTCTTTTGAGCTGGGCAATAGTTTTGACTGTTGCCCTGCTAGATACAATCAGATATATATAACAAATATTGACTAGTCTTTTATTCGGGCAGTAGTAAAAAAAAAACACTACCCCTGAATGATCTTGATGATATTCCTCAACATTTGGTGTCGGTGAAAACAATAGGCCTTTGGTGATAAGACCGTGGGGGGGGGAATAGTTTTACTAATGCCCTCAAAAGAAGTCAATTTGCAATATTAATAGCATATGCTGAAAACAATGTGTGGCAAATTTAAGAATGTGATGTTTAGTGTGTTGGATTTCTAATATGAGATGGATTGATGTTTGTAACAAGCATGGGGAATGATTGTGTGCAATTTATGTTTTATATTTAGTATTATTATTATTCGTGTTCTATTTTTAATATTATTACCATGCTCACAAACATCACAAGCCACCAAAAAAATAATAAAAATGGGAAAAAAATGAAGCAAGCCAGCTTCTTAATACTAGAGGATGCGGATTCCTTCTATGCATTTTGTGATAAAGCATTTAGTCAAGAAGTACAAGCACTGTTTTATTCTATTTTAATTTGTAGTTTAAAGGAGATCATGAAAATGAATGTCTTTGAGTACCATAAAGCTCCTCAACTGTGCTTCTTGTTGGAGTGTAATCATATTCTAAATTCTGTTCAGTTAGATTTATTCGCAACATCCTTTATTTCATGATAAATTCATTGGCGATTCTCTTCCGAAACATGACCTTAAAAGCAAGATTAGATTCATTCTTCTTCATAAACATCAGATTTCACTGATGCAACATTAGTCTTTCCTTTTGTACTGTCAGCATATATCTTAAAGTCGCCCTTCCCACAATGCATTCTGTCAAATTTCTCTTATCGCATTACATTCCATATCTGTAACATACATCATACTACATGTATTACTCCTATGTATGTAACACAAATCTTATATAATATTTATGTTACATTCCATGTACAGCATATCATGTAGTACATATCATTTATTACATACCATGTAGTATTACATACGATACCATATATTACATACCATATTTATCACCTAAACAAAATACTATCATATCTTACAGCATTTATGTGCAAAAGCATGTCCTTAAACTTAGACGCAATTGACTGCATATATACTCTGTTACTAATAACAAAATGCAACTGAATTTGGCTTGCTCAACTAAGTAAATATTGGCATCACTAATATGCTCACTTCTACTGCTTAAATTTCCCCCATATGCATTGAATCTAAACAAAATATTTATTATATACAATAAACCCCCTTCCACTTATTGTGCAGTTTAATGTTCATCCGAAATTAAAGGCTACTCCAACTATTCAGTAATTTGTTTTTTTTGGGCCTAAGTTGTATTAGAATTTCAGCCATAAATGTACACATAGAGATAACACAGCTTTCATGAGGTGAAATTAATCATCTTAAGTTCCTCAAATTGGCAGCATTCATTTTTTTGTTCACACTTTGAAAAGATAAAATATAGATACATGTGTCAAAATTATTTATACATGTAGATTAGTAGATTTACTGAAAAACTTTAAATTGGCATCGTCTATGTAGAATTCTGTCTGTAATATCAATGGGATTTATTTTGTTAGAACAGATACTTGATAGTGTGGGGCTATTGAATCACTGAAGAGAGGAATTTCAATAATAGATGCAAATTTGCCTTCACTTTTTCTGGGAGGAGTATGTACCCATTCTAAAACACAAATGCTTAAATTCTACAGTTTTTCCCCTCAATGAATTGTTTTTCTTGCTATCTAGTTAGATGATTTTTTTATGTTATGTGGAATATATTTGTTTGTTTTTCCCGTACAGAATCAAAAGAGCAAATGCAAGCAAACAAGGGAGAAAAAGGAGATATCGGTACACATAAAAGCAACCATTACAACAGGTAATTCACATAGTTATTCTAATCCCAATTGGTTATTTATATTTTGCTTTCATATTTATGATTTCCAATGTATTTTTCTTAATCTAAATTTATGGAGTCGAAAAATTTGCATATTCTAATGAGGTGATAGCAATTAATTGCTAATTTGAAAGAACAATTCTGATTGGTTCCTAGTCAGTCTACTGAGCAACATATGCATGCAACTATGATCTTGATTGGTCATTTCATTTAGCGATTAATCGCTAACCTTTGTGTTGCGGGACCCAGAATATGTAAAACATGGACATCTTTGTTGTTATAATTTACAAAGTGGAACATATTTCTGTGGCCCCAAGAATCAATTGTACGAGTATGTGTTTATGATTTCATTATATTTTATGAGTGACTTATGTTGCCCATTTCATTCCTTATTTTGTTGCAGCAACAACGTTCCTGTTTATGCGGTTGTCGACAATGAATCCGACGACGATGACGAGAGTCCTTCCTGCCCGCACATGGCCCACACCCTCCCTCTTAATCAATGCAATCATATGCTACCGGAACACTGCCAGTCGCTGCCACCTCATATGACAGAACCGTATGCGTCGACTACGCTTGTATTACCTCCAAATGTAAGTCACCCCTCTTTCGTATTCTTGCATTATGTGTTGTGTCATTCTCATTATCTCATTCCAAGTGGCTGTTTCAGATCACTCTTTGTAAGTTCTAATTGACTTCACGAACTGGTGATCATTTCTTGCAGTAGATGGTATTCACCAAATTTTCATTGATGTTGATTTAGCGCCTAAGAAAGGAACGCCAGTTGTTCGTTAAGTCGCTTGTAACTTATGAAATTTCTTTATGAAGCACCCGCCAGGGGCCAATTACACAAAGACTTCTGACCGTTGTAACTGCCATTATTGTAGCTACTATGGGAACCTTGATTGTGATTGGCTGATGAGCCATGTTAGCTGCCATAGTAAGAGAGTTATAAGTTGTAACTCTTTGTAAAACCAGGCCCATGAAGTAACTACTTGTATTAATGGAAGAGAGGGTGTTTCAGGTATGGGTTACTGAATTTTTGGTTCACTGCTGCCATCCCATCACCTTCACCACCATTCTCAATTATGATAGAGAAAAGAATATTCAGAATAATAATAATAATAGAGGGTATTTATATTGCACACATGTCCAACTTGTTACATGTAGGTGCTGGAGGCGTTCCTATATTACCCGGCACAGCTTTTTAAGGAATTACTTCCTACTGGTACTCATTTACCTCACCTGGGTTGAGTGCAGCACATTGTGGAAGAATTTCTTGCTGAAGGAAATAACGCCATGGCTGGGATTCGAACCAGCGACCCTCTGTTTCAAAGTCAGAAGACTAATCCACTGGGCCACAACGCTCCACATATAGAATAGCATATTTGAACAGAGTCCAGTATTGTATCCTGAACATGAAATGTCGATTTTATTTTCTTATTCTTACTCTGTATCCTTTATTGACTCACAGATCAGAGAATACATAGCCCAAAGGCAAAACTGCAGTGATACCAGCTCTGGATCAGCGTCCGGATCCATCACTTACCCCTTACCAGCTAGTCAACATAAAGGTAGAAAGAAATCAGGCAAGAAGGCCAGACCAGGGGAAGACGGTGGACCTCCATTGCCCCCACAAAGAGGTAAGATGAGGTTTACAATTAGTTTTGGAGGGTATACACGTAGAATGGGTGAAGGCACACTTAGGGATAATTTTTGTGCCTGTCCATCCACTACACTGATTGAGAGAATCATTAATATATCTGGGCTGAATGCTCCACAATCCAATTGAATGTGAATTGAATATGATTGATACTATTTTTTTTAAATTGAGGTGTTTTGAAGATCAATCCAGGGGATAATTTTTGCGCCTGTCCATCCGTCCACTACTGCTACATATACATTAATCCGCTCAGGGGGAGGGGGGCGTTTCATAAAGCTGTTTGTAAGTTAAGAGTGACTTTAAGAATGACTGATGATCCTTTCTTGTGGTGAATGATATTAACCATTAAATGTTCATTGGTGATTATTTAGAATGGTTCACCAGTAGTTCTTAAAGTTGCTCTTAAGTTACAAACAGCTTTATGAAACACCCAGCAGGATGCTCCAAGTTTTCAATCAAAGTTGGTGTAAAACTGATCGTAAATATTTAATCAATTAGATGTTTTTGAAGGTTGCCAGAAGGTCAAATGTCACCATCCAAGATTAGATTCGAGGGACATGAGGTAAAAGGTCAAAATTCATAGAGGTTAATTGTACCTCTAAAAATGTCTTGTTCTTGTGATAGCAAAGAATATGACAAGGTGCCTTCTCATCTAAGATCAAGACTTTGGTTGCTGTCGGGAAACGGTCAGTTCTGATAAGAAGTAAAGGATATTTTTCTTTTAAGGTTAACTATTCTCATTCTTTCTGTTCATTTGCAGAAGGCTCACACCTCTGTGTTGAATGTCAAAGTGGTTTGAGCGATTCTGGAGCTAGTTCACAAGGTTTGTAAAATATTGTATTTTTCTTTTAATTTGTCTTTTAAAGATAAATTCCAGTGTTGGTAACGATCTCAAAATGACTTTTGATAGAATCTAATATAATGACCACCCAAGTGTCTGTTTGTATGAATAAGAAATATGTGCCAAAGGATTCTGGAAGAAATTGTGTAATTGCTGAGAAATAAGCAAAATAAGCGCGGATTCTGTCACTTCCGTCGGGTCTTTATTCCAGCAATATTAATACATTGTCCCACGTGTTCCTATCTGTGTTGGTGATCTTCAGTGTGAACATTTTTCAGCGTAGATTTCAAGATTTCACAAAGTTCAGTTTATGTAACTGTACCAGATCTAGATCCTCAATGATATTCTGACAATTAAGCCTGGTTTTACAGACTTTATCATGAAATCAGTGTTTACTGCAACTACTGTTATTTCTCTTTAATGTATTCAAAGTTTAGGTCTGACACGCACATACCAAACATTGCATAATTTGGGAAGTGATATTGATCTGATCTGTTTTGGGTTTGTTAAAGATCATAGGGGTCAATAACTTAATATATACTGTTTTTGCAGTGAATGAACCCAATTGAGGGATCAACTTCAAACTTGGTCTAAATGACAATTGGTCTGATAAGTTTAGGGGTATAAGGGTCAAAAGTCACAGATGTCATATTACATGATGATGACTTGTTACTTGTTATTTATGAAACTGTTTGATGCATATTTTCAATTGTTAGTGTGGACATCATAAGGGTATTATTTATCATCATTCTCATACAGGAAGCAGAAGAAAGGTCAAGACACGCACGGGAGTGGGTAGCAAGTACCCAGCATGCAATTGGACAGAGTTCCTCCCTCCCCCTCCAGAGGAGCCTCCGATGGGATCGCAGGACTCGGTAGGCAAGATCAAGTCGCCGCCTCCCTGTAACAGTCAGGCTTCGCATCCTCCGATCCACACTCATCCGACGTTCGTACCCATCCAGCCAGCGATGATAGGGGGGCACCATCCACACCACGCCCCGGCGTTACCCATGAGACAGCACCCGCAGTATCCGGTGTACCCTTACACGCACCCCCATCCGCAGTCCAACGGGCTTCCACACACCCTCCCCGTGGTCTCCAGGGGGGATGAGCAGCAGACCACCACCCTTCCTATCCATCGACCGATGGGGCTGGTCAACGGACAGATGTACCCGATGCCGACGGGCGGCATGTCCGGAGGGGGGCAACCCCTCGCCCCTCATCAGGTGTTCGACGATCCGAGACACGAACAGCTTGGGAGGGAACTGCTAGAGTTCAACGACGATTTGATGTCGCAGAGTGAAGCGATGTCGGATAACGAAGAAGCTTTACCAATGCTACCAAGAATAGCTCCTGATGCAGGTGCGTCATCAACCCCGTTCCATCACTAACTCTAGCAGTAATCGCTCATTTCAGTAACTTATTTAATTTTTTAAGAAAATGCTTCCACATATTGTAAAAAATTGAAGTTATTAAGATGTATAGATAACGTATTAGAGTTTCTTTGACACCATTTTCGTACCAACTCCTTGGAACTGTCATTGAAACATAGAGATGTATAGATTATCTAGAGTGCGGGGTCCCCATAGGCGCGCGTACTTAACGTCTGTGATCGCGTGGAGCGGGGTCGGCCATTGCTCGATAGGTCTAGATTAGCAAAAGTACCCGGATGTACACATAGCTCGTACGTGTAAACGCTGGAAAAGGAATGCCGTCTCCGGCCTTTTTTCTTGAAGAAAAGAATCCAACCTCATTACAATCGAAAATATTAATGACAAATTGCATTTCAATTAACTATTAGTGTGATTACATGTGGATTAGGCTCCGGGATTAGGCTGTGAATTTGGCATTTATACCTGACTTCTCTGGATGAAATTCTCTATTTTGATTATGATTTTTTGCGTTTACCTCTCTGCTGTTTATATGCCTATTTCCCGGCGGGGCCTATTTTAGATAATGATAGATGACAATGTGTATTTATATCAGATAAAAATGAAAATATACAACGTACATTAATGGAAAGATTGAAAATTAATTCAAAAGACAGTGAATTAGCCCATCTTCTGTGGATTTCCCGACCTTGAACTGCATCGTCATTTTCAGTCACATTTCCTCCATTCACGTTCTTTGATCATGTTGATTCCATGTTCTCTTGACCAATTTGTTTAAATTGGATATGATTTTGTAATGTCCACGTAGGCCTACCTGTATGTACCTTGCTGTAATTTTCTTTGAAATATATCATTTTTTAATGTACACTGATTTATATAACTTATATAGCGGTTTTGATCTTTGATTACTGGATGCAGGGCATTTCATTATTGTACTTGGTAAGCATGAGTGTTGAAACTTGTGCTATTGGTGCGATGCATGTGTAGGCCTACGTGATGAATTTTCCCATAGGAACTAATAAATTCCAAAACCTGTCGGCCTATATGGCACTGAAAATGAAATTTAAAATGTCGTGAATGACTTTTTACTGTTCCAACTTTTTGCTTTTTAATTTGCTTCACTTTAAGTTACTATTTTTTTTTTTCAAATTCGCTGTTTAGGGGGTGCATGGTGTAATTAAAGTGACATAAGCACCCAAGCAAATTCACTTTCACAATACTGATCGAGAAGAGTATAGAAGGGGCGCATTCGGACACCTGAAGTGAAAATGAACACTGTCCCACCAATTCCAAAACCATTCCACGCCCATATAATGATATCATAATTTTGTTCATCCATAGAAATAACAAACCTGAATAATCAAACTCAGGTCCATAGACTATAGCAATTGAAATCAAAAGAAGAAAACTAGAAAATCAAATTCAGTATATACTTTTAAAATGACAAATAAAACTGAATATGCAAAATGCGTATTTATCTGTTTAGTGTACGTTTTGGAAATCTTTGCCATAAAGTTAATCGACACAGACACAGTTAATTAACACAATAATTTCATGAAAAGGAATATACAGCTGAGATTATAAATTAGGATGATCACTGAACAGCGGAATTTGTAAAATCGTATTCCAAGTATTTGTAAGTTTTATTGTCAATATTATTGTTTAATAGGTATGGTGTTGTATTCACAGTTTTGCAGCCGCTTTTATATGATAAGTTTATTAAGTTTGCAATTATCTCTTTCATGTCTGACATTGTTATAAATTGGTTTTATACACTCAGTTTTAGTAATAATATTCTTTAATTGTAGTAAAAATACGAATTATCATATCCTCCTGAACCGCCCCTTTTCTTCCCCTATATTTCTCCTTTTCCTTCTTCCTCTACTTATACTACTAGTATTCTGTCCTTGAATTGTTCATATAATATTGGTCCATTGGAATCATCATAGGATCACAAACACCAGCTATAGTATCAACAGAATATTTCAGCTGAATTGCTATATCAGCATAGTGAGCCGGGTTGAATCAAGTCCGACTTTCGAGAAAATCAAAATGAATTGTTTTATGTTGCACATTTTAATTTGTTTACTCTCCGAAATTTGGAAATGTTTGCAAGTCAATAGTACACTGTAAACATCCTCCCCCCCATTTAGGCCTCCTGTACATTGCAAAATATTGTGCGACTACATGGATGCGCGCATTTGATATGCAAATTTTGCTGTCAACGAACTTTTCTATATACATTTATCGCATGTAAGAAAGTACAAGTCATACGATCGATGGTTGCCTACATTGGAAATCTTAATCATCATTAACTGGACCAATGCGTAGATCATTTTTAAATATTATCAATAAAAAGTAATTTTATGATACTCACGAGTTATTGCGATGTTGGTTACATCGACGTTTAAGCCAACGGGGTTCAAAGGGAGTTCGGCCCTATTCTAAATTTCTATAAATGATTTTTATATATTGTGTAGATATATATAGAAAACAACAATTATCAAGTGAAGAAATAAATTATCAGCAATCAGCATCATAGTAATTAGGAAATTATACTTGAAAAAATACAGTCGTATTTTTTCGCGTCTCAGATGCATCAGTCACTGTGATAGGGCCTATGAAATGTTTGACGTACTTGAATACCAAATTATATTAAAACATATTAAATTTATTTGAGGAGCTAGAACGATATGCCTAGGCCTACATGTTATTTTCAAAATTCATCACTTCCAAATCATTAGAAAATAGAAGTCATATCATTATATCGAAATGTTATGACCCAACTAAAAAAATTATTGGGGATGTAGCCTATTGATCTTTGGCATACTAATGTAGGGTATGTGCCGGTTATGTGCTATAGATGGGCCTTTATAGGCATGCCTGTCTTCAGTTTTGTTCGATTTTTTTGTTCATTTGAACTTTAATCTAGTGCAATATTTACAATTTTGCTTTTCAATTTGCTTTCGCTCTCATATGTCATCATTTTGTTCCGGTTCTATGCTCATCCATGTACATGCCCCATAGGTACTGTACGCGCATGGCAGGCTGCGAAGACCTATCGAGTAATGGCGGCCGGTCTCCGCGAAATCACAGCGATTTGACGAAGTACGCCCTCTAGCGTTATTAAGTATATATCTCTATGCATTGAAATTACATAGTATGTACGCTGCATCTCCTGCTCAAGTTATATTCCCATAAAATGAATGTTGCTTTCTCCTTAATTCTCTGTAGATCTTATTTTATTCTACATTCTATCTGGTACATGTACTTGTATGTGTTTTAGTTGATCAATTTTAACAATTCACATATCCTTTTATAACTTGGGATGTACGTTTTTAGTCTCGATAAAAATATCAGAGTTCATATTAAGCGACTTGCAGTTGGTTCGGGGTGACAAGGTACAAAGCTGGTACAACCATAGTGTCTTACTTATTTCTGAAATTTCCTTGAAAATTGTTCATATCAACAACTTGTGGTTTGTATTTGATAAATAATTCATAGCGTTAGACCTCATGATGAGTTATCAAAGTGAAAACAGCTTGCAAGTCTTACAATCTGCCTTGATCAACATCTATTGAAGAAAGTATTCATAAACAGGTAATTTGTTACCAGTATAAGTCACAGGCAAGCAATTTAATTTTGGTTACAGGAGTTTGTTTCTTATTGCAATATTTTGATAGAATTTTATTTCATCTTTTTTTACTTGCCAGGTTTAGCAGACCAGTCTTCAAAATTAATACCAGACGATTTAGAAACAGATTTAGAAACATCTAGTAATTGTACAGGTAAGCTAGTAATGTGTTGAGGAATAAAAAGTGTAAAGTGAAGTTAAATGTTCTTAGCGTTTGTTACACTTTTGACGGACCAACTTACCTGTCCAAAATGAGACTAATCGTAGACCAAGTCATGATTTGACATCACTGTTATTCAGAACTGGAAAATCCTTTTTTTTCTAAATAAAAGGAAAGCTCACAATGCCATAATTTTTATTTAGCTATCTCTGTACTCATGATTTAAGGGTTTATGCATGGCCATGGTGAATGGATTGACCTCAAAGACACTAAGGGACGAGTAGTGCATTTTAAAATCGGTCACTTGACTCTTATTAATCCAATCCTATTTGGTGCTAGTGTCCTTTGGCAAGGCACTTCTGCATGCTTGTCAGTTTCCACCCAGGTGTTAAATGGGTACCCTGTAGGCTGTGAACATCAGTGTGATTACATTGGCATTGTTGCCTAGGCAGGGATGCTTCCCGGGGAGTGGAGAATGTGTAATTTATGTGTGGAACAGTGATGGATCTAATGAGTGGGGTAATGATAATAGCATGTATAGAGCCTAGAAATGCAAAGTAATAAGTGCTATATCAATGTTACTACTACCATTATCAAAATTTGTTTAACAGGGTCAATGATGGCATCGTGGGCATCGATGAACGGTAGCAGCACTGCCGGAAGCAATCGTAACAGCGGATCGAGCTGTAGCTCAGACGGCTCGTTTTGTGCTGAAACCGATTTCGCTGCAGCAGTAACAGCTGCCGCACAGAATGCAGGCATTCCAGTAGTAGGCTCTCCACCAGCAGAAAGCAAAAAAGGTAAGCAGAATATTTTACTTTCTTAATCCGTAGAGGAATCGTTTTCACAGTTATATATTAAATATTTGAATATGGTAAGAAAGAGAAAATTGGAGAGAAAAAGGGTGAGCAGAACGTGTATTGAATTGTTGACTGATGAATTTTGTAATTGTGAGCTGCCTACTCGAAACCAGTAATAAGTTGAGGACCAAAATTAATTCCATTATTTTAAAAGCACAGTCTAACTTTATTATCCCCTGTTGGGAAATTTGCCTTTCACTGGTGCATTACAAATACAAAATAATATTTACAAAGAAATGAAGTTTACAAATGAGATGACAAATATGAATAAATCAACAAGTCATCAGAAATAATAAACCAGGGGGGCGTTTCATCAAATCGGACAACTTTCCTGGATTCTGATTGGTTGAGAAGCACTGTTACTATAGTAACTGTCGGATAAAACAGGACTTGTCGGATAAAACGTCCGACAAGTCCTTTCATGAAACGCTCCCCTGATATAAACATAGGGTTTACATGGTCAATGTCTTGTAACAGTAATTATAGCTTGTCATATTTGTGACTTTACATTTTGGATTCCCTGCATAAAGACAAATAATGATTATTCTTTATTTTTATTTCTATTTTTTGTTTAGTTGGTAGAGATTTGGATGGAGGAGAGCACATAGGAAATGGCTCAGCAAAATTAGCAAGAAGAACAACGCCAAACAGTAGAAAAGGTAGGTAATCTTTCTGTCAATCATTTTTACGAGTTCATCTTTGAGTTGTTGGTTCTTCGGTCCTGTCTTCGTTAAGGAGAGAACGAAAGAACTGTTCTACGGATCAACCTCAAAATTGATCCAAGTGTGCCAATAGGAGTGACGATGGGCTCAGTAATCTATGTGGGCATCAAGGTCAAAGATAGTAGAGGTTGTGTTACTTGGTTTATGAATGCATGTGATGATCTAATAAGCTACTGAACACATGACAATACAAGAAGTGAAGGATGCAATACCTTTCTGTTCTGGCAAACTAAGGTGGAGGTATAATTTTGTGTCTGCAAGCAGTCAGAAATCTTTCTTGATATTACCTTTATTTTATTATGATAATGAATGAAATCTGTGATTACATTGGTTGAAAACAAATGACATGAAAACACAAATGAAATTTGATTAATTTCAGGTCCTACCGTCCCCACCTCACTATTCCCTCAGCCAACGCACCAACAACAACAACTAGCCAGGGTACCTACGTCAGAGTCCTACAACAACTACCACCAGCAACAAACCCAGCCCCAAGCCCCTTCACAACGAAGCCTACCGCCCCCACCTGCAAGCAGTGACGGCCAGCAACAGGATTCCGTCAACAAGAACAAGAGAAGGCCGCCGCAACACGACCTCTTTCTTCGCGACACAAACGACCTTGGCTTAACGGTTACTGCGAATCCCATGGCGTTTGCGCACGAAGAGGAGGAGGGCTTTCCCTCGTAGCCTACCCTCGTGAACCCTATAAAGACAATCGGCCACAGTATGGAAGTTGTGCTTTTTAGCAACACAGTTAAGAAGACTCATGCTTTAAAAACTGAAATGTGTTTGAAGAGATAAAAAGATGCAGATTTATATATTTTAATGACTTTAAAATTGCTGATGCTGTTAATGAGATCTTTCACTGTATGAGCTTTATTGTCGAGCATTTCTTCTTGATGAAACTGGAAACTCAGCAACTTGCCAGGAGAAGTTAAAGTTGGTAATCCTTTTGAAGACACCATGCAATGAAAGCCTAAGAATTTTCCTGCTGGAATGGACACCTAGGAACAGTCACTGATCTTCTTGTTGAAACTTAGTCTCGGCAATCTGCCAAGCAGACATAACTTCCAGAAGAATAAAATCTTAAGGATTCTCTTGAAGACATCATGGAATGAATCCGAAGAACTGTCACCAATCTTCTACCAGAATGGACCCCTAGGAACAGTCACTAATCTTCTTGTTGAAACTGGAGCCTCGGCAACTTGCCAAGGAGACATAACTGCCACGTTGGAAGAGTTAAATCTAGAGGATCTTGAAGTGAATCCAAAGAACTGTCAGCAATCTTTTACTGGAATGGACCCCTAGGAACAGTCACTGATCTTCTAGTTGAAACTGGAGTCTCGGCAACTTGCCAAGGAGACATAACTGCCAGAAGAATTAATTCTTAAGGATCATCTTCGAGACATCGTGGAATGGAAGCCGAAGAACTGTCATTGATCTTGAAGACTAGGAACAGTCACTAATCTTCCATTGGAACAGAAGCCTCTCTTGCTGGGTACTACAAGCTGTTTCTTTTTATATTAAACTATTAAAACATGATTAAGAAGATGCTAGAGAGATAAACATCTGTATATGAAATAGACATCAATATCGTATTGCTTGCCCATTAAGTTTAGTTCCTAAGCTGTTGAGTATTTTTTTATTAATGTTTTTAATACAGCTCAAGTGAGCCTCGTAAGCAATGGCATAAGGATTCATTGATATAGGATTTTGTTTTAGATATATTTCTTTGTTTAAAAGAGGAAATTATACCGATTTGTAAAATTGAATGGTCTCACATTTCGATGTCCATTTTGTATTATTTTATTTCAAGTTTCACACCTTGAGTGGTCCCTGGAGATAACCAAAGTAAGATTCTAATTGGTATTCACAGCCTGTACTAACTTGTGTTAATTTGGATATTATTTATTTTCAAAGAAGGACCGCGTTGTCAGAGAAATGAAATAGTATATCATAAAACACTTTGGAAATTTTGTTTTAACTTTTTAAAATACTCTGGTGGATAAAACCCACTCGTCCCAAAAGAATAGGTTATAAGTCTTCTGATAATTTTGAAGGATGTTTGTTTAGAAAGGATTAAACATTGCTGAAAGATCTTTCAAAATTCAATTTTTGGCCAAAATCAAACTTTCATGAAGAATTAAGTAATGATAAATGAGATGTTGACTTTTCAAAATTCAAGTTCATGAATCTTTTTTCATTGTTTTTAATGCATTTTTTAAAGTTAACACGTACAATTTGTCTTGCATTTAGTCCGTTTGCAACTGTCAACAAGAGAGAGATGAAAAATTTGCTCAACGTGACAAAATATAATAACTTTGGAGTTTTTGTCAAGTCGCTAAATATTGACGAAGATAAAAAGTTGTTAAAGTCACCACAAGATCAGATGTCAAAGCAGAGGTCAATAACCTTAATACGCCCAATCCAAAGTTATTTTAGAAAATCCAATCATCTCGTTGATAAATGAGGCAAGAGTTTAAGTGCTGAGATCTTTGGAACCTAAATTCAGCCCCCCCCCCCCCCATGCCATCCCCATCCCCCTTTTAAAAATCAAAGTAGTCTTTGTCTTTTAAGGGTTAATTATGCTAAATTAATGAACCAGAAATAGACCACAGTACTGGTGGCATAAACTAGAGCCCCAATATTAGACATAACGACTCATCGATATATGCCATTTTGAAATCAAAAGCTGTAAAAAAAATATATTGTTCTAAGGCCCTCGCACACCTTGATACTGGTCTAGACAATCCAATTTTGGAACAAATTGCATTTTGCTAATTTTTTAAAAAATAAAATGAAAAGTATCTCTTTATTTGAGGTTTAAATTTACTGTAAGAATACTATTAGGTTGATTTTGGATGATTGCAAGGCCTAATTAGTTTCAAGTCATAGCCAAGGCAATCGTACAATTGCTCTGACGTCTTAACGACTAGATATTCAATTTTATTATTCTAATAAGAATGGTAGCATTGTCACAGATTTGAATATAAGTATTTGTACGATGATTTAGAACTTAACATGGTGAGATATTGGCATTATAATTTACATTTTATTCCAAAATCGGGTTGCAGATGAATCATGAGGTGTGCGGTGGCCTTTGAACGATAGAAAACTCATAGCATGTAAAAGCTGCCAAATTCAATGAGGTTGCCTGTGTACAGTTGTGTATTGTAAGTAATTCTCTTCAAATATGCCAGGCTCACCTCCGTGTCATGTGGGGAATATGTGATCAATGTGTAAATATTTGTTAACGGTTAATGTAAATTTCCCTTTGTAAAACCTTATAAAGGAGGATTATATGTATATGTATATATATATATAAAAATATAAATATATATGTATACAAACATCTTTAAATATATATGAATATATTACTATCGCCTGTATTTTCTTGTGCTTTTCCAACGTTAATCTGTGTTGAGAGAAGAGTGAGGTTGTACTCTGTATTTGTGTTAACGAATCGTTTCATTAAGAGATTAGTACTGATTTTGTTTAATAAGCAGAGCGTATATTTTCGTAATATTAATGCGTCTTGTCACCTTTTCAAGGGTGGTATTTTTAGGGGTAGTACATTCATTCTCCCAACCTTTGTTACCATGGAAACGTGTTAATTTCAATTTTAATATTGTCATATGATCTTGAAATTAAGAGAAAAACAACGAAAAATACTCAAGCCTTTGCAGCAATTCATTGATCGAACTTTTGTGGGTCTGAGTCACAAGCCAGTTACTAGACTTTTTTTTTGAAAATAATATGAATCAAAACATACCTGATGTGTATTGCATGTTGGGATAATTGATTCTTATTACTACTGGAGAGAAGAAAAGGCATATAATGGTTACACCTAATAAAGTGTTTATTTTTATAGTACATGTGGAAGAAAAACAATGTAATAATGATTACTCGTTGATTTAGTAATGACAGATTTTCATGTAATTTATACACAGCCATTTTGCAGATGAAAAAAATGTTAGTTGATATAAAGATTTGCACGGTAAGTTATTTCATTCAACACCCCTGAATCAAGTGATAGGTCTTCCAAATTCACTGCTTAAAGTGTGTGATAAATGAATGCAGCAAACTTCACTTCACATTCTAACACAGTCACAGTCCCACATGCTCCTATTCATGTATTTCATTTTTTTACATCCCACACGGAAGATACCAGCCCTGATCATTTAAGCTGCGAGCTTCATTTATATAAGACAATACCAATTTTGAATGAATATTTTTGCCACTGAACGTTTGAGATAGCAATTGTATTTATTAAGGCTCTATTTGACTCTAAGTCCTGATCATTTCAACTGACATTTTCCACTCATAAGACAATTAAAATTTTGAATAGAAAAAATCACCAAATGTTTTAGATACCAACTTTTTTTTATCATGGATTTTTTTTATGCCAGTCCTGGTTATTTCAACTGAGGACTTCCACTCTTACAAGATCAAATTGAATGAAATATTCTTTCACTAAACATTTTAAATACTACCAGTGGTTACTAATGTATTTTTATAGAGTTTCTTATGTCTAATAAACTGAATGTCAATGGAACGATTTCAGTGAAGTACTTGGCTTTGATTAGCCTGTAACCTAGGCAGGGGTATGCATCTGTTGTCTTTGCTGTATCGAGTCTGTTGCGCACCTTCACCCCTTCCGTCTTGCTTTAATCATTTTCTTTTTTTAACTACGATCTTTGGTGGCAGGCTTTTGTTGGAAAAGTCTGCTTGAAATCTTAGTTGATAAAAAGAAAACACCGAAAGTGAGGCAGTAGCTCGTGCAAGCTAATTGTAATTTCACAACATCAGATGCATCGCCAGGCCTGGCATCGCTAACGATTGGTGTAACAGCAAGGACTTAGATGCAACCTCCATCTAGATTAAAGGTTAGGTTTTGATTAGTAAAGCAGCACTGGCTTCCGACTGTTGATATCGTCAGTGTTGACAAGCTTCATGAAAGCTGCTAGAAATCTGGTATACATCAAAGTTATGGACTTGGTTCAACGACTCTTTTTTTTTGGTCAGTCCTCTGAGTGACCAATACAGCTGAAGTCAAAATTTTGCATACACCTAGGCAATTCCATACAAGTTGTCCATCAGCCAAAATGTTCATAACAATATTTATTGTATTATAACAAATTTGCCATCAATCAAAATAGCTGTTAACCAATGTTTCACAAGATTTTACGATTTTGGTAAGGAAATTGGGTTGTGTGAATTGCCTGGGTGTATGTTGACATTTGACTTCAGCTGTATGTACATGTAGGTGGAATATTAGAGATGCAGTCATAATTATACATATTAGTATTTGTGTCTATTTATGTGTTTTTGCATATCGAGGTTCAAAGTTCCATGTTGTAGAACTGCAATAAAGTCATGTCTGCTAAACATCCCCATTTTGTGGAATAGGAGAAATTTATCAATGATTTTTTTAATGTTTTTCATCTGTTGTCTAATTTTCCTTGATTTCAAACATTTATTTCCTATTTTTGTGCCATATAAATTAAAGCTTTTGAATGCCTTGGCAAAATAATAAAGATTGTGTTTTGTGCTTGATATACAGGAATTTTGTAATTTAAAGAGGGAGAAAGAGAGGGATGGATGTATTAGGCACAGGTGGGGGAGGGGCGCTTGTGGGGCACTGGATGCAAAAGTTCATGACCAAGAAAAAAATTTAAATATATAATTTTCTGAATATTATTTCAAAATCTATCACCAAATTATATTTATCTTTTAAAAGATTAAAGCATCTACTAGCTCGCTTTACTCACACAAAACCTTATTGAATATTGACCTGAAAAGCCATATCGTGCCACCTAAAATTTTGGCTCATTATGCCACTGGTAATCAGGGTGGTTGAAGGGAACTACGACAGGCTAGGATCCAAGGAGGACTGTGGGGGGGGGGGCCTTAGCCTGAAAAAGGAGAAGAAAGACAGGAAAGGAAAAGAAAAAGAGAGATATAAAGAGGGTGGATGAAGAGGGGAAAGAAATTAATATAGAAAGGGAAGGAAAAGAGAGAAATGAGCAAGATAAAAAGGAAAAGAATAAGGGGGGAAATGAGAAATATACATGTCAGGGGGAAAGAAAGAGATAAGACAAAGAAGGGGGAAGGAAAGAAAATGTACAAGACAGAAAAATAAGAGAAAGAAGACAAGTTGAGAAAGGAAAGGGAAGGGATAAGGTGTGAAGAGGGAAAGGAGAGAGGGAGGAAGTAGAGAACCAATAGAAGTGAAACAGATGAGGGGGAAAAGGAGTTTTGAAAGAAGACAGCCTCTACCCTTGAGCAGAAGTTTAAATAGAAAAAAAATGAAAGAAAAGGGAAATAGAAGTAACTGTTTTAAAAAAATAGGAAAAGAGGGGACAAAGAAGGGGGAAGGAAAGGGAAGGGAAGAAGATAGATAAAGATAAGGAATGATGGCAGATTGAGAGGGGATACCCCGGGGTTTTAAAATCACACTATAGATTTGGAACATTTAACACAAAAGAGTGTTAGATTAACAATCAAAGGTGTTATATATATGTACATGTATATATTAATGATTCAATATAACACCTTTTTAAGGTTCTCTAAGCACTTTACATTACACAACCTAACTAAATGCCCTCAACTATTTAGTTACCAACGGACCAACTAAATGGGGAAAAAATGATTTCATTGCTTACTGATGCAAGAGATACATGTATATGTCTCAAGTGCTACTTTAAAGGAACTGAGAGAGGAATGTGATCTTTGAGCCAAGAGATAGTGAGATCTATACTGTAGGAACCACAACTGAGAAGGCTCTTTGACCATTTGTATCAAAGGTTGCTTTGGGCAAGACTAAAATATTCTTGTCCGATGACCAAGGACCAAGAATGTTTATAGGGGTTGATCACACTGCATTTGCGGGGGACTTTCCTTGGATGCTTTTAAATGTTATGATGTAAATGAACAAGAATGCACTCCTCTACAGGTAGGTCTAACCAAAGTTGTATGACTGTTCTTTCTCAAACACATGGCAGCAAGTACAATTCACCATCGACATCAGCCTTAACTGAACCAACCGACATGGAAGGGCATGTCTTAATATCTACTATCTCACCTTCGACCATTTCTGGCAACTCTTCGTATATGCATTCATTTCCACTATCAACATCATCAGATCCCGCAGACATGATGTTAGATAGATCTGCAGATGCTTTCAGAGGGGAGGGTTGGATGTTTGAGCGAGGCAACTCCGGCTTCATCTGAGAGCCAAGCTTGGAGGGAGCGCTCGGTGCTTCGCCCTTTCCAGGACATTTCTTCTCCGTTGGGTCAAGCACGTAGCGATTTCCGGTCCCAGATCTCGTCTTGGGAGAGGCACCCTGGTCAAAGTAAATATATTCTCCTGCGGGTGGCGGCGGGGCAGTTGGAAGCGGGCAGAGTGGTCCTTCATCCGAGCCACAATGCGTTTGTGCAAACGGTTCCACGACATAAATATATTCTCCGTTACCGAGTAGATCCTTTGCAGTCGAACCCCTTTCGGATGGTGATGGAGTGGCCTGATCGACATAGATATACTCCGTGTATATACCGTCTAAGTCTCCACTGCCAACGGGAAGAGATGAAATTGGACGCGGGCGTATGGGAGGAGGCACGATGTCCCCTGCCGCCTTGTCCATTTGGTAAGCTGGGTTTTCGAAGTGAGCTGAAGACATTCTTTCGATGATCTTCTTTTCAGCACGTCTATCGTCTTGCCTACGCCTGAAGATAATGGAGATCACAGGAAAGCGTTTCAATACATCACCATACCCTTTTTTAGTATGAGTGTTATTCTATCCATTAAGGTAATGCCAGGACATGAGATAAAATGAAGAATATTTCCCAGAGAAAAACTCAGTTGCCATGGTTACGATCGTGATGGAGGGCATGCGCCCGAAAGCTTGAAGACTGGTATCAATTTTGCATGGACCCTCTCCATATTCTTATTAATCTCATGTATTTACATAATATAAATGCACTGGGTGTCTGTGTTTATTGCACATATAATGTCCTATTTATCAAGGCAATTCATAAATTCCACTAAAACAAAAGGAGATAATCAACAAATATGTGATGTATTTATCATATAGACATAATCAATTAATTAGCATGTATAAGGCGTACCTTTTTTTGAAATACAAGTGGAGACAAAGGACTAAGATAACACACATTATCGAAAGAGATCCAGTCGTACTGCTAATGATTACTGCTAGTGAAGAGAATAGGAAAAATGATAAGACATAAACAAATTTTAATATTGAATTAATTATTCAAAGTATCATATGTTATCATTCAATTCCGTAATTGTTTAACAGATCTAAATTCCAATCATTTTTATTAACAGTTAATGGTTAAAGTAGTTTATATTCTTTACAGAATGCATTTCCGAATCACTTTGCCTTTTCTATTTGCCATTTCAAATCATTACACCTCTACAAACAAACCACTATTCAATGACACATGATTTGATAATTTTTTTTATTTATCCAAAGAACAGATAAAACCAAGTATAAGTTCTCCTCACCCATGTTTTCTGTATTATTTGGAGGATTACTCGGAGCACGAGGATGCACATTTGCCTTGGTCGTTTCTAAAGAAAAATAAAAGAAACGTGCAATTATATGAATTAAAATTCCCATTCTCCAAATTCTTTTTTCCACTCCTCTCCTTCCACACACATTAAAAACGCCGTTTTAAATCTTTACACAATGCTATTTACTATATCAGCCTTACAGTAGCTGTTTAATCAGTTTAAGCAAGTGTTTTAAAACTTAAACAACGTTTAATTTTTAATATCTAATTTTCAATAAGTTAAGCATGGACTGTTAATAAACTCCTGCAAAGTTCATACAAATTTTTCAACAGTGTTTTTACTGTGTAAATTAAAGGAGAATGAAACCTTGTGAAACAAGTGGGCTTTTGTGGAGACAAATCAAAGAAAGTTTGAGAAAAATCGGACAAAGTCATTAATGAGGTTATGAACATTTGCATATTGCGATCACTAATGCTATGAAGATCCTCCAGTTGCCAATGCGACAAAGATGACATGTGCGATGTCACACGTGAACAATTTTCCCTGTGATGGACAATAAAATACCCCCAAAATGTCTCCTTTGGCTCTTTCGTATGGTGATACAAACTGTTTATCCATGATGTATTCTTTGAAAATCTGTATATGCCATCCTATTATAGGAAAAATACATGATCTACTGAGAGATGTGATAAAAAAGGGAGTTTAAGATAAATATGTACAAGAGTAATGGGGAAGTTGTTCACATGTGACACCAAACTTCTTTGCCCAGGGGCGGATCCAGCTTTCGTCAATAGGGGGGGGGGGGGGCGAAGATTTTTTTCACCCATTTTTTCTCAAACCGCGCAAAATTGATTTTTGTGTGTTTTTTAGAAGGGGTAGTAGTAAGAGTCACCATAGCTTCATGCGAGCGCAAATCATGCAGAAAAATTGTCATTAGATAAACTGTCATGGAAAGGGGATTTTTAAGAAGTCTGTTATAGAATTAATATGGAGGTATACATAACTCAATCAAATTGCGAGCGCACAGCGCTAGCTGATACATTTGAATCAGACCTGAAAAGGGATATTCTAGAACTTTGATACATGAAGTTGAAAGGTTTTATCAAGTAGTCCGCATTGCTACCACAATGAACAAAGTTGTAAAAAATCGATACAATTTTCATTTTTTTCATTTTTTTTTCAAAAGGGCTACAAAGTTGCTCTATAAAGAGAGAGATAAGGGCAACAAAATGGTAAGTTGCTCACTGTGCACGCCTTGCTTAACAACCTCTAATCATTTGAAGCTTAGCATGAGCTATACAAGGCAAAATACATTTTGATAAAATTGGTATTAAAATTAAACTTTATGTATATATATTCTCTTTACCTATAGTTGTAGTATTGGTCAGATTCTTAGACACAGCTGAAATTAAAAGACATAACATGACCAATTAATAAGCTTCATAAAAGAGGAGGAATGTGTTATTGAACGATATATACAATAACTTAATCAATTTGTAATTTTATTCGATATGACACTGTAAGTAAGCTTGGGCACGGTGTAACATAATTGAAAAAGCGCATTGAATATAAAAGTTAATGGTTTGTTATTACAATTTCTTGCATGAAAGTGCAATTATTTTTTCACATGATAGGATTTGAGTTTTTGAGGTTTATTGCAACCCTCTGTGTAACTAGGATAACAAGGCTCTCAGTGGCATGCTATAAATGCTATTCTAATAAACCAGCATCGGCAGAAGAAGAGGGGAGTGTATACGTGTCCGCATCCTTTTTTTATTTAGTAAAGACTTGATATTGATATCTCTTGGAGACAGTCTGCACCGTCCTCTATCGGACCGTTCGCCTTGTCTTGTGGCGGAAATATATGGATAACCATTGGAATATGTTCAAATGAAAATACATAAATATCTGCGAATGTCAAATTAACAACTTTCCATACCTTCTGTTTTTGTTGATTGGCTGGTCGGATCTTAAGAAATAAGAACAAAAGAAAAAAAAATTAACAACTTTGATCTCCTGTGCACTGATTCTATGACATCAAACATTTCTGTATACAAAGTACGATAAGACGCACGAATATAATATTGATCAGAGTGCGTGATAAAGATTTGAATTGCCGGCCTCAAGTCCCCATACTGTCAACCGTGGCCTGGGGTTGAGTAACGTGTACAAAGACTAAGGAGACAGCTTTCTCCAGTGGCCTCGTGACGTGAAAACCACTGCCTCGACCTCATCTTTGATATTAGAAGAAGAATAAGGATGGAGGGAAAATTATACAATGGAAAATATACATTAAGCAAATGATGTCATAATCGCATAGCGCCCTCGCTCAGAGGATAAAAGAAGACGCGTAAACAGAGTTGTCAGATGTACCACCTGCAGTCTGCAGATCACCAACGCATGAAAAAGCAATGGCCTCAGCGTCTAAGATGGCGGCGCGATGATGTCAAAGTATATAAGCTCTATAAAATAAACTATAAATTGATAACGTTTCACTTACTAACGTTGCAGTCGTCTCGAAACCAATCAGGATAATAGCATTTACACCAGTCGGTATCCGCGCAAGAGCCTCCATTTAGACAAGGGTTTCTCTCGCACGGATCTTCAGACATGTCTGAAAAGAACAGAAAGAAATCACATTGATGCAAAATCCAGTTCGGACATTGAAGAAGGAATGTGTGTGAATGTGTTTGTGAGGTGTGTGTGAGAGGGTGTGCGAGGGTGTGTGTGCGTGTGTGTGTATGAGAGATTATTTTTTTTACAGACGTGTTTATATCAATCGGATATGATTATTTATGTCTGACCGACCTTTAACGCCACCATCGGAAAGACGTGGCAAGGGCTTGAACCTGGAACCTCTGCATTAATTTGTAACTTCCCCTCTTAGTTACCTTTCCCAAAGCTAACGTAGAGTGTCTGACTCCCAAATTTCCTAACCTAATGCCAATCCTCTCAGCTCACGTCCAAATCGGGGTAATTCTTTTGATTTCATTTCATTTATTTCTTTTATTTTCAACAAAATATAAACCAAGTAAATACAAACATAACAAGTGCGCGTCATGAACAATATAACAAGGTCCTTGAAATTACCTTAATATGGACATGATAAAATGAAAATCCAAATGATTATGTGATGATGTCTTTGATTACCTATTTTGTAAAAAAGGTCTGGATATTGTTTGATAATTGGTTAGGAGCAATGGCACAGGCTTTGGAGAATTTGGGAGCCATTCTCTCTATTTGGGAAAGGTAGCTTGTGTTTCTTCTTCCACCTTAAGAAAAACCAATAACAATTCTCTGCCCTCTGGAGGGGTGATTCACCCCTTTCCACCTCTTCCCTTTTTAGAGTGTGGCTACAATACCAAAATGGGTCCCAGCGCCACATTTCTTATTAATCCCGCAAAGTACGAAATTGATTTTATACATTGCAGGTATAGATGAGCTTGAAAATGAAAGTGCAGCAGTTACTGTACATAAGAACGATAAATTTTATTCAATTAAGTCATCAAAATATCACCAATCATTCATGATTTATGACTAGATCATTCTTCTGGTAATTGCACAATATACCATTTCTTTTTAGTTGATGTATCCTTTTTCTAAAGCAATTTCTAATGGTCAATGATCTTAAATTCACCATATGAGCTACAAAAGGTGCTTACTCACAGAAGCACTAAATTTTCTATAAGTTCTGCTTCTTTATAGTGCCCTATTTCTTTTGTTTTCTACGTCATGTGTAATCAAGTCATTTATAAGTATATATATATATATATATATATATATATATATATATATATATTATTGCCAATTTGCCTCGATTTTTATTTACTTTTTTCAATTGTAATATTGTAACCTTTAACTGTGCATTTGACACTTGGGGAAAATAAAAACGCTTGAACTGAACTGAACTATTGTCGGACATACAATATTAATTTCAAGCTCGCACTGTGTGTGGTTCTGTAGGGATAACTAGAGTAAGCACTACTGGTGTTAGTTTTAACACTCAACTTTTAGAGTGTAGTGTTTAACATGGATAAGATGGTGTATTGTTATTGATACCTTGTAGCACGTTGCAGTATTCTACGAGCTGAGAAGACCTGCATTCACACACGATCGTATTCAATAGGTCGATAGCTTTGTACCAAATACTATTAACAGGAAAACCATTCTGAAGACTTTTGGCGCACACATCTATAATCGAGTGATAAGAGAGAGTGAAAGAAAAAGTGGTTAATGAAATCCCAATGAAATATTCTATAAAAAGAAAGTATTACCGAGAGAGGGCGCGAGATGCCAATTATTTTATTCTAAAGTTTTAATTGAGATCCAATGACCACTACACCTATGTAATATTCTGATATTGGAATGGTCATGATCGTCTATAATAAAATTGAATCATACGAGACAGAACGAAATTAGTGCTAAAAGCGCTTTTTAATAATAAAATATTACCGAGAGAGGGGGCTACATGCAAAATTTGGCAGAGGTGTCACGCGTGTAAAACATTCCCCATAGGCTAGTGTGTTAAAATGGCACTTTAGAAAAATTCATAAAAAATAAATGTGAAATTTGAAGGTAGAATGTTTACTACCTTTGGATAGGATATTAATCTGGCATTCCATATCTGACCAGAGAAGGGTATCGTAACCAGCTCATTTTAAAAATAAATCGCCATTTATGAAGATAACTACATGCATGATGGTATCAAATTCATCAATTGAAACAGTATAATAGCCCCAATTCTTCCGCCAGTCAAAAAAATATTTCCAAATCATAGATATATCTTCCAAATTTGGGCAAAGGAAGTTCAGTAATTACCATTTCTAGAATCGGTGTTAGATTTTGAATCATATTCATACACTTTTTTAATCAGTAATATCAAATTGAAAAAAAAATCGAATGGGTTGGGTCGAATGAATATCTTTAGCTCTCCTGATGTAATTAGGCTCGTGATACCCAGACACAAACTTCCAATGACTACTGGCAATATTCGGATATTGGGAATACTCGGCACACACGTCTATTTCATACTGGATTATATGAGCACGGACCTACAACAGTAGTAGTAGGTCCATGATATGAGAGAGAAAGAAAAAAGAAGGCATAAGTGCTCACGGGGATATTTCTTAATGAGTAATAATTAAAAAAAACATTAGTGAGAGAGGTCACAAGATGCCAAATTTGAATGACCACTGCATTGATATATTTTTGAGATTTTAGACATTACAAATGCTTACCTTGCATTATATTCCCACATGGGTACTGATCCGTGGCTCGATGGCATTTACATTCAGATATATCATTGTTTGTAATCACTTTTATACTCGATGAGACATTCATTACACAAAGTTCACCTTGTCCATCATGAGTGAGTGTACCTGGAAATTTATAGAATAAAATATTTCGGACTAAAATTATATGAAAACCATGATAACCTTCAGAGTTTAAACAGTAACGATCTAAAGAAAAAAAGCCTTCCCGTATTCTAGAATAAAAATGATTGATGTTGTATAGGCCTACTTTACTTTTGAAAAAACATTTCGGACTAAAATTATATGAAAACCATGATAACCTTCAGACTTTAAACTGTAACGATCTAAAGAAAAAACAATCCCGTATTCTCGAATAAAATGAGTGACATTGTATAGGCCTACTTTACTTTTGAATTACGATGGAAAATAAATCTATTCATTTGGACTTACTTTGATTGAAACAGAACAGTTTCACGTCCAATCCGGGACTCTTCTTCAGCTCTTATGAACTGAATGATGAACTTTACTTTTGAATGATTTTTTTCTCTATAAAGGGTGTTTTTAAAATACATTTTCGTCGAATTAATTTTCCTCAGCTCCGTATGGTGTCCAGAGCTTGCGACTTCGACCTTTACATAATTTGTCATGAATTTATTTTATACATTTATTCATTTCAATTGAATGAATAACACAATATGCATGAAATGTTATAAACCTTATATCCTTTGTATTATCTTGTTCAATTTTTTTTAATCCTGAGATTAATGAGTGGAGACGGTAAAATATTAGGAAGATACAATTGAATTGCAATTAAATCGAACAAAGAAAATAAATTGTAACTATTTTATTCCTCCGGTATACTTCGATAGGCCTAACTAAAAAAAAACACTATTGGGGCTACTACCTCTTTTACTCATCACTGCCGTAGCCATGCAATTCGATAGGGGGGTCGAATTAACCCTAATTCTCCATGGGGGGGGGGGGGAATAATGGCCACCCCCTTCAACAACTTTCGCGATATATCTGATGTGCAAATTTTTTTACCTCGCCGCTCATAGTGCTTTTTATTTTCAAGTCTCGCGCAAAAACGCCCGGGTACGCGGTAACGACATTACGCAACACATTGTAAGTGCATGTCAGACATGAAATTGCTCATTTAAACGTGATTTCATGTACAAATCCAATACAAATTTTGTATTTAGCCAAAATCATAAATGTATCATTATTTCTACTTTTACTGATAAAATTTAATTAATTTTGCCTTGTTTATGATCAGAATTAAGTCTCGAACGATTTCCATCGAAAAAAACATAAAGTAAACAAAAAAGTAATACATAAGCAATTTAAAAACAATAAAATACATTAGAAATCGTTCTTGGTACCATAATTTTTTTCATTCACATTTGTTAGGAATGCTATAAAGAATATTTTCACCAAAAACGAAAATAGCATTCTAGGAGCTTTATATAGTGAATCAGAGAAAAAAGTATTTCATGAATAAGTTAGCATAATTAATTTATATAAAATAAAAATATATGAATTCAGATGAATTTACTAATGCAACTGCGTAGATTACATCATTCTCTACCATAATGCCAATTTTCGCGCAATCCGCGGCTGAGATCTTAAGGCATGGTCACACCGCCCGAGCGTTGTTGGAGCGGTCGTGGAGCGGAGAGAAAAAATCATCACCGCTCGCTCCCGTTAATCATTTTCGATTTCGATTGTTTTTGTTTGTTTTTTTTCGATTTTGGTTTTCGATTTTTTTTCCCCAATTTTGTGAGCGAAATTCGACGCTCCCTTCCTACCGCTCCACGACCGCTACAACAACGCTCGGGCGGTGTGACCAGGCCTTTAAGGGGGATAATGGCCCCTCCCCCGGAATGACAAGAATCAAAATACCCCGGAGATTCAGGGTTAACATGAGGTTCGCTAGCAGGTTTTATCTTTCTATTAACACCAGCTTTTTATTTGGATGGACTTGACCTTTAAAGATTACCATATTGACTCCGCGACATATCGGCCTCTCGCGCTGTGTCGACGACCTGTGTCCTATCGGACGTACACCATGTAAGTACACTCATATCAACAACAGGAATTAATACGATTATTTTATATTTCTGTTTTCTTTAAGACAGGGTGGTCTCTTCAGTACATAAAAATAATGTTCTTCGAGAGAGCCCTGCACTACGTCGATGCTATGTGTGCTAATAAATGAACTAAAATAGCAATGGTGACCCATGATGATGATTACCTTCTGCGAGTGTGGTGAAGTTAGTCTTGCCGACTAGTTTAGATTGACCGCCTGTCGTAATTGCCATCACTTTTATCTGGTATGCAGAAGCTGCATAAAGATCGGTAAGACGGATAGAAGTAGCCCCACCTCCACATTGGGTCACTTTCGTACCATTTGGACCAGTGTAAAATATCGAATATTCCCATGTCGCCTCTTCGACCTGTCGCCATGACAACGTTGCCGTCCACGCTGAAACTTCTGTAACTATCACTGAAATAATAAGAATTGTAGCACATTTTGTCAAATCTCTAATGATGTCATTAAACAATAAACAGCAATTTGACACACCCGTAAAAATTGTTAGAGGGACAGGGTTGAATAATTTGTAAATACAAAAACTTGAATGATGTCAAAGGATAACATTTCGTAAAATTGCATTTCTATGCACATTTGAAATTAAGCTCTGTATTTTACATCTCCATACCTATTATTTCACATACAGTTCTTATGAACACTTTTCAAATTTCATAAACCTTTTGAAATGAAAATGAAATTATGGAATTAATATTTACCAGACATATTTGGCAGCTGCTCACATAAGGGCAAAAAATAAAACAAAGACAAAATCATAACATTCGTCAAACCTCCATTAATTATTCGCATTTTATTTTTCAGCTTTGTTGAACCAACTTGGTTTCAGGGCGGACTTATCTTTAAGAAAAAGTAAGATAACAATTAACATAGTTCAATTGAATTCATAAGGGGTAAAATTATCAAGGCTTCAGTAGGAAATACACAAGCATATCATATATATATTTTTTTTTACCAAGTGATTTTTTCCCGCGAGTAGACCCTATTGGACATCATATATCTTATAAAGGTTTTGATAATAACACGGGCTGCCTGCCGTGTAAACCTTCCGTTTAATACATAAAAAGTGTGGGTATACCTTTACGCCGTGTACGCTGGGATTGTTTCTACCATTAGAAATGCCTGTTAAAAATGGGACGACAATCTATTCTTTGCCTCAAAATTATCCAGTAACGGCCTTTTTTTGCATTTAATCGAGTAAGTGGAATACCTGGGTCGCAGTGTGACTCTATGAAGCCAGCATCAGGGCACGCGCATCCAGATTGTTGAATCAAATAGCGGAAAGCGTGTCCAAAGTTGATTTGGTCTCCCGAACATACAGCTGGAATAAATATTCAAAGGACGTTAGATTGGAATAGACAATAATTAAGGACCGCAAAGCGATTTTGAAAGTGTGCGTGTGAGGGGAGGGAGGGATTGTTGACATGCATACAAAAAAAATTATTTTCACGTTTTGTACACGTTTACTGAAGAGAATGTGTGTGGGGGGTCACTAGGGTGGGCTGGAGCCTCAACCAATGTCCCAGGGAAACGAGGGGGTGCAGCATGTATTATTTTCCGTAGGCAGCACCCCCTGGAATTCTGGTAGCTGTGTAAAATTTGAGAATTTTTTTTTGCTCGTTACATTTTTTGGGGGACCAAAACGACCCCTTCAATTAGGAGTGAAACTTTTTTATGTTGCTTGTGTCAATTTAACTTCAGCATCCCCCCCCCCAAGAAAAAAAAACATTCTCAGGGCCCTGCCCCAACCTTCGGTTCTACGACCATTATCAAATTAATTTCAAACAAAAATATTGACATTACGAAAAAATAAACAACGTAGAGGACAATATTAATGAGACATAAAGAAAAATAAAACTAATAGAAACAAAAAAGTCAATGCCTTGTAAATTCAATACGAAGTAGTAATTATTATAATGATTGCTGGTTCATATTTAGATCACGATCCTTTTGAGAAAGGGATAATATTTCATTATTATTTCTTTAAAAAAAAACTCTTCCTCACTCACCTTGTAAATAGTAAGGATTGCTGCTACCATCTTGTCTTGAATAATCAGCAGTGCACACGCATTCTACCTGGACTGCTGATGGTGTCATTAGAGAGACGTTCCACTCCAAATGCAAATTACCTGTCTCCGTGTCAGAGCTCATTAATGTTGTCTCTTGCCTTATGTCGCTCTGATCATCATTATCACTTACAATCGAAGACGGTGTATTAGGAGAGGTGACAATGGTACCGGTGGAAGTAGTTGATGTAGTGTTTTTAGTAGCGGAAGTAGGAGCAATAGCTGTATGTTCTCCAGCAAAAGTTGACGTATGTTCTGTTAAATGGAGTGAAGAAGTGTTCTCTGATAATCAAATGAAGATAAATACTGTTCTGTTTTGATACACAATTTCAACTTAACTCACTACAACTTTTTTTGTGAATAACCTCTCTTTTCAATTTAATATATACTCAGTAAATTCTTAAAACTTTTAGAAAGAAAATGTTAGAATTATAAGCTTGTCTGGTAAGGCATTCTCAAATCTCCAGCACTTACTAGCCCGTCAGATATCATACTTTAGCCATTCGTGTAGGCAGTGGCGGACCGTGACCCCGAGGAGACAAAGCACTGGGGGGGGCACGGCATTGTTCACAAACAATGCAGTGCCCCCCCCCCCAATGCTTTGTCTCCTCCGGGTCATGGTCCGCTTCTGCGTGTAGTGGTTTGGACGTAGAGATTACTAGTGTTGTCCTTCCCTTTTGTCATTCTGATCGTCATTATCATTAACAAAGGTAATCGTGGTAATCGAGGTAAAAGGAGAAGTGACATGAGTAGTGGTAGATATAGTAGACGTAGTATTTCTAGTAGCAGCAGCAGAAGGAACAGTAACAATGGCAGCATGATGTACACTAGAATTTTACTCTATGATCTGTTTAATTAAGATGATATCAAAGTAAAGAGTATTCTCTAACCTTCCAATGAAAAAAAAACTCGCCGGTTTTTCTTTCATGACCAACCAATAGGTGAATTAACACCTATTTGGCTTGGTCATATACATATTTTTCAATTAGGACGGAACTAAATGAATTCTCAATCTAAAATAACAAGATGTTATATATAAGCTTGTGTCGTACATGCTCAAAAGACAGCATAGGCGGCGGAAGCGGGGGGGGGGGACGTGTCCCCCCCTAAATTTGAGGAGGGGGGGACGGTCCCCCCCTAAATTTGTTGTTGATGACTTTTTTTTTTTTTTTTTTTGCTTGTCAATTTATTTTCCTACGTCCCCCCTAAAATTTTTGGGTTGAAAACCTTTTTTTTTTTTTTGCTTGTCAAATTTTTTTGGGTTGTCCCGTCCTAAAATTTTTGGCTTCCGCCGCCAATGAAAGACAGGGATTTAAAATAAATCCATTACGGCTGTGAATACGATTAGTCGATATTATGATTTAAAATCAGTCCTTACAGCTTTAAATGTAAAATTGACAGATTGATTTTTAAATCCAAATTTATTAGCATTTCAATCTTAACGGATTAATCTTAAATCCCAACATCGACTGGTCACTCTTCATAGACTTGATAGATTTATATTAAATCCTTGTAAATTACAGTGTATAAACTTGCGCCGTATACCACTATAATCGGTTTGTCAGAAAGCATAAAACTTTACCCATTGTACGTAAATTGCTTGTAGAGCCCACTCGTGTCGAGTCTTCTCTGGAGTCACTCTCATCTTCACTGTCAGTAGTAGCCGAGTTGTAAGGAGAAGTGGTAGATGCAACATTAGTTGGAGGAGCAGCAAGAGGCGGAATATCAGTTACTACGTGGTCTGTGTAATGAAGACAATTTCGGAGTTAGGAAATGCCCTCTACCCTTCAATAAAAAAATGTTACACAATGTACTGTATATGGGGGCGATTTCAAATTATGAAAATATGTACGTCCGACCCCATGTATGTGAGCTGCAGACCTTCACGAAATTTTCTGTCTCTGAATTCTGTTCTTTTGACAGTCTGTATTCAGTGCTCTAAAATGATGATGACTTGGTCAGTTTATGAAGTGAAGTAAAACTTCAGAAAAATGGGGGTCGGATGTCAAAAGGGTTTATTATTTTGATTGCCCAAATATATACATGCTTGTAGTATACTAGATAAAAACCAGCTACAGATTACTGGATTCCGATTTTGTTTCCTCCTTACTTCAGTCTATTATCTATCGTTATTTATTGTAAAAATGTATTGCAGTTGGACACGATTCAATTACATTTTCATGTGAAAATATCATTTTGCCTTTGAGATGATTAAAAGTACAGGTATACATACTGTAAGAAAATTTGGATTTCCCTTACCACAATATACACCTGTAAATCCAAAAGGGCAATGGCAAGTGGGGCCAGCACGATCCTCCGTGCAGTTCGCTCCGTTGCGACAAGGGCTCCTATCACATGCACGAACTAGATGAGAAATTAGAACGAAAACAAAGAGGATATACTACATGTACATGTACATAGATTGTTAGGCGATCTGCTTCAAAAAGGCTCGGAAAGCAAGTGATTCAGCCTCGCCTAATGAAAGACCCGTTGTGTTAACCGGTGTGCATAGATGACCACACCTGTCAGTTTACACCGGTGCTAAACTGGTGTTAGTTCAACACACCATGAGGTTATTAAAACAATTGTGCTTGCTAAAGTAACCACCATTGGTGTAATATTCAAATTCCAGAATTTTAGTTTGCACCTTAAGGTGTGGTCCACCAGGGACACCAACTGGTGTCACTATCAACATCCCAGTATTTACACTAGAGTCAAGTCTCAAGAAATTATGATAATAAAAAGAAAGATGGTGGCTGAGTGAAATGATGCATCTGAGAAAAAGAGTAAGAATTGGAATAATGATGCGCACGAACATGAAAAAGAAATTGAGAAGAAATAGGAAATAAAGAGCATAATGCTAAAATGTGTACATTGTAAAGACCGGGAGTTCAACCTGACACCATGTCGGTGTATCTAGAGGACCACACCCTGAGGTGTTAGGAAGGCACCCCAGAATATAACACCAAAGAAAGTACAACCAAAGATATCGTAATAACACTTAACTTGCTTGTGGGTGTTAAAATAACAGAATTAGCTTAACACCGGAGTAAAATTACTGAAGCGGTCCATTATGTACACCAATCAACACCACATTTTGTCGTGTAGATTACACTCACCATGCCCGCCTGCAAATGTGTTGCCCGTTTGGAACGCAAGGACGAAGAAAGCAATAGCTATGTACTTCATTATTGATAACGGAGGAGACAAAACTCTGAGGAGTACCTACTCTGATGACAGATCGAGGAGTGAAGTCCTAATATCTGAGGCAGGCCGTTATGAACATTCGATTAAAATAATCGCTCTTCAGTCGCGACATCACTCTTCTCTCTTAGCTTGTCATTTTCTGTTTATAAATGGTCATGCAATCACAGTATTTGTCATCAGTTTTGATTTATTATTGGCAAACATCTAAAAATCGTTACTTAATTACAATATTACGGTGCGTATTTCTGTGTAATCAGTATGATGGTCGAAAATAATATCTTTTATTGGCTTTTTGATCGTGTTCACTGTTTGTTCCTCCTTAAATTTCATATTCTCTATCGACTCTATGTTATCATTACACTCATGTCAACAGATATCCAATAATCTTTCGACGGTAATTGATCAATGAGACGAGCTAAATTCGGATTTCATTTCCCGTCACTTATGGCAGGCACGCCTCGACAAATATTAAGTAAAACTATTACTTTTTCAAAATAATAATGTTCTACTTCAAGTTTATTTTAAATCATAGGGTTCAATGTTGGATGGTGGGGCGACAATACGCCTCTTCACTCTCAATTTTAGAGATGATGGTCTATTATCAGCTGAAGTAAAAAAAAAATATATAATATTTCAGATTCATATAGCGCACATAATTTTCGATGATGACACTGAAGATATAAACAAATGAGGGAGATGAAGAATGAGAAGAAATGGAAGAGGATAAAAAATAACGCAGGGGGGGTGTCAAAATAACCTTGAGATTTGTTTCGTGGGCTTTATAATACAGTCAGTAGTAGGCAGTAGCGTAATGAGTAAAATAAATCGATGGTGTCAGATATGGCGAAAGTGGCAAAAAAAAAGCCGCGAGCGAGCGAGAAAAAATTACTTTTAATACCAAAATATGATATTTTTTTATTGATTTTGACATACTTTTCAGAAAGTAGTATCATTATTCACCTTTTTCCTTTCCTATTCTTCATTTCCTACATTTTTGTCTTAGCCATGAAAATTTCCGGGGGCGGAGGTCCAGGCCCCCGGCCCCCATCTGGACGACAGTGGCAGTAGGTCTGTATGTGACAGTGACTTAACCATGTTAATATTGATTTGAAATAATGAAGAATATTCGCCTTATCAGAAGCTCTGCATCTCTCATACGGACACCTGAACATACTGAAAATGTAAACAGGGGCTGTTTAAATCTTACCGCTTCCTCCCACCCACCCAATCAATATCTTTCTTTCCTTCTTCCTACCCTCTCACACATTTCCTCTCAATCTTTTTCCCCCTCCTTTAAAAAAAGTTGTATCACTTTTCTACTATTATACCGCCACTCCCATTATCTCACGAAAGATGAATTTATTACAGGGGGCGCGGAATGGTTTTGAAGGGAGTGAGAGGCTGTCCGTGCAACAAATTTCTACGATTATTGAAAAGGCCCATACACCTCGCCCAGTTTCGCGGCCGTTAGTTTGTTCATGGTTGGTAAAAATAAAGGGATATCTTCATAAATTCAGAACAAAGTCACGCAAATAGTCATATCATTTATTTAAAAATAGCACTTTTAGGGGCGGATCCAGTTTTCGCCAATAAGGGGAGGGGCGAAAAAAAAATCTACCCATATTTTCTCTGATAGGCCGCTCAAAGATGACTCTTATTTTTTTATTTTATTTTATTTTTTTTTTTTGGGGGGGGTCTTTGAAGGGGTAATCCTAACAGTCACTTCTTAATTTCTTAGCTTTATTCTTACAAAACAAACAATATCATATAAGCCCCAATTGAATAGTGCAAGCACGAAGAGCGAGAGTTATTATTTTTTGTTTATTTCTTGTATTTTGTCCTGAAAATTGAACATTTTGGACAATGTTTGTGATCGTGAACAAGATGCGTATGTAGGACCATCTAAACCTGCGAGCGCGAATCGCGAAAAGAAATGTTTCATATACGTCCTGGCCTGATCGAATATAGACCTTTTAAAGATACTTTTTTTGGTTGCCTCAAAGTAGGAGGCCGGCCCCCCTTGGATCTGCGGCTGACTATGGCAACAGAAAGATAGATGTCGAGGATTAGTCCTATGGAAAAATGACTAACGGTTTAAAAAAATGAGCATTCCCTCATCATAGCTCAAAAGGAGTTTTGAAAAAATGGAAAAGATAAACTTTCTTGGGCGGGAGGCGAATACGCTCTATGAGATTGGTGGCTGCGTGGTTTTTCTGATAGGTAGCCACTACAGTGTCCTGGGGTCGATTGCACGAAAGGGTCTTTCCAAGGACCGTCTTTCGTGTCGCCCATCTTTTATGATACGCTATAAGCGGGGTGTTTCTGAAATTTATGATAAAGAATAATATTTGTTAGCTTGCTTTTAAATCAAATTTTATACAATTTCATTATATATCATATCATTTTATAAACAAATATTCTGTTAATTTTAACGGACTAATGAAATATGTTTGGAGATGATTTATTTAAAATGCGTTTCACATGGCGCATCATAAAAGATGGGCGACACGAAAGACGGTCCTTGCAAAGACCCTTTCGTGCAATCGGCCCCAGATCTAGACTATTATCGGGTTGATAGACATACCCCAGCTGTGCATGTTTAGCACTATGCTGTGGTGGTTTCCAATTCGCTGAACTCTACCTTAAAAGTATTTAATGGCCATCTTTACTCTTTTCAGAACCTTTGAATTTTAAATTTTTCATAATCATAATGAAAGAAAATTGATAGAAAGAATTCAGAAACGTGCGTGTCGCCTCATGCTTGGCCAACGGTACACCAGTTATGATGATGCCCTTACTATTCTTCACCTCCCAACATTGGAAGAGAGAAGGGAAACGTTAACATTGAAACTAGCAAGTAACCTTACTAAGGAGACGTCCCCATTCCATCACTGGCTCCTACCAGAGCCATTAGCACGTCCCGTAACCTGCGGAATGCTGGGAAATACTCTGAAATTAAGTGCAAAAAAGAGCGCTATAGAAGGAGCGCACTCCCATTCATTGAGGCTACTCAACTCAAAAATCTGAATAACTGGATAAATGAAAATAATAATTGTATGAATACTGTTTAGTTGGCAGTATGAAATGATATGGTTAGCATCAAAGTGTCTTACACTACTTAAAGATGTTATATTTAAATTATGCTCAAACGAGAAATCTTAATGTTCTTGGACACAGATTTTCCCCCTTTTATGCATTTCTAGCGGGATTTCTCGCTAGTCTTTATTATGTTTGCCATACAATTCATCGGTATTTTGTCGATATTTTTATTTACAATAAAAAATTATGAATTATATTACCTTAAACTTTGTATCCCAAAATCCTATACTTGCACCGAATAAATGGCCGTTAACACACGCAGACTAGTTGGCTTCATATAATATAATTATTGCAACAGATGTGATTGGTTTGCATTAATGGGTATACATGAATTATATCAAAGATGGCATATTTATTTTACATCCCAATGCAACCATTTCGAATTATATCATAAAATATTCATTAGTAAATTCATTTATTAAATCATAGATTCATTGATTATAGATCAGAGTTTAATTATGTATGTCTTATTTCATTATCTTATATCTTATATTATATTGTTTGTGTTTTGTATCTTTGTAAATTGTACACAATTATTCAGCCGTATAAGGCTGCTATGTGCAACTATGTTTTTATACCGAAATGAATAAAAAGATAAATAAAAGATTAGGTTAACAGGTGTTTTTAATGCTTTTGTGCATGTACCACATTGTAAAACTAAAAGGAAACAATGTTTAGATTTTTATACTAAAATTTCAACTCATTTTTATAAAGATTCTGGACTTACTATTAAGTTCAGCCGCGGATCCAGGAGGGGGCCGAGCCGCCCCCCCCCCCTATTTTTGACAACCTGCAAAACAAGTGTCCAATAGGAAACAAGAAAAAGATGAAGGGAAGAAATGGAAAATAGACTTTCTATACGCTCGCATTGCTTGTGTAATGAATCCCATTCAAGGATTAAATGACACTTCATATATCCAGTTCTCGAAATCAATTTGCACACAATATTTTAGCTCGCCACATCAAGCTTTCATTAATTTGTTTGATTTACACAAATTGTTGTATCAAAATTTTCAACTCGCGCTGCGCGCTCGCATTGTTTGATTTTTGAGATACCTACCCTCTTTGGAAATTCTTTCCAAAATTTGTCAAAATGCTCCTTTATCATCAGTCAGGACCATATTCGATATACCACTAACGAGAATGTTAATGCGAAAACGTTAGTTTCGAGGTTCAACCTGTTATGCAACATTGCGCAATACTTTGGCCGCTGTGCTATAGCTATGGGAAACCGACCTCCGGTTTTGACATTCGATGAAACAAAAATTTATTTCGCGCTATGTACAGGTTGGTTTATTTTGTAGTTCCCTGTGTTGGAAGATGAATAAATGAACTAGCGGTTCAAAATTTTTCAGAATAAACCAACCTGTACATTGGGCGAAATTCGCGTCGAAACAACAAGTTTGAATTTTGGCTAAGAAATCCTCAACGGTTGTTCGTACACTAGTCTCGGAAGGACAGTCGTAAGTTCGGACTGTCAACCCATATTAACACATACAGCCAGCACACGATCGACGTATGCGTAGCATGCAATATGCATTGACTGCGAGCACGCGCTATTCACATGCAAGCTTGGTATGCTGGCATTGCATAACACCATGAACATGATGAACACTGATGCTTTGTCTTTTCGGAATAGTCTCTCATTCGAATTCTTTAGTAATACCTTGCACTGTGCCTTACTATCTTCCCGTCCCCTTTCCCGTTCTTTAAACAGATATCATTAAGGCATTCGTAATGAAAATGATACAAAAGACAATTGTTGTATCATTGGAGTGTGAGAGGAGAATTGGTGAAAAATATTTATTTTGTGACGATTCAAATAATTGGCAAAAATACGATGTTTCAACGGTAAGACTACCAATCTACGGATAAGAGAAGGGTCTGTTACATAAGCTGCAATTTAGTTTTTTTTTCGGGTCGAATCAGCTGCTTAGATTGGCAGTACTCTGAGAGCAACTGGTAATATTATGGAGGATGGGCTCCAATCAGAATTTGGGGATTCCAACCTGAAAATCAGTTGGCAGGTTGGAGTTTTATGCAACAGACCCCAGATATGCCAGAGTATAAAACTCCCGCCAACATCTCTTCGGTTGGTGTTCCTGTGCCATATTTGCTGTGTGTGCTTTCATGAACAGGGGCTATATGGAGAGATTAACTTTCATTAACCATACATATATTATTTTTTGGGTTTATCACCAATGACTGTGGAAGCGATTGGTCCCAAACTGGGACGATCGAAGAAAAATGAGCCATTTGTTATTTGTTGGAACAACTTAATGAAATGCATTTCTCAGTGATTGACTCATGATGCAACCGTGGAATACTCTAATTTGGAATAACATAATTTTGTGTGAAGTATCGGCTGTTCTAATGGCAGGTTAGCAATGGATTTCATTTTAAGGTAGGATACATGAACTCCTGTGGTTTAATAATCATAGTTATGCGCTTATTTTACAAATGCTTAGCTAAGCTAGGTTACCCATGTGATTTCTCCATGGGCTGGAAGAGAGGATACAGAAGAGTGGGAGAGAGAGAGCGTGAGAGGGAAAGAGAAGCGGATAATCTTATGTGTATACAAGACGGTACGGGCAGACGGGTACACAATGTACTCTCATACTCATACACAACATGCACACGGGGGTTACGCCGATGCGAGATCGTAGAATGTTTCGCATTTGAGAAAACGGCTGTGAAAATGCTAGTTGTTTCGATCGCACAGAGCATATCGATAGAGACGCCGACGCCGATCGAAATCCCTCTATGGGCATAAGTGAGCCATGAACGTTTCCACACTAATTTTTCCTTAGTGGAAAATCGAATATGGTCCTGACTGTCAGCTAAGTATATCAACAAATTAAGCTCGTGCATCGCGCTCGCATTTATTTGTTTGAGAAAAACAAGCTTGTTCTTTAATTTTAAATAAAACGCGCTTAGACTGATTAGTTTTCAGGTCGGAATATCCAAAATTTTGAGCTCGCGCTTCGCACTCTAATTATTTAATTGGTAATACTAAGTCTTGTATCGTCTTCATTAATCACTAAACAGTCCTAATTGAGCCCCTTATCACGTTACCCTAATGAAATTTTGGCTCGCGCATTGTTTTGTTGGATATTTATCTTTGTTCATGATTATAAAAACTGCTCAGAATCTTCATTTCTAAGGGCATAAAATATCAATGAATTTTAGCTCGCGCTTCGCATTATATATTAAGACCACATGAGATACCTTATCTTGTTTATAACAATAGAAACTAACATATAGTTAAAACTTCAGTCTTTAGTTAGGACTACCCCCTGAAAAACCAACAAAAAAAATCAGATTATAGCGGCCAATCGAGAAAAATGTTGATGAAAATATTTTTCGCCCCCCCCCCTACTGGCGAAAGGTGGATCCGCCCCTGAAGGTTTGCCTGGAATGACTCTTGGGACGTGCAGTACGATTCCATGACATTTGCTCCGGCGACAATGGCTCCGCTTTAAATTCTACGCACTAATCAAATGACCGACTTCAACAAAGGGTTTAACGCTATACCCTACCATAAACCCAATATAAAACCCCATTGCAACCCTTCTGAACCCTACTTCTAGCCCAGAGCAATTGTCGCCAGAGCAAATTTCGTCACCGAATGCCTATTTTAATGGTAGAAAGGCAGAGACACGAACTCGCATATATTAAAAAAAAAAATAGCCCGAGATAAAGCATGAGCATCAGAAACCCTGGAGCTTCCCGTGGCCTTAAGTGGGCGCTGGACCCCGGCCACAAGGGACTACGCGCTTCGCGCACATCAAGTTGGAGTCTCCATTTTGCTAGGGGATCCAGGTGGGAGAATCTCAAGATCGGGGGAGTGTTTCATCAACATTTTTGTTCGACAAGTTGTCGGGTCTGACAAACTTCATTGATGTTGTTGGGCTAAGAAGCACTGTTACTATGGTAACTGTCTGATAAAATGAGTCTTGTCGGATAAAGCGTCTGACAAGTCCTTTCATGAAGTTTAAACAAGTTATTTAAATGCATGCATTTTCAGGGTCATCTGCCCAAGCATGAGTGTTGATGCATGAGGAGTGTGGTATGAATTTTAGTGAATGTGAAAGTGATTGTTCATTGGCCTAATTAAGCCTGATGCATAGTTTCAGTGTTTTTAACAGATCCTGACTTTTCTTTGTTCTGCGAGAGCAGTGGATTTGAATAATCAATGCCATCGTTCTGGTTGGATGGTTTGGTGGTGGGTTCGATGATTCTATCCTGACTGGAGCTGTACATTGAATTTGGCTGCACGCTCATCCCTGGACTCCCTCCTGCTTTTTGTCACCAGCTTAAATCTTTTCACTCTTTAGGATGATTAGGGCCTTTTCACACGAGAATCTTGAATAATCATTGTAATGATAATTACAATTCGTCTTTAGAATCATTATACCATTCACACGTTCACCCCAAAACTGTGATTTGTATTCGAATTCCTGTGTGAAGTCGGTATTGTTTCCTTAATTGGTGACCTGTCAATCAAACCCAATCAAAGCACGCATCACAAAAGAAAAACTGCGAGTGCGTGACAATCGTATTATCTACCGAAGTGCTTGAAAGGTCACATAAGCTCCACCCCTTAAAGATGTTTTGGAGGTCAATCCTTTCAGACGTAAAATTCGTACCGTGATTGTGATTAGCGTTCATGGTTCTAGTGTGGTTTCACACGTGCTAAAAATTTATTAGAATCATTTTTTCACTGGAATCATCCCGAGGAATCATTCAAATTATGATTTTGGCACCGTGTAAAAGGGCGGTTAGTGAGGTTAGGAAATTAAACTGAGGGGAAAGTAACTACTATTACTGGATAGAAAATGAGGGGAAATTAAATACGAACGATCCTACCTTACGTAACTACATGCCTTCCACGAGGACAGGTAGAAAGTTTCCAGTGGTAGTACCGCAGTGATGCTGCCTTAGTCATAGTAGAAGTCCTTGGATGGTAGAACTCGAAGGGTACACACCTTATCAGGTGAAGGAGGGACGGCTGGTATGTGGGCAGGGGGATCAAGTAGCGGAAGTGATAGGAGTAATCTCGACCAGTCCTGTTGGCGCTCACAAGCCGCAGAGACAACTTATTTGATCAGTCCTCTTCAGGCAAAGTACAACTCTCAACCATTATGGGAATCATCATGTTTTAAGTCACCACTTTATTCACTGCCGTTTATTTCGTCAGCGGGTGACTTCTTTCCTCTCCCATTGACTTTGTACACAACGAGCGCACACACACACATACACACGAGAAGAGAGGTGACTTATTTCTGGATAACTATTCCCTTGCTGATATGCCCAATGGGGGTTCACTCATTGTACCTGAGGAATGTAGTTAACATGACATAGCAACAACAACAATACCTATTCATGGGCTGAGGGTCATTCACACTGCTACCATGACCATATATAGGCTGTAACTCTGGGTCGGATAATATACATTATACTAGGTGCATTAAGGTGAACCTAGGCACGTTCACACTGGGAGTTAATGTTATATATATATTTATATGTATTAAAGACGAATTATATCTATTACTAAACCTCGCTTGTACTCATGTGAATAAGAAACAAAATCATTATTATAATCGTTGAATTTGCAATTTTGCAACATTCCCGTGCAGAGGGTATATTACATTATTATACCCCCCGCCCCCCCCCCCCCGCCCACGGTGACAAGAAATGTATTACTAAAAACAACTATTTCCTATTCATTGTCAGTGAATATAACCATGTCGACATATTCAATATTTTTCATATTGTAAACTCACATTGTTAGTCTTCGGATTTTTTGATGAGTATTTTTTAATAAAACCGAATTAAATTTAAATTTGAATGTTTGAAAACTCTTCATTATTTTGAAGGCTCCATTATCTTTATTTATGACGTATTCAACATTTCCAAAAGATCTACAGAACAAATTACAGATATGTGGCCAAAGAATGATCTTTATACGAGAAATAAGTATAAAGAAAAAAATATTTGCTTTGCAAACAATAGGAAACTAATATTAAAAATAACTAATATAAGTGATCAGTTTAAATCATTAGAATAAATAAATAATAGATAAGATGTCTTATATACTTAACAAGAAAAAGCAATTTATAATGGACAGTAAAATAAAACATGGAAAATATTTTCATCTCCTTTGCCATGTCTACTGATGTAATCTAAAAATGATTTATGCTTAAACGTTAACATCTAATGAAGATAAATTGCTTTATTTCAATTATCGAAACATTTTATACTGACGTCTGATTAAAAGTTGATTGTATTTGTTGATTGTGTAGTTGAAAAAAATACAGTACAGAATATTCAAGTTCACCTGACAAAGATATTTTATATACTCTTTAATCACATGTTATTGTAACTACATTTATACATATATGCTTCTAGGAAGTTAGAAAGTAATAATTACGATGATAAATTGGAATCATTAACATCTGGAAAGGACTACATATTACATTAACAATAAATTACATTTGTATGTATTTGTAGTAGGCATTTACAACGAACCCCCCAAAAAAATTTTTTTGACGAGTTCCTAGTACCTTGGAGCGGCCGTACATTCCATCAAACATGTCATGTCAAATTAAATTACATTTGTGTGTACTTGTACATCTAGTATGTAATTATAGCGAAGAAGATTTATGTTTCTTATTAACGAGGATGGGCTTTAGTCACAAGTTTGTATGTATATCTAGTCAAGAGAATTCAGATTTTGTATTGTCTAGGACAGATCAGAATTTACATTTAATTTGTTTCTACGTGTTTCTAGTAAGCAATTATGACGAAAACCATTATGCCCTATTATCAGGATGGGCCGTCAATTGAAATATAATAAATTACATTTGTATGTGTTTCTAGTAAGTAATTATAACGAAGAGCATTAAGATTTCACATATCAAGGAAGGACCGTCCATTCAAATGTAATAAATTACATTTGTATGTGCTTCTGGAAAACGAAGAATGTTTAGATTTCCTAATCGGGTGGATCGTTTAATATTAAAATCTGGTAAAAGAAGAAATTTCCAAATTTAAATATTCAGGATAAGCTGTAAATTAATTAACAGTGTTTTGAGGTTTTAAGTACAAGTCATTGTCGAGTTCGATGTCAGTGTCATCAACCAACTTTGGCTCTGACAGATCACCTTGGCCACCTTCCGGTAATTCTTCATACACGTTTTCATTCCCCTTGCCTATGGTATCAAGATCCAATGACGGTGGCTCGAGAGGAAGCGGTCGGACGCTTGCTACGGGTGGCACAGGCTTCGTTGGTTCTTCCACGAACTGACCAGGGTTCGCTGTAACACCAGCGGACAAGGATTGGTCAAAGTAGATGTATTCCCCTGCGGTTGGTGGTGGGGCAGATGGAAGCGGACCAACTGCCTTCGGTACAGGAGGACCACCGCCGATTCCATTTCCGCCATTGCCGAATGCATCTACAACGTAAATGTATTCTCCGTAATCGGAACTTCCGGTTGGTCCCTTGCCAGCAGCAGAACGATTCCCGAAGGATGGGCGGTTTGCTCTAGGACCATCTATATAGACATATTCTGCATAGATATCGTTTTCGGGTCCAGTTCCTGCAGGCAATGATATGATAGGACGCGGGCTGATAGGGGGAGGGGCAGTTCCTCCACCGTGGAGTTTCACAGGTACTCCCTTCTCAGATCTGGAAGCTGGGTTCGTAAAATGCGACGAAGACATTCTCTCCACGAGCTCGTGTTCAGTTTGGTAAGCGCGTCTTGATGCTCGTAACTTGTTCCTTGACAAATGAAAGAAAGGGAATATAGGAGTATGATTATATTCACACAATAATCCAAAACGAAGAAGAACAACAAGAAGAACAAGAAGAAAATATCTTGCGTCATTTTGCCAATGTGAACATGGACTTCTTATCAAAAGTTATGATAAGTCCATCCTTGAAGTTATCCTTGGCATACTGGTTTAACAATTTCTTCGTCTCCTCGTCCATATTATTTTCTACCTTTCCTGTCGTATCCGTTTGTCTTTGATCGTATGTTAACCTTGCTTATTGTACTTCCTGTTTCAGTCTTATTTCAAATCCAAACCGAATTATCACGGCGGAGTCCTCACTTACTAAACTTGCAAGTGCAATACCAAGTGCTCCGAAAAAACCCCAGCCCAACTCAGAATTATTTATCTTCTTCGGTCTTTCCAGTTCCTTTCCCGCCAGTTTCACATTCTCTTCTTGAAGATTAAAAACCTTCCTTTGCAAACTTTTCTGGACTTCTGTTCCCAATATTAATTCCCCTTTTAAATAATGAAATGTCAAGCAGAAATTAACGGTTTTTATTTTCTGGGAATAGTACACATGTTGTGAGCTGCTTATTTACGATATTTTCGTCTTTAAAAGAGGGGAATCCTACGTCATGTGCACTTTTTGAGATAATACCAGGTCCCGTAACACAAAGGTTAGCGATCAATCGCTAAATGAAGTAGCCTATCAAGATCGTTGTTACATGCACGTTGTACTCGGTGGACTGAATAGGAAGCAATCAGAATTGCTCTTTCAAATTGATTGATTAATCGCTAACCTTTGTGTGAAGGGATCCTGAAGCTGAGCTTGTAAGTAAAAATTTGTCAATAGAAGACACAGTTATTCTTACTTTGCTTTGTAGTACCTACGAAGAACAAGAGCCAGTGGGATGCAGGCTGCAAACAGGATGACTCCGAGGGCGATCACTGGAATAAAACAAAGAAATGAAAAGGACTAAGTAGATCGCCATGGTCACACTGCTAACTGAATTATTAATAATGATAAAAAATAGTATTAATTATTTTATCCAGGGTAGCAACTTCAGTTAGGAAACTGCTCTACCAGCGGGCCCTGCATAACATAATATATTATTACCCTCCTCAAATCTAAATGCTGAAGAAGGCAGAAGGTCCAATTTTTACAAGTCGTTTGTATGACTCGGCCGAGGATTGAACCCACGACCTCCCGTTCGTGAGGCAGACCCTCTACCACTGACTGAGCCACCTTGCTCGATTATTACTGACTGATACTCATGATTAAAGGCAATAACAATATTGAATAGTTTTTTGTGAAACCCTGCCTAATCATGTTGCTGTTGTAATCTTGGGTTTTAAGGCGCTTACCATTCAGATATGAATATTTACGCCTATGATTAATTTGTTTTATTTTATGGTTACAAAATTATGATTCATACCCGGGGGGGGGGGCACTTACATTGACGAGTGGATACCATGCTCGACCAAAAAAACACGTAAAATGGATGTCTTTTTCACGATAGGGCACGTTACACTGTTAGAAAATTTATCCTTAAAATAAAAGAAGTTCCTGCAGCAGAGTCTCGAGAACACCTGTAATCTTACCAGATTGCGTAATCTTACAGGAAATTGGTATTTGGTGTATGGAACCTTACAAATTTCCTTTAATAAAACACCCTTTTTCTTTTTTTTTAACAGAACTGTTCTGTTAAGTTGCAGAATAATTCCTGTTTTATGAATTTACAGAATGATTCTGTTATTGCTTTATGCAAAATCTTCTTTCTTTTTTCTGTAAAATCAGGTTTTTTTTAACAGTGTACGTACGTAACGTGATAAGGGTGTCAAAAACACCAAAATAATGAAAAAAGGGAATCTATTTCGCTAGGAAAGTTACGTGTTTATAGTCAAATTTGCGGGGATGATGAAACAAAATTGAAATGTTTTACAAAGGATGTCATTTTTGCCCCAAAAATACGTGTTTAGAGTCCGATTTGCACGAGGTGTGGAAGGTTGGGTCGTACCAAGGAGCTTCACCAAATTATGTGTAAATTAAGGTAAAACCAACGACGGAAAGACCCGTGAAATAACAAAGAAATATTCCTGTCCTTGTTTAGGGGTTTCATTTCAAGGAATACTTGGCAAGAGTATCGTTTTGTTCCCAATACTTGTTAAGGGTAGGGTTTCACACTCCAATACCTGTTACGGGGTGCATTTTCAGGATATGGAAAATACGTGTTTAGGGTGCTTTTCCAGACCCCAAGGTCGCGCATGGTCCGGCGCATGGTATCCACTCGTAAATGGAAGTGCCCCCCCCCGGGATTCATATAGATTGATAAGCGCTGCTTTAAAGGCGATTTGTAGGGGGAAGTCTTCTTCTTATGATTATTATGGACTTGGATTTATTGTCAATATGAGGATCTATGTCTCAATAATCCATGTGACTTTGCAGGACATATACTTTAGCAGGGACTCTCAATAGAGAAAGGAATAAGGAAAATTATAGCTCCAATCTAAGGCCCGTATTGGAGTATGAGATACGTCAGTCCCGTTGAAGGAAAAAAAAACCAACCTCGATGAATTTTCGATCTTTTACGGAGGCGAGATGCCTTTACATCCTACCGACTTGGGGAGACAAGCCCCAGGCCCTAGCAGGATAGGGTGTGCTTGGAGTGAGTTTAAAGGTTTGTGAGCTTACATATATCTCTCATTACCCCTGGTGCGGAGTCTGCATTTGGAGAGTGGGTATAAGGTGCGTCTGTACGATCAGCAGCTGATGGAGAAGATGACTGAATGGCTGTACTGGTAGAAGCAGATGTGGAGGATGACGTAGAAGGGGCTGTACCAGAAGCAGTAGATGTGGGAGTTGAGTGTTTTGTTGTACTGGAAGCAGATGTTGATGATTTGTTGGCTGTACCGGAAGTGGCTGTAGGAACTGGCCGGGCAATTATTATCATAATAATATAGATAAGTGAAAAATGGATAGATATGGGAAGAGAGGGCGATGGAGAGAGGGGGAGAGACAAAGGAAAAGAGGAGAGTGACGAGGAGAAAGAGAGAGAGAGAGAAAGATAGATATGGGAGAGAAGAAAGTTTGAGAGGGAGAAGAGAAGGTGAGGGAGTACAAATTATCCACTGATTTGTTACACAAAACGCATTCTTTACTTTCCCTTTATTGTTTATTGTTAGGGCATTTTGTCAGGAATCTTTAGTTTCAATCGCTTGTGTATAAGACAAGAGTTCATGAAACAAATTTAAACAATATAAAAATATTTACAGCAAGTACCTACATACATTAAATATAACAAAGCGTATGTTCAACTCGGGAATTATAGTTAACAGAGTTACTAAAGAGGGCATCTATTTGCTGCGTGTTGAAAGACTCTTCTGTCAACACAGAAATAAAGTTACTTTCTTACTGAACTAAGCAAGCTGTTCCCAAAATAACAAGTTCAAGTTGGCATAATTTTTTTTTACAATTAAAGCAATCTTTTTCAAGATTATATCAATAAATGAAAATAGGGAGTTTTTGCAACTACTACGTAGACACTTTCTGGAACGTAGAGAATCTATTGTCAAATGTCCTTCATGGCAAAAGGGTCTTTGTCGAAAATCGGTGAATCAAAACAGCAGTGTCGTCCGTGACTGGATCTTGACAAAAGACATGTTTGCGAATTTTTGTCAGCTTTGAATCGTAGGACGATCTCTTGTCCTGGTTCACCATTTTTTTGAAAAAAAACCTCTCACTTCTCCATTGTGATATGACGGGCATTTTCAAGAGATTTTCTATGTTCTAGAATCTGTCCCTGTTACAGTTGCGAAAAGACCATATAATTCAGGTTGATACCGCAGAAGTAGGCATTCTCTGTGTCAATACAGATCTGTCCTTCCCCGCAGGGGCTGCTCCCACATTCGTCAATTTCTGTTAAAGGAATTATGGAAAGGGTAGTGGTAATAGTACTAAATCTACTGTGTTGATGATGACTATATTCTTGTTTGCTGTAAAAAACAAAGGTTGAGTTATTGATTAATCGATTGATTTTGATCACATCTCTATTTTAGCATGACAGCAAACTTAAATCAGTTTATACAAGAATACAAGATTATTATAGATCCTCAACATAAGAACATCAAATTCATATCAGGCTGCGGAACGACTTTGGAAGTGTAGACACTGAGGGGGGGGGGGGGGGCGGCGGGGTTGGTGTGGGGGGAGGGCTGAGTATGAATAAGTTCACAATTTTATGTCATTTCACGTTTTTGTAGACGATTATTACACACATATAATAATCATTGGTTAAATGATATGAAGAGTTCAGATTGGCTCATACTCTATGGAGCCCTATCATGCGTATTCGGATAATTATATTAAATTAATCAAAATACTTGAGCCAACAACAACAGCAAGCACACTATACATACCGCAAGAGCAGTTGACACCGATGTATCCAGGTCTACATGTGCAATTGAATGTTGAGTTGCTATGTATTTTACATTCGATTCTTCCATCCTGCCCAGTCGGACATTGATTGTAATGACATGACATGGGTTGAATGCCTGATAAAGACAAAAATATCATGCAGGTAATTATCAATTTGCATGCAGAAACCCTAACGTGTTGTCGTCATCGCATCGCCATCTTAGAGGTCAGTTCTATTGCTTTGCGTGCGTTAAGGTATGTGCAGCTATTGCATCTCTGACATGTCCATTTACGCATGCAGAGCCTCTGAGGGAGGGCGCTATGAGATTGTGACATCACATAAATGAGGTCTATATTGCACGCCTGGGGCCCGTTGCATAAAACTTTTTACCTGGGAAAACTCAGGTTTGTATCGGAGTTTTTGCTCTGTTTTAAAGTCAATGGCAGAAATCAGACTCACTTTATTTTTCAGTTTTTACCAGAACGCTCAGGTAAAAAGTGTTATGCAGCATGCCCTTGGTGGGTGTTTCTTAAAACTGTTCGTATAGTTATACATGACCTTTTTTTTCGCGGCGCAACGTCATTAATTGCGCATGACTGGAACTTCTCTTTAGGTGCAAGGCAGCTATATAGGAATATACACATCGGGAGGGGGGGGGCACTTCCATTGCGAGTGGTTACCATCTAAAAGCACCCTAAACAAGTATTTTCCATATTCTGAAAATGCACCCTTTAACAAGTATTGGCGTGTGAAACCCTACCCTTAACAAGTATTGAAAACAAAACGATTCTCTTGGCAAGTATTCCCTGAATTGAACCTAAACAAGTACAGCGATATTTAATTGTTATGTCACGGACGTCGGTCGTATGGCCCCACCTCTCACACCTCGCGCAAAATCGTACTCTTAACATGCGTATTGTTGACTGCTCGGGCAATAAGTATATCCTTTATGTAAAACATTTTATTTTTTTATACCCCTCGAAAATTAATTGGCCCTAAACACGTAGTTTTCCTAGTGAAATAGATACCCCTTTTCCATTATTTTAGTGTTTTGACACCCTTATTAAGTTACGTACGTAACGTGCCCTATCTTGAAAAAGACATCCTTTTTTACCGTTCTTTTGGTCGCGAATTATATCTACGCATTGATCAATGTAAGTCCACCCCCCCCCCCCCCGGATACACATTTAACATCTGTAGTGCGTTTAAAAGTCATTCCTAACTTAAGATACGGATCTAGCTTTATGAAACGACACCCTGTCTTATCATCTTTAGTGCATACACTGTAAAACAAAAATTGGGTAAAATTTTAACCAGCACGAGGGTAATAATGTGTCCAACCAATTTAGGGCAGTATTTTACCCAATGCGGGAAGCATATTGTCCAGTAAGGTTAAAACAATAAGCAGTAATTACTTTAGAATGGCCAAAATAAATAACATAAGATAAATAAAGATGCCCAAAAGAAATGCCAAATGTTGGTTGGACACATAATTACCCTAATGGAGCATTTTTACCCAATATTTATTTTAGAGTGTATCAAAATAATGTTACAAATTTAGACGGCTAATATAATCTTTGCATGTTGTAATTACTAGAATGAGAAAGAGCAACTCTTCATTTTCTATTTTTACGTGTGCCACTGACACGTACACGACTGAATTAATAAATTTAGAAGATGAAAGGTCCATTATAGGATTCCATTTTTTCCAAGTTTTGGTAATTGGGTGATGTAAATTGAAACTGATCAGTGGGACTGCAACCTTTTCAGCCTTATATTTATTAGCATAGAGATATGCTTCCCAAACTAATGATGTGTCCATTAACTAAAAATAGTGTTATCATTTCGTTTTCAGCCTACCAAAACTTGGGAAAATGGCATACCTGGGCCCGGTCTTACAAAGAGTTTCGATTGATCTGGGGAGCGTTTCATGAAAGGACTTGTCAGACGTTTTATCCGACAAGTCCCCTTTTATCCGACAGTTACTAGAGCAACAGTGCTTCTCAACCAATCAGAATCCAGGAAAGTTGTCAGATCTGACAACTTGTCGGACAAAAAATATTGATGAAACGCCCCCAGATCAACTACAACTATGGAAAGCCAGTATCCTCAAGTTTTCTAGATCATGATGTATACTCATACAATCATCGTTTATAGAAAGTTCGGTGTGCTTCTTCGTGTTTACAAGGGATATTATGTAAATTACCTTTAAGAAAATTGATGTCAATGATCGATATAAATTAGAAGAGGTTGATCAGAACGATTCATTGTAACTCGTAAGATGGGTACCTGGAGGAGCGTTGCCTAAAAGGACATGTCGGCCGCTTTGTCGGGCAGTTCCTGTTTTATCCGACAGTTACCATAGCCACGGCTTCCCTCAGCCAATCAAAATCAAGGAAAGTTGTCAGATCTGACAACTTGTGGGAACGCTCCCCTGTTGTCTTCAACATCATTATGCGTTGATTCATGAGAGTAGAGTTACAAGTACCGCATCAATTTTATGCTCTTCAAACTAACTAGCATTACTGTTGTCATGCAGAGGAAGTTATCTTTTTTCCATTTTCATTATTTTTGTTTCACAAACATTTTTTTCTAAGATTAGAAAATGCAAGATATATTCTGTAAGTGTATACGTACGTTGGCATATACGGGAAATGTCTTCCGAAGTTGTGTTATCTGGAGCTGAAGTGATGGCATTCGTCTTCTCATTAATATCTGAATGATTATTTTGAGCAAAAATACAAGAAAATGGAATTAAACGATAATTATTGCCACGTTCATAACTATACGGTCATCGCAGGATGTCTGTGGGGTGATTTGTATGCTACTAATCGTACGTACGATATCTTTAGGGTGATCCGTACGACAATAGTACAATTTCAGTTCGTGTGTGCCACACAGTGTGATCACAGTGTGGTCACATAGTGGACTATATTAAACAGGGGCGGATCCAGGATTTTCCAAGGGGGGTACATTTTCCCAAGGAAAAAGAAAAAAATTGTGCCTCTCAAGGGGGGGGGACGGGCCGGCTGTACCCCCCCCCTGGATCCTCCAGTGATATCAAATATCATTCACACTGGTAAAATACTAAAATTCAATAGATAGTGTGAAGATATGTTCACACTGTGGACACCTCGACACTGTGACTGTTCACAGCGTGTTATCAGGGTCGACTATATGCGAATATGTGATTCACACTGTTGAAAAGCTCAAATTTAACAGTGTGAAGGTGATTTCACACTGTGTTCCACACTGTGAACACACTGTGGCACACACTGTGGTTCACTGATCTTTCCAGTCGGGTCATGTCGATGATTTTGATAAAGTGGAATTATACACACTTTTCAAATTCGTAAAAAGTAGCCCTGAAATACATCGTAGCGTCATCGTATGATCATCGCAGCATCATCGTACAATCGACGCAGAGACATTGTACAACATAATGGGCATTGTACCATTTGTGCAATGGTGTGGTGTAGCACTACATGCATTGTACGGGTAATCATAATAGAGGCATCAGCGCAGGGATATCTTATACTATCTCAGTACGGCCTCTGAATAAATAAATCTTGCAATAAATCGTAAGATGACCGTAAATATGTGAGTGTAAAAATCGTATCCTGCAGGTACCCACGATGCCAGCACCAAACATCGTAGACTAATCCATTGTACGATGATAACAGCAAATGAACACGATGCATACATGATGACAACATTCCTCAGGACCTTTTCACACGTGAATCTTGAATCATCATTGTAATGATCGTCTTTAGAATCATCGGACCGTTAGCAGGAATTCACCTCCGGAGTAAAATTTGAATTCGTGATTGTGATTATCGTTCGCGAGTCTAGTTTGGTTTCACACGTGCTAAAAAAAATCGTCATTAGCCTTATTTTTCACTGGAATCATCATTGAAATTGCGATTTTTTTTTACCGTGTGAAAGGGCAGTTACATAGATCAAAAATCCCCTAATGTATAAAGCGATTGTATTTGAGTGAATTGCAATCTTGTGATATTGTTAAATTTTAATAACATATTGGTGCCTTCGTGTCATTTTAATACATAAATAATATTGTGTAATACAAATACGACTTTTATGCGTTGTCATTTAGAAGGTGCTGTCTATTTGTTTTATCAATTTTATACTCTGCTGTTAGTATTTCCATGATATTTCACGTCAGTTTCTGTGTGTTCTAGTCCATGATCATAAAAACGTCAAACTTGAGGCCGAAATCAGGGGGATATTTTTTTATCTACATACCTTGTATTTCAGTTGACACCACTGTAGATTCTATTGTCGACATTGAAATTGAAGACAATTCGGTATCTTGGCCATGAGTGGATAATGCTTGCTCAGTCGTCTCAGTTGTAGTTAGTATTCCTCTTGTCTGGTTGACAATGTCTACAGCTTAGTTGGAAACATGGATAAACATTGGATACTTAATGCTAATTCGTCTGTTTTTGTCGCAGAAATGTATACAGCTTGATTGCAGTTTGATTTAAGAAAGACAAACGCCCATCTCTTCACGGCTAAATTAAGTTAAACGTGGGATATTGTTGCTTATACACATGGGACCCTCTTTTGCTTAATTTATATCCAAGAATTTTGCCCAGAAGTGGCCGACTGAAATGAGTGAAAGCTAAAAATAATCTCCATTGGGCAATAATCCAGTCATATTACGGAAGAAAAACCCAGCATGCAACTTCCTTCTTTTTTCAAATCTAAAAGTCATAGGAATGTATTTCAGATCTTGAATGGTTATTGAAATAAAGCAAATTAATCTATCGCAAGCAAACATTTCCGAGAGTAAACAGTAGTACACCACCCCAAAAAATTTTGTTATCAGATTTGAAAAAATAATGGCTTATGAACCACTGATAAAAAAAAAACGGATAAAGCAACTACGCGCTCCTTTAAGAACATCGAAACACTAAATTATATTCCAAATGGTCAAGCGCGCACAAAGTTCCACACTTTTTTTCTCTTGCATGCACGTATGCTTATAGGTATCACAGACAGAAAACAGCGTATTGTCCTATACAGAGCGTCCCACAAAAAAGGAAACCCGTTCTCAGAGACAAATTTCACAGTTATTGAATACGTTTTTACTATAAAATTTGATACTTTTGGCAAGAGTGGAATCTCATCGCTCATTTGAAATCAACAGCTTAGCAAATCGTTCACGCATGACAGATTACAAACAATAAATACCGAGGCATATCAAAGGCGATTTGGGCAGAAACTCACGTGTGAATCTGAATCCACTCTCATTTCTGGGATCAGTGAGAGAATCTTAACAAAGAATACAAAAGAAACGCTAATGAGCCAATCGTCGACTAAGCACATTCGTCGTGTCTCGAACCAATATTACGGCGCATTCTGATTTGACACTAAAATTTCAAACTCGCTTTGCTCATTAATGCGTGAAGTGTTTGTCACATATCAGGTATCAAAATAAAGAAGAATAGTTGAATTTTATGATTATGCAAATCAAATATCATAATTTTTGCCTTTCAAGAAGAAAGACATGAAAGTCCCAGTTCCCTTTTTCTGGGACGCACTGTTGCGTCATGGAGTACTTTTCCTGTAGCTCCAAGATCGTGTGTGTGGCAGCATGCAAGGAGCTCTATCCATTTTGTTTTAAATATTGATGCTACGAACCTGCTGACGTCTTGACTGACTTTAAAGTCGACGCTGTTCATTTTTTTTAAATCAATTTTATACTCTGCTGTAAGTATTTCCATGATATTTCACGTCAGGCTCTTCGTGTTCTAGTCCATGATCATAAAAACGTCAAACTTGATGTCGAAATCAGGGGGATATTTTTTTATCTACATACCTTGTATTTCAGTTGACACCACTGTAGATTCTATTGTCGACATTGAAATTGAAGACAATTCGGTATCTTGGCCATGAGTGGATAATGCTTGCTCAGTCGTCTCAGTTGTAGTTAGTATTCCTCTTGTCTGGTTGACAATGTCTACAGCTTAGTTGGAAACATGGATAAACATTGGATACTTAATGCTAATTCGTCTGTTTTTGTCGCAGAAATGTATACAGCTTGATTGCAGTTTGATTTAAGAAAGACAAACGCCCATCTCTTCACGGCTAAATTAAGTTAAACGTGGGATATTGTCGCTTATACACATGGGACCCTCTTTTGCTTAATAATTATATCCAATAATTTTGCCCAGAAGTGGCCGACTGAAATGAGTGAAAACTAAAAATAATCTCAATTGGGCAACAATCCAGTCAAATTACTGAAGAAAAACCCAGCATGCAACTTCTTCTTTTTCCAAATCTAAAAGTCATAGGCATGTATTTCAGTTCTTGAATGGTTATTGAAATAAAGCAAATTAATCTATCGCAAGCAAACATTTTCGAGAGTAAACAGTAGTACCCCACCCCAATTTTTTTTGTTTTCAGATTTGAAAAATAATGGTTTATGAACCACTGATATAAAAAAAAACCGGATAAAGCAACTACGCGCTCCTTAGGACATCGGAACACTTATTCCAAATGGTCAAGCGCGCACACCGAGTTCCACACTTTTTTTTCTCTTGCATGTACGTATGTTTATTATTTCGTATAGGTATCACAGACAGATAACAGCGTATTGTCCTATACAGAGCGTCCCACAAAAAAGGAAACCCGTTCTCAGAGACAAATTTCACAGTTATTGAATACGTTTTTACTATAAAATTTGATACTTTTGGCAAGAGTGGAATCTCATCGCTCATTTGAAATCAACAGCTTAGCAAATCGTTCACGCATGACAGATTACAAACAATAAATACCGAGGCATATCAAAGGCGATTTGGGCAGAAACTCACGTGTGAATCTGAATCCACTCTCATTTCTGGGATCAGTGAGAGAATCTTAACAAAGAATACAAAAGAAACGCTAATGAGCCAATCGTCGACTAAGCACATTCGTCGTGTCTCGAACCAATATTACGGCGCATTCTGATTTGACACTAAAATTTCAAACTCGCTTTGCTCATTAATGCGTGAAGTGTTTGTCACATATCAGGTATCAAAATAAAGAAGAATAGTTGAATTTTATGATTATGCAAATTAAATATCATAATTTTTGCCTTTCAAGAAGAAAGACATGAAAGTCCCAGTTTCCTTTTTCTGGGACGCACTGTTGCGTCATGGAGTACTTTTCCTGTAGCTCCAAGATCGTGTGTGTGGCAGCATGCAAGGAGCTCTATCCATTTTGTTTTAAATATTGATGCTACGAACCTGCTGACGTCTTGACTGACTTTAAAGTCGACGCTACAGCTGAGGACACTATGATATCTGGCCAAGATGTAGTTAATGGTTCCTCAGTAGTTGTACGATGTGAAATTCCACGTGTTGCAACGTTGATTTCTACATTTTTAATGGAGAAAATCGGGACACGTAAATAAATTATTAGTTATAATCTATATTTTCGTCTGCCTTTGAAATTAGCGAGCTTTTGCAACCACTACGCAGACTAATTTTAACTCGGTGAAAATCTATGAAAAAATGCCTTTCAAACCACAATGAACAGATTGGAGGGCATTGTCGAAAATTGGTGAGCCCGGACATCAAATCGTCTTAATATACGGAGCTGACGAAACATTGGAAATAAGACGTTTTCCAAGACAATAGATTCTGAACATTCTAGAAAGCGTCTACCCAATATTGAAAACTCCCCAATGTTAGAATGTGTTAAACGTTAATGCAAACTCGAAATGAATATCGTAGTGTATAATTTAATCCCAAGTTAAGCAAAGAAAGAGTGTAAGGACTGTGGAGTGAATGCATAGTAGAACAAAAGGTAAAATATCCCCATAATTATTGCAATGTGTAAATTAAAATTTGCAATCACTCTTCGTTAATTCCTTTGACCTTGCAAAACCACAGTGAAAGATATGCTTAAGCGCATCTTTGCAACAAAACAATTGAGCGTATCTGTCATTAAAACTTGTCTATTTTTTTAATCATCTGCTTTCCTTCTACTCTCCTTTGTGACAAAACTATTTTTAGTTTTTACTTTTAACATTGATAGGAATATATGTATGTTTTTATGTCGTTAATCATTTCTAGGGCCCTCTTGTAAATCAGTATACGAAACTGAGGGGGTTATCCTGGTAAAAGAAAACCAGTATACAAATATAAAGTGAAACAATGAAAAAGTAACGAGCAAAACCAGGTCCATGATCCTATACTGGTTCAAGGCAGGTTGAGGGTAAATAAAAAGTAAAATTACAAAGACATACATCATTGATTGCAAACAAAAAGCAATCATTCAATAAAACTGAATACGTGAATTTGCATTAACATTAAAAACAAAGAATTATAGGCTTGCTTACATGAGCAAAGGTACATAAAACATGGCATCAACACTAGACTATTGTTAATTGGGCGAAATGAATGAAAATATATCGGATATTAGACGACTAAATCGTTATGAGACGAAATGGTCAAAGACGAGCTGGTAATTAGACAAAATGATGGTTAGACCAAATTGGTTGTTAGACGAAATGTTGTTCGACGAAATGGCATAAAACTAAATAAAGGTAAATAAAGGTAGACCATAATATGGTGAGTGGACGAGTTGGCAATAGAAGAATTGACAATTAACCACAGCAACTACCGTCTTTTGCTCTGAGGCAGCCGGGGTTTCACCCCCTACCCTAGGTTGTGAGGTGGACGTTCTGTTAACTGAGCCAACACAACAGTTGCCCCGTTTACATTGATTCGGTCTACGATGGTGGTAGGGGTATCGTATCGTGTGAATGGTTCGATCTCCAAAGAGTGATACTATATTTGATACATTGATACGATTTTCGTAAAGATCTGTGATCATCATAGGGTATACGACTCTACGACTTCATTAAGAGCGGAGTCACACATATTTTCTTTAAAAATTGTTGCCCGTATAGCCACCGACGCGTCGTCGCGACGTCTCCACCAGAAAGGTCGTATACTAATCAATCTAAGATGATCTTGAATGATCGTATAATGTGAATGAGGGAAATTATGCTCACCGCAGGATGATCCGGTGAAACCAGCCGGACAAGCACACATGAAAGTATTTATGTCGACTAATGAGCAGGTACCTCCATTTAAACAAGGTGCACTGAGGCATGCTTGTAGACTAATCGATTGATTGGCTGTAAGAGAATTACAGAAGGTGCGCAATTTTAGCGTGGAACGAGCTGTCACTAATGTATTAAATCAAAGAGATAGGCCTATATAGATACATGTGTAGTAAATACATATCATAAGTAGTGATGTATAATAGATACATTCATGAATAAATAGAATAATACGTACATTAATAAGATATTAATGATGATGATAATAGCAATAATAATGATAATAAAAATAATGATGGTGATCAAAATGATAATAATAATGCTAATGATAATAATATAATAAATTCATAAAATATAAAGAAAAAAAGAAATATATAAGTTCATAATCACGATAATGAAATTATATAGGCATATAGGCCTAGATTAAAATGATACAAGGTTCAACAAAACGAAGTTTTGTTAATTGTTGTTTGCACATGTTACAAATAATGATTTTGCACATGATACGTGCATCCGAAAACTCATCGAGTGAGAGGAATTAGAGTAACCATAATCCCAGATTATTCAAACAATAGACAGTTACCAAGGTTACACTTGCACTTCATGGTCTCCTTTCCAAACCTTTCTAAAAATGAATTGTGCGTTCATCGACATCCTAACGTAATTTATCAACATTTTTTTTAATGGGATGAAACTTCAATTTTATTTTATCTAGATGCACATAACTACTTCTTGCAAACAGATAGTACATCCTTCAATATCATCACACATCCAATGAAATATTTAACCTAGTTTAAATGACAATGACACAGCTCAATTTAATCTCACGTCGCAGCTGTGATCTTGCAAGCGTCACGGCCCAGCACATTGATCTTGCAAAACGCTACTGTCCAAATTCTGCCTCCTCACGTGCATACCAAACAAAACTTATTCAAAACACACAATTATGGAAAGATAGCAAAAATGACGACGTACCTTCTGTGCAATACTGCTCCTTGAACAAAATGGAACATTGGGAATTCGACTCCAGTAGGCTTAAATTCGCGATCACTTTGGTATCAAAACCACATATATCTGTATTGGTATCAGGATTAAATATATGTCTCGTTATAAAGAATGTGTGCTTGTTTTCCCTTTTTTCAATAGACCAGTTCGTAGTTACTTCATGGACAGTTTTGGTCAAATGCCCTTTCATTTCTTTCATCATGATAGGCAGATTTCAAAGCAAGATATTGCGTAAACATGCCTTACATAGCAGGATGAAGAAATGGAAAAGACCAGGTGACTAGAATAGCACACCAATGAACACTTTATGAAGGTATATGCCGCATTTCTACTTTGAATGCATAATGCATGAAATATCAGTCGTTCGTGGACGCATTGTTATTTTTTGTGGATGTCAGGCGCGTACGCAAGGGGGGGGGGGTTAGGGGGTTCAAACCCCCCCCCCCTTTTCGTTTCCTTTTTTTTTTTTTTTTGCTTGTCTCCCCAGAGGTCGGTCTGGTAGACGCACGGTACCCCTACATAATAATGTATGACGCAAGAAATTGTAAGGACAGAATCTCATGTTTCCGACGAAAAACACAGAAAAAATTTCCGCTCGCTTCGCTCGCTCCATTTTATTATATCTTTTATTTCCGCATGTCGCCGACATGATCACGGTATCGCCATTAACAAGGCCATACATGATTATCATGATGTATACTTATGAATACAAGCATGGGTGTCGATCACGGGGGGATATATTCCCCCCAATATTTCAAGTGGGGGGATGGCCTGTATTATCATCCCCCCCAATAATTTAGGGTAGAAAAATTATAATAATGATGATGAAAAAATGAAAAGTTTGATCATGATGATTATAGTATGCCATCAATCAGTTTGTTTCCCTCGCAATTTGTGTATATTGTTATTAAATAAAAACATTCTTTTTCAGGACTATTAAACAGATGGGTGGAGGTTCAAGATGAAAAAGAATGAAATGTTTATGTATCTGATATTTTTTAACACATGACATAAAAGGACCCCAACGAAAATCAACTTTTTTTGATAGGGTGTTCCATCCCACCAGTGGTGAATAAATTAATTTAAATAAATCATTAACTCAAAAGGTGGGAAAATAACGGGAGTAAAAGGGTGGCAAGATAAATAAAGGAATGACGGTTAGCCCGATGGCGCACGAGAAGCCACACAGGTTGTAATTTGTGCTAGTCTTAATTGGTCCGAATCTGCATTTTATCATCATGCATTAAGAAGAATAAAGATATTGCCAGTCAGGTTAGATTTAAGAGAGAAGTTGTATACACAGAGGCGTCGATCCTGGGTGGGGGGCGGGCAGGGGGCTATCGCCCCACCAATGAAAATATTGAGGGGCAAACATATCGTTTTGCCCCCCCAATAATTCCGCATGTGCAAAAAGTAAAAAATAAAATAAGATTGTAATGCTACACTGAAATCAGCAAGCGAGATTGAGATGCCAACTCGATTTTGATTTAAGATCGTGCTCAAAATGTCTGCTTTTCAGAATGGAATATACATCATGTACCAAAAACCCATGCTTTTCATGATTATATAGGTGAACATAATGTCCCGTTTTCAATTCTAAACCTCAAAAGAACTTTGATTTTGCAATAATCTTTTGTTGGATATATATCTTCCATTAAAGTGTCCTTTTTTTACAGATCAAAATATCAAAATTTTCAGCTCGCATCTATTGTTCTTCTAGATACCCATCTTAATCATTGGTACAAAAAATGCTTAGAATATCAAGCTTTCAGGTCAGAATATAAAGAAATTTCAGCTCGCTCTCTAGTGAGATACATGTATCGACCCTCCTCATGAGTTACTACAAACAAACCTAAACAGGTACATTTTTCCTGTTTTCATGACATACTTAAAAAATTTAGCTCGCGCTTCGCGCTCGCATTGTTGGTGAAGGTGAGATATGTGTCTCTTTCTCATGAGTTATATATATATATATATATATATTGTGATCGAGCGCCTTTGGAACGTTGATTCACAACCCCCCCCCCCCCATCTGAAAAATGGTTCGTAACACAAATTGAATTTTAAAAAAAATATACAAGTATAGTACACTACAACAATTAAGGAATTTCCAAGAACACCATGCATATCAACCACTCCCAAATGTCCTAACTTGTGATTTTAGTGGGGGTAATGTTGAAATATCCCCATCCACAAGAACATTTGTGTCAATCATCCCCCCAACCAAGAATACCGATCGACACCCATGAATACAAGTGAACCAAGACAAAGACATACGTTTTCTTACAAAATATGTTTTACCAATATGAAAACCAAAATGACGGAAAACGCTAAAATGTCGGTTAGCTCGCTCCGCTCGCTCGTAATAATTTATGAAATTCCAGAAGTATCTAGTCTCCTGTTCAAGGCCGTATTATGAGTGTTACGAATAGAAGGACATGTAGCATCGACTAATACTTGATTAACAAACTATTGACAAGAAATGTATGTTTTGACAGGAAAACGCGAAAATTTCGGCTCGCTCACTCCGCTCGCTCGTAATCATTTATGAAATTTCTTAAGTTTCTAGTCTCTTGATCAAGGCCATATCATGAGACTTACGAGCAGAAGGACATGTATCATCAACTAATATGTAATCATTACCAACAAGCTATTGAGAAGAATTGTATGTTTTGACGGAAAAACGCAAACATTTCGGCTCGCTCGCTCCGCTCGCTCGTAATTATTCATGACATTTCTCAAGTTTCTAGTGTTCTGATCAAGGCCATATCATGAGTGCTACGATCCGAAGGACATGTAGCATCGACTATGATACCAACAAACTATTGACAAAAAGGTTATGTTTTCAACGCAAAAACGAGAACATTTCTGCTCGCTCGCGGGTCATGACCGCACTGTTACATACCCCATCCCCACTTAAATGTTATTGTCTTATTTGCAGCGCTGAAAAAAAAGAAAAAAAATCATCACCTCCCCCCCCCCCGCTCATCACTTTTTAGAGACTGGGCGGGAGATTAAAAAAAAAAATCAGCTCGAACCCCCCCCCCCTTTCAAAAATCCTGCGTACGCGCCTGGTGGATGTAAATGAAAAACACAATTCAAAAGAATATATGAATAATCAAGACATCAAAGTTGGTTCTTATCTCATTAACCTTTAAACTCTCTATGAGGCAAATTGCTCAGTGATAATCGATAATGGACTTCACCCAAGAAAATATGAAACTGATAATTCTAGATGTCTAAAATAATTATCAAAAGTTTATTCAGGGACCACGAAACGTACTTTTCAAAGTTCCGCGCCGCCCCTGTTACTAATATAATTGCTAAATGACACATAACTGCAAAGCTCACATTATATGGTGCGTACCATTGAATAAAAGATACAAAAACGCCTGCTAATAAATGAGAACGACAAGCACAAATTCTACATCATTCTCTTTTTTGATATAATACTTCAATCAAGGAAAACGAATAACGAATTTTTATTGGAATACTTGTATTTCCAAGTTTCCAACGCTTATATCTTGCAATATTCGCTAATATTTTCGGGAGAAATTAGCACAAACTATGCAAGGGTTTATTGTAACTTCATTAGGATGAAACTTGCCCAATTGCCGATTTTGCCCTTTTTCGACTCCCCTTGCGTAACGTCTCAGTGAACAGAGTGTATAAAATTATCATTAAACACCAGCATTGGTCTGAGATATTCTTTAAGCTCTGGCCATAACTGACTCCAAGGTGAATAATTTTACAGAGTAGGTCTATCTTTCTCAGTTTCAAGAAACTTCCCTCTGCATAGGAGACAATCTGATATTGTAAATGGAACAACAATCATTCTATAATTTTTTTAGCTTGATCATAAATCGTATAATATGCCTTACCTTTCAACTCCCAAGTATGCTGAAGTAGGGAAACATTGCAGGAGCAAACAAACGGTGCTACCGGCCCGTCAAACGTTATGTTCCAAGAGATGAAGAGAAACATATCTGATTTAAATTTGATGTTCGTCGTGTTATATGTGACTTCAGAGAGAAAGAGGGAGAGAGAGAAGCGAGAGAGAATGAGAGAGATAGATGAATGTTATAGTGATATTTAGCATTAATGTCTAATTTTGTTGTTGACGATCATTATGAGCATAGGCCTACTCCTACTCCGCCTATCCCTCCGAAAAAATGATAACTTTATTTGCTTACTGAAAATTTTCACAAAATTCACCCAAAGCTGCACGGATCTTTTATTTTCACGTTATAAAATGCAAAAGCGTCTCATTGTTGTGAGCAAAGGTTGTGAGACTTGCCCTCCCCCGAAAAAAAAAAATCATGCGTACGGCCATGGTACTGCTGATATACGAAATTGTGACGCAATAATGATAATGATGAGAATAATGATGACAGTATAATGATGACTATAATAATATCATTGACACAATGACGATGAAAGCAAAAATTAATGTCCAAATAGGAGATAAGTAATATACGCACAAACATGCATCATAACCAAATACGCCTACCAGGAACACGAGACGATTCAAAATTAAAAGCAAATATTGTTGAGATTACCATCGCGGCAAAGGTCTTCCATGATACTTGAGTAATTGATGTGGTAAGATTGGCGACACAGGTCTGTGAAATGACGCAAAAACAAAATTATATATATTTTTGCATCTTATTGAAAAAATCAATGCACGTTTAGCTCCTCTGAAACATACATGAAGAACTCCTTTTTTGGAACCCCAAAACCTTAGCAGACAAACAACATATCATTGATAATTGTTTATGACTCCATCCATCAAAACACGATATAACTAGAAAGGGAAAACTAATTTTGAAAGAAGCTTGATGAAGAAAATTTTCATCTGAGTCGAATGAGAATTGGAAAATTGTGACATGTTAGATTCTTTCTCAATTCACACACACACACACACCATACATACACACACACACAAATCGAAGTGCATGGGTATGCGAATGAGGGAATCCAGCAACATCATCCTCTGTACGTATTTCTTTCGTTGTGTTTGCATTATGATGTATATAAGATGAATTATATCCTAGACAAGGGCCGCGGAATAGTTTTAAAGGGGGAGGGGGGGGGGTGGTGGGTGGCCTGATCCAAGAGTGTGGGAGGAGGGGGCTGGCCATGCAAAAAAAAAAAATCACAATGAGATGGTCAGTTTTAAGTTTTTGTAGACGGTAGCCCACCCAGCCCCCTCCCGTGCCCGCGGCACTTGCGAAAAAATATATCAAGGCGCATCTTCATTTGGAAAAAAGCAATAGTATGATTACCTGCCAAGGTCATTATGTAATATAAATCTTACCATTGATTATCGGCTCGCAGTCTGGTTTATCGACGCCTTGCATTGTAAAGACATCTTCTATCTCTACCACCAATGTTGACATAATGGAACAAAATCCTGATTCTACAGTATCTATTAGGTATGAAATAAATCGCGATATTATCTTCACCCCTTTCTTCATGTCGTGTAAGATAGCAAAACTCTAGGTTAAAAATGATATTAAAAAATAGAATAGAATTCAACTACTAGTATCAAAACGCTGAAAATCTTATCAAAATAGAAATAAAGACGTTGACTTTTCAGGTTTAGCAATATTTTTGTGAAACAGAATATGGCACTCAAATATATTCAGAAGGTGGGATGATGACGTCATGTCTCCACATTCCTTATTTATGCTATTACAGGATCATTTCATATTTTCATACATGTGCCCATATATTTCTTTCTTTACAGCAATGATCACCTCACGAATTTTATTAGTATTCCTAAAAAATCATTCTTGGATGAGAAACTGAAATTAAAATGAAATACAATAAATATTGAATAGTGTTCTTTTTACGATGAAGGAACACCACATTCTCAGAGGTTTTACGTCAAATGGTATAGTATACAACCTATATGGCATTACATTCATTTTGTTGGTTATTCCCTCAATTTATTATTATTATTTTTTTTTGGGGGGGGGGGCGTGGTGGTGGTCTAAAGATGACAAAAATACACTTTATGAAATGACGAGCTTTCGATAATTTAGGCCTAAACCTTTGTGGAATATAATGCAGCAATATCCAATTATGATTATTGTTGAATAAAATAACAATTAAATGAAAACACACTGGAAAATTCAATTACTTTGAGAATGATCAACCGGCATAATAATATTAAACCAATCCCTGAACTTACGTAGAGCATTATTCTGCAGAAATATCAAAATAAAAAATGGACAATCATCTTAAATACTTACTTCCAGATACAGACAAAAGAAATAGGATGGCAATATTCATTCTGCACGGGAAAGGCATGATGTATCATTCATTTGATGATATCCTTTACTTTCGGAGAATGGGCTGAAATGGTCCAAAATTTAGCCAGATTTAAGCGAACAAATATATGAAGAATCGCCGAAATATCACACGTTAGTCTCAATGTATCATCCAGAGAACTGGGCGAAGAATATTGCAATCTACGACTCACCCTTAATTAGTCTTCTTTTTGACAAACAATATCTCATTCAAACTAATCCGCATTCTGTTTAATTGGAAACTTGAAATGTAAGCTGTCAAAAATGAGGAAATTGTGAAGCGTTAGTGTTTGCCTTCCACTCTAAGCGTTTTATGAACCATAATGAACATCGATTTGTGATTTTCATTTAAATGGCCATCCGACATTCTGGTTTATTTCCATCAAATTACAGGCATATCTTGGTCTCGGTCTTCCATAACATTTCTAACATTTCTTGTTTTATGCTTATCTCTACCTAAAGACAAACATCCCCCATCCAATTCAATGTGCGGTACGATAATTTATGTTTTGAAAAAAAAATACAGAAATAATTTATAAAATCAATTTATCCGATTATATTAAAAAAACACACACACGCTATAATGAAATGCAAACAGATTCGTTACACTTGAATTGTAAGAAAAATGCACTATTTTCATTGCCTTAGCTCTAAATATCAATGAAGCAAATAATATATTTTTCCATAAATTAAACTATAGCCGCCTAAAAATGATATCATATCCATTCACAGATGTAATAACAAGACCCACGGGTCAAGTAGGCCGCTTTACAAATTATCTTCGACGTCATTAATACTGTTATTTTTGCTCAAAATTTTAATTTGTAAAAAAAAAATAGACATGATCGAGCAGCATTTCAAAAAAAAAAAAAAGCTGCGGGATAGCAGAGCGAGCCAGAAAAAATGATCTTAAAACAGACATTCTAATTTTTGACAAATTTTGACATGACATTCCGAAAATAATGTAGGGGGTGGGGGGGACCAGCGGCTGGAAAATTTGACAAGCAGAAAAAAAGTTTATCACCTAAAATGTGAGGTCAAAATACGTGTATTTCTCCCCATCATAAAAGATATAAAATAGTAGGGGGGACATTTGTCCCCCTACCATTTCTGGTAGGGGGAAACGCCCCTCCTGGGATTTCCGCCCATGAGTATGAGCATACTGAAGTCGCAATGAGGTAACTTTTATTCATTATCATTATTTTTTTTCTTGGTGGGGGGGGGTGATACGGCACGGAATGACCCATTTACATTGCATGATATATAGGATTTTCGAGTTGTCAAAATTAGTGGAGGAAATCAATATGTGCTGGGGGGGGGGGGGGGTGAAAGACCGGATGCATCTGTATCAATTATCTACATTCCGTCTTCATTCAATCTCAGCGACAATACTTTGGAAGAAGTAGTGTACAACCTTACTAGTATCATATGAACTATAAAATAGAGTCGGGTCGTTTCAATAAGGTCCCCCTTACGGACCGGACTTAAGCATTCACTTAGGCCTCAATATTCTTCAGAATTGACCAAATGATGTATTGAAACGTATTTTGTTTAATTGGCACACACACACGCACAAACGTTCGGATCTACCCTTTTCACACATACGCACAGACTCACACAAGGACACTTTGTAAGAATCTTCGGTAGCGACAGAACACAAATCACTACAAAGATAAACAAAAAGGTAATTCTTTTAAAAAGTGACTTTTATTCATTAAAAAGATATAGATTTGTGGCATCTTTATTTAGACCTCTTAAATTTTCATAGGATTTAAATACTATTAAATGATGAATTTGATGTTGATGAAAATGAATATTTATAACAATGACGATAAAACTAATGCACTTATTGTCATACACAAGTACATATATACCGTTATACAATATGAAATATCATTCTTGGATATATATCATTCGTAATAGGTCCATGGTTATATGCAGCTTTATAAGATAAGTACAATTACATTCATATAATGACCAATACATGAGTTGAATGTGGAATATTAGGTTGATAGTTTATTATATTGTATCATACAAGTTATAGTATATTAAATCATTGACATGTCAATATTAAAGGACAAGTCCACCCCCAACAAAAAGTAAATTTGAATAAAAAGAGAAAAATCCAACAAGCAGCATAATGCTGTGTAAATTTCATCGAATCAATGTAAAATAAGAAAATTATGACATTTTTAAGTTTCGCTTAATTTTACAAAGCAGTGACATGCACATATTGGTTTGTATGCAAATCAGGGAACTACTGATGACATCACTCACTATTTTATTTTGTATTTTGTTATTTATAATATTAAATATTCTTATTTTTTCCCCATTGTCCTGTGAAAGAAAGTTTTATTTCTCCCTTAACATGTGGTATTACCATTGTTTAACATTTTATGGTTCAGTCAAGTTGATCCTTATTGTCAAATTTGTAAAAATTGAAATAAATTCTAACAATAAAAACAAAAGAAAAAGTGAGGAACATCATCGATTCTCTCATTTGCACGTGACTAAATTGCGCATGTAACTATTTTATAAAAAATAAGTGAAATTTCAATTGTTTTTATTATACATCCGATTTTGATGAAATTTTCAGCATTATGCTTGTCTTGATTTTTCTCTTTTGATTCAAAACAATAGTTTTCTGAGGTGGACTTGACCTTTCAGTGACAAAACATGCAATTTCCTGAGAAAATTCAAAACAATTTCACGTGTGCATGCATTGTATCATCACATTATATTCCTACTTCCTACTAGAACTAAAATATTTTCAGTCAGAAAACATTTTAAAAAGTTGAATTTATGGCTTTTATATCACATGCCCTATGGGGCAGTCATACACAGTAAGAAATAAACATAATTATTCTCGGATATATATTATTGGTAGTTTTATGCAGCTTTATGAGATAAGTACAATTACATTTATATCATGATCAATATATGGAATATTTGGTTGATAGTTTATTATATTGTAGGCCTATCATATTATATTACACATTATTATATTATCAATATATCAATATAGTAAGTGACATAACATGCAATTTGCTGAAAAAAATTAAGATAATTTCACATGTGCATGCATCATATCATCAGGCCATTCATTTTCATACTTCCTACTAGAACTAAAATATTTTCAGCCAGAAAACATTTTAAAAAGTTGAATTTAGGGCTTTTCATATCACATACCCTATGGTGCAGCTGCTCACATTATGACATCACAAATAAAACTAAAGTAAGTTCTCTTTTTCTTGGATGGATTTTTGTAAAAAATTCTCCAAATTTGACTCAAATTTGTCTTTTATACCATGGTCACATTTGCTCTACGGTGGCCATACGGCCAGTCGAAAACAGCCATTGCAACATTTTTTGTACCAACTACATATAGGAGGTTTGAATTGAAATTAATAAAATGGCTGTTGTCGACTCGCCATACGGCTGCCGTAGATCAAATGTGACCAAGGTATTAGTGAAATACCATAATCGCCCAGGAAGGTCCTCTGTAAATAGCCAAAGGATAAAAATTGTATAAAAATAGAATTTTCTTATCTCAAAGAAGTGAGGTAAAACTTCTCCTTTAAATGAGTTCCTAGATACAAGATAAATTGCAGTTTTATCATGTGTATTGAAAAAATTTTCTTTGACAATTTATCATGTAAAGCATTAACATTAAGTGAGTTAATAATTCAAAACACTGACACTTCTGGGACAATATTTTGAACCTAGACACTGCCATGATGCTCTCAGCAAGAAATTTATCCACATTGTGCTGCACTCAACCCAGGGGAGGTAAATGGTTACCTGGCAGGATTGATTCTTTGAATACATGAGCCCTGAAAGGCAGCTCGAGCTTAAGCCGGGGTAATAATAATGATAACATCGCGCCTCGGAATAGAATATTTCTAGATAGATGGCTCTATATAAATGCCTGTTATTATGGTCTACATGTTAGTCTGGGTTTATATAATGGAAACCCATAAGCATCAAACATTTGCATACATGGTTTGCATCATGTGAATTTACTGCATTTCCCATGGCCCTGGGTAGCTTACTTAAAAATCCTTCCCGGGGACCTGATATTTCCCAAAGACTTAGTGGTGAAGAAAGCTATCATCTTTATCATTTGAAAATTACAATCCAATTTCAAATGCTTTGTATTGCCTTGAATGTAAAATTTGAAGGTACTTTGGATCATCTCGGTCCAGTTTCATAAACACTTGGCATAATAACAAATGCACAATTTCTTTAACAAATTTTTTCAGCCAATTGGATAAAAGGATTTCAGTAGCTTTTAACTGTTACTGTAAATTTGCTATCATGACAAGTTTTCTGATATGGAACCCTGGTTTAAGACGCCACATTTGGGTCCCTATAGTTGGCCTTCAAATTAAGACCATGGTTTGGATTAGACAATAAATCAAAATATGGGTCTATCAGTCGATAGAGTGGGGGGTTTGTATTCCGGTGACCTGGGTTTGATTTCCACTTAGTGCTAGTGCCCTTTGGTAAGGTATTAATCCTCATTACCAGGTCCTTTGGAGAGGATCTTAAGCCATCGGTCCTCTGGTTGCTTGCTTACAAGCATTCATGCTTTCTTAGCAATCAGGTAAAAAATCCCCACCAAAGTGACCAAACCACAAATCAATATAATCTTTTCTTTATTTATTGTAGCCAGTCACCCCAAAACCAAATATATTATGTCCCCAGGGAAGGTTCTCTGTAATAACCAAATTAGTAATTCTGTTTCCAAAATGTTAAAAAGCATCAAATTATGTTGTCTGAAATGATCCTTACTCTTTATACTGCCAAATGTTAGGAAGTAAAGTTAAATAAAAGATGAGATACAAGATTCTTTGACACCACTTTTTTTTTTACTTCTTAAAAGTGTTGATGAGCTTATATGAACCCCAATCTTTGCACCTTGTTTTCTCCTTATATTTTGAAGCTCTTACTGATTTGTTTTCTACCTGAAATCAAGTTATTGTGTGTGTTAGTGTTGATCAATTTTGACAAGTTATATATCATTTTAAAGCTTTAGGATGTGCTTGTTTAAACCCGATGAAACACTCGTAGATAATTTAGGGAAATTATGCTGGTTTTGGGGTAGCAGGTCACAGCAAAATAAGGAAAACATGCCCTGTATCTCGGTCATAGTCTACACTTTTACTTTACATTACATATAAAGACAGTAACCAGTTCTTTACATTATGTATGAAAGCACAAAATAATACTGATACAAGTCTTACTCCAAGTATGCTAGACATGATGCTGCACTATTCTTTTCATATCAAATATTAAAATAAAACGATTATGTTAGAAAAATATATGGTGGCAAACATTGGGTTTGCAATTTGATCACATGATTATACTTCAGTTAGAAACTAATCAAATAGAGGTGAAAACGTTATCGGTACTAAAAATATAAATGCCTCTAGAATATTCTACAAAAATGGCATCTGGAGGTAGACTAGGCTAAGAACTCCTATCCAGCTATCTATAAATCTTTTCATTTGTCTATCGTTTAAAGTACTGTATCTATTTGTCTATCAATCTGCCTACCTATTTCCATCTCTTTCTATCCATCCATTACTCTATCAATCCATCCATTCATTTATCCATCTATCAATCCACCTATCTATCTATATACCTACCTATCTATCTATCTATCTACCTACCTATCTACCTACATCCATCTATCTATCTATCTATCCATCCATCCATCCATCCATCCATCCATCTATCTTTCTGTCTGTCTATATTCCTTTCTTTCTATCACCCAACAATCCACCTATCTTTTTCGCTTCAGAGTAAAAAGGAAATCTTTATGGCAATAGAGTTCTCTGCTATCATATCATGCAGAAATTTAGTTCCACATTAAGGTGACATTTAACCTCTTTTGAATAACAAAAAAAAACAAAAAAAACAAACATGTATAACCGATGGTTACAAATAATATTTCAGACTATGATAATACTGATTCCCGGTTATTAAGTAAAAGTAATATCTGCCTAAGTGTACACTTTTTATTCAGCTGGAGGGGGGGAGGAGGGGAGGGTTTCACAAACATTTAAATGTGACTTACAGTCATGCTTAATTCGGTGAATTCACAATACAGTGCGCCATCTATCGGTTGCAGTGAACAGGCCAAATTTCTAACTTTGGGATCGACATTATACACAGGTGCAGGCAGAGCTCAGTGATAGTGTACTGTAATGTGACTGTGATGCTTAAAAATAAAAACAATTTGGCAAAAGCAGAGGTCAAATTCGCCAAAAACGGTCTAAATTTTGCAAAGAAATATGCAGCAAAGTTCTATCCCACCTCCTGGATCATAGTGAACAGCATATGCAAGCCGGCCTGCGCAGCATAATCGCATGAAAAAAATCAACTTTTTCCCACAAGGCAGTGCGATTTTTAGCCTGTCCACTGCAACCGTATTGTGAATCCATCGTATTGCCGATGCGCATCTGACAAATTACGTGATGCAATTTATACCGCACCCAGCTGGGAATTTGAGATTACAATTAAGTCTTTGTGAAACATCTCACCCAACTACAAGCAGATTCTCAGAACATTGGCCCAAATTCACAAAGGTGGTTTTTAAAATCATCGGTTGAACCCATGGTTTATGCAGATTTCCTGTATAAATTAGGCTTTATTTACCGTGTATATTAATAGAAGTCCAATGCTGATGTGCACTTTTGTCACAGTGCACCAATTGATGCCTGTTGCCCTGGTTAAATATGGTATTTTATTCATTAGTCTACTGTTTGAAGAGTGGAATCAGTAATTAAAATGAGTGGACTCATGAATAAACTAGCGTAGATAACCACGGCAACAGGCATCAATTTGGCGCAATGTGACAAAAGCACACATCAGCATTCCACATTTTTAACATACGCGGTAAATAAGCGTAATTTATACAGAAAATCTGCAAAAACCATGTGTTCAAACGATCGTTTTAACCACCTTTGTGAATTTGATCCATTATATCTAAGCAAACTTAATTTACTACCGATAACGACTATTTGGTCCAACCATCACTTGGTCTTATACTCACTTGGTCTGTTAAACCAATACCAAGACTAAGACTAATGCCAAGTTGATTTCCACTTCATAAATTCATCAATGCTTCCTGGTAGAGGCAGGTTCAGGATATTCGACGTCATCAATGTTTTCTGGTAGAGGCTTGTTGAGAGTCTCGGGAAGGCCGAGATCAAAAATGGCGCAAGCCAACGCCGTTCCTCCAAATATGAGAAAAGTTGCTTTGTCACCCTGGTTATAATATGGAAGTAGAGAAGTGCATGTCAAAGAGAACAAAATATTCCAAATTAATTGAGAATTTTCATTTTAAAATTTATATGTTCAAGTAGGAAACTAAAGATTACATGGAAAGATAAAGTTTAGAAGGAAAGCAGTATTTGTTGGTCTGAATCAGGGGGACAGAAATAAGTGGAAATATCAAGTGTCATCATGGCACAAGGTTTGGTAACCCCTCTTTAAGTAATATGTCAAATGGGCCAATATTTTTAGTGCAATGCATTCTAAAAAATATGAAATTTACTATACAAATATTGACTGCTCTTGAGGGCATAGCAAAGAAATATTACCCCAAACTCACTTGCGAGTAAGCCTACTAAAAAGAGAAGTCATTTTTTTATACACCAATTTTTTCAGCTGGGCAATAGAACAAATTATTGCACTGCTCAAATCGTGCCAATCAGTATATAACCAATATCATTGACTCCGCCTTACCATAGGAATAATCTGCGGTGCAACAACGCCTCCTATTCTGGCTGACATCGAACATATTCCCATACCACTGTTCCTGAAAATAAATACAAGGTGAAAAATTTCGGAATGATTCCAAAAGCTTTGGGTAAATATATCTTTTACGTTTGGAAATTCTTAAGAGGTGGAGAACAGATTTCAAAATACAAAACTAACTAAAGTATTCCAAACATTTAAAGGACTTCCACTGAACTATATAAATCTTTTGATATCAACCTGTTAGACTCAGGAAATTATTTGAGGGCACAGGGCCCCGTTGCATAAACGCTGAGTTACCAGCCATCCAATGGTAACTATGTACAACAGCCAAACAAAAACCAAGAATTCCATTAAAATGACCATTGGATGGCAAAGTTACCATAATGGCAACTGTCATGCAACGGGTCCTGGGGGGTGTTTCACAAAGATTTAAGTATGACTTAGGTCGCACTTAAATGTCGACGCGTACATGATATGCAACGTGCAATCTTATTGATCAATACGCAGTAGTGCGCGTCCTCTTGGCATGATCTGACCAATGCTGTCATGCCTTTTATACTGCGCGCAACTAGACATTTAAGTGCGACTCTAAGTCATACTAAAATCTTTGTGAAACACCCCCAGGAGTGTTAAGAACCTATTATTGTAACTTCAGTGATGACAGCAATAATCTCTTCCTAACCCATAAGTCAGCTCACAAATTACATTACATAATAATAATTATAATTGGCATTTATATAGCGCTTTATCCATCTAGGACGGCTCAAAGCGCTTCACAATTATTATTACCCGGTCACTGGATTCATAGCATTTCACGCAGCCTCTTAGGCGCCCACTTGCTAAACCAATCAATGGTTGTTTCCTACCGGTACCCAATTAACTCCTGGGTGAGAGTGGCAAAGTGTGGAGTGACGCCTTGCTAAAGGATGCTACGCCATGGTGGGATTTGAACAAACGACCCTCTGATTACAAGGCGAGAGTCAGAACCGCTACACGCTTCCACACTACACACCGGACCATATCGGTGTAGGTTTATTATACAAGACTAAAATGCTTACCTTAAAACGGTCGGTAGTAGTTCGGATGAATATATATAGACAATGTTGAAAGCAGATGATATACCCATTTTGCCAATCAGAGCCAGAGCTGTCCTAATGATCACCATGGTTTCATCTTCAATATAACAATAATAATGATAACAACAACAAATCAACAATAATATAATAGAAGGCAACACTGCAATGGTCATATCATGCTAAGATGGCGGCGCTATTTCGTATCTACATGTATCAATGAGATTGAGTGTTGCACATCACGTGCGCATCGGCATTAAAGCATGACTCTAAGTCATACTTAAATCTTTGTGAAACAACCCCCCCCTCCAACTTCAAAAGAATTATTTTCATTCACACTTCATTTTGTCTAACGTCTAACAGGCTTGGTTCCATTATCACTTACATGTAGCTCCTTTAACTCTTTGCTTGCCATGTCTACCCCAATGTGTCACATTAATTCTAAGGTGTCACTTCAGGATGGGGTTCTGCATGTACTCTCCTTATGTTTTTCCATTCTCACCTTCTTTTGATAAGACTAATAAGCTCAAACAAGACACACCACCAACAAACATAGAGGCAGCCATAGCTTTCCTTCGCCCAGTCCTACGAGACAAAAAAAAGAGAGAAGAGTTTCTTGATGCAGATGTTACGTTTGAAAGAAGCAGTGGACCAGTTGGTGAAAGTGAGTGGGGTACATTTGGCATGGGTATGTTCTGAGGAGGGGTGATGGGCATGTTTTAAGGCCACCGCACACCATAAGACCCGACTGGTCTACGACTGGCTTGCGACTGAGGGGAGATGTGACGTCACAGCTCTTGTCAGCTTGAGCGTCGCAGACCAGTCAGAGACAAGTCGCAAGGAAAATCGTAAGGATTTGACCTGTCGAATCCTTATGACTGGATTGCAAGCTCAATCCAACTTCCAGCCAATCAGACAGCAGAGTTGCACAACGCGTATTATGATAAACACCCATACGCAGTAGTAAACGCATTTTCTCAGTTGCTATGGCAAAAAGCACATGCGTAAGTCGCAGAAAGCACATGCGTAAGTCGCAGACAGCATGGTAGTCGGATCGCAAGGTGTGCGGTGTCAAGGCTTGTGACTACCTTGCAATTTATCTCCCCTCACTCAGTCGCATGCCAGTCACACACCAGTCGGGTCGTAAGGTGTGCGGTGGCCTTTAAGAAAGTCTTTTGAGTTCAAGGTGGGTGGTTCGAAAAGGGACAGCCAGAGAAGACATGGAAGAGGCATGTGGAGGAGAGTAGGAGGGTTGGGTTGAAATTGAAAGATGTAAAGTTGAGGGAGAGGATAAGGGCGATCACTGCGACTATGAGGTGAATCCGGCCACCCCCGTTTACAGGAACAGAACTGAATATAAAAATTCGGATTATGATGATAACAATAAAATTAAAGGCCAAAAGAAACAGCCATAGTTTTCCTTTGAACATTCCTAGAGGACATACATTCTCAAAAGAGGTTTCAATTGTACAAAACCATGGACCATGCAGATTACTGTCGCTATCATGCTTTATTAGGCGCCATTTGCCCGATACGCGTATCATAAAGTTGAAACAGTCTACCGGTATTCAACAATGCAAAGCAAAGTTGAATAGACTACTTTACTTGCATTAAATCTAATATTTGAATAGTCGTACTATTGACAAAACATTGAACTTTTTTTTATACAACACTTGATTTGTAGGCAAAGGCAATGCAACGTAGATCAAATAACAAAAGCAGATGAAAAGGATGAATAGGACTAGATCTACATAGATCTGCTCCGGCCTTTCTTTAGCCTTTTCTTTTGCTAAATTTCCTCCCTACCGGGTAGCCACCTACTCAACCTGGGTGGAGAGTGGCAAATGTACATGTATATAAATGTCTTGCCAATGGACGTGAGTGCTATGGTGGGATTTGAAGCCTGGACCATGTGGTTTAAAGTCCAGAGACTTATCCAAAGAGTCACAACACGTCTAAAATAACAGCCAATTTATTATTATAACATCCAATGAACAGGGTTCCCACAGAAATTTGAAACAAAATTCCATGACTTTTCCATGACTAAATTGCTGCTTTCCATGACTTCCTGTGACATCCCGGGAGTTGGGATGTCACAAAACTGGGAGAAATGGAAATCATGAACACCAATTATAATAGCAGAGTATGATCAAAGAGTATGAGAGTTGCGTAACATGACAAACTGGAAAGCTGCCATAGCCAAGAGGTAAATGCAATTTCATGACTTTTCACAAATTTTCCATATTCCCTGACTTTCAATGACCACAAATTTTTCCATGATTTTCCATGAATGTGGGAACCCTGATGAATATTCATATGAACTCACCTATTGAGCACAAGGAATCCAAAGAGATAGGCAGGTAATTCCACCAATCCAGAGAGAGCAAAGCTGATGTACACATTACTACCAAGATTACCAGCGTTCATCGTCAGGCCATAGTATACCATGCTAGCAGTAAACCTGAAAATAACAGAAGAAATGAATACGTATTATATCCTACATAGATGGAATCATGTATGCAGATTGGTTTAAATAGCATCATGTGACCATACATATTCTATTTTGTGATGATGGAATAGTGCACTATTCCGTTCCACTGATCTCGCAGATCATGACGATGCAAGCAGTAATACGCGTTCTGCGCACTAAGCGCGTGGCTGCTGGAAAAGTAGGTCAGTCAGTGAGGCGGGTTATCTTGCTTCAGATTAAAAAGGAATGAACGAGAACAAGAACTAGATTAAGCTGTATTGCTCTAACCTATTAAAGTAGGATATAAAACAAATATACCAGCCCTCTATTTCAAAAGTATAGAGGGAATTATTCATCCATTGTTGTACTGGCAAAATTACTATAAAAAAAATAGTAATGCCAGTCCAACCTCGGATGAATAACTCCTGCTATACTTACTCAAAGCCTGGTATGTAGTATGCCATGCTTGAGCAAACTTGAATGAAACAGAAAAAAATAGAAATATCACTGAAGGTGATTAATATCCCCATGCTGTGTCTTTACCAAACATGTTTTTAGATGCTGACATCACTGGCTTTCCATCGTAGTGGTTGATTGGATCAATCATAACTCTTTGTAAGACATGAACCAAAGGGCCTGTCTTACAAAGAGTTGCGATTGATCCGATCAATCATAACTATGGACAGCCAGCAACATCAACATCTATTATGCACGTTTGTTCGAAATATTTTCTACCTTTGATGTATATTCATGCATTCATTGTTTTCTTGAAAATTCACTGTGCTTCTCTTTGCGTACAAAGGACATTGTGCACATTTCCTGTAGAAAAAATTATGACACTGATGGATTTCCATAGAGTTACGACTGATTGGATCAATTATGTCTCTTTGTAAGAGAGTGCCCAGATCTTTGGCAGTACATGGCTCTGGTAGAAGAGGGCAAGCGCCTATAAAACTAAGTGGATGTGACCCCACAGACTCACCATGAACATATTAGAATGACCATTCTCATTCTGAGCACTGGCGTCTTGAAGCAGTCTGATAAGCCATATTTCAGATTTCTTGCAGAAAAAAATATGGTATGGATTTCCATACATTTGAGACTGATTGGATCCATTGCAACTCTTTGTAAAATGGAGCCCTGGGGTTGTGCTTGATCCAATCAATCACAACTATGGACGGCCAGCAACATCAACATCTATTATGCACGTTTGTTCGAAATATTTTCTACCTTTGATGTATATTCATGCATTCATTGTTTTCTTGAAAATTCACTGTGCTTCTCTTTGCGTACAAAGGACATTGTGCACATTTCCTGTAGAAAAAATTATGACACTGATGGATTTCCATAGAGTTACGACTGATTGGATCAATTATGTCTCTTTGTAAGAGCGTGCCCAGATCTTTGGCAGTACATGGCTCTGGTAGAAGAGGGCAAGCGCCTATAAAACTAAGTGGATGTGACCCCACAGACTCACCATGAACATATTAGAATGACCATTCTCATTCTGAGCACCGGCGTCTTGAAGCAGTCTAGTAAGCCGTATTTTTTATCAGTCTTGGGAGTGGTCTTGGATTCAGCCAGGTTGATCATTGAGCGGGAAACCTTCATGCCATTCTTCCTTCCTATCTGGTGTAAGATGTCTTCGGCCTCGGTGATGCGGCCTTTGGTAACGAGCCAACGGGGAGATTCAGGAACCAAACTAAACCATGAAAATAAAAAAATATAAATGAATAAATAAAAAATTGAAGTTTATCCAACAAATAACCCATATCTTTCCAGGGTGACACAACATTTGCTCCAACGGCAACTGCTCCAGGCTTTATTTCGTCAAAGATATAGGGTTAGGGTTGCAATAGGGTTTTATGTAAGGTTTAGGGTTAGTATAAGACCGTGCTATATCCGGGGTTGAAGTTGGTCATTCCATTAATGTGTTGAATTTACTGTGGAACAATTGCTGCAAGAATTCTTTTCAGTAGTACAAATCCTTTTTTTCCTTTACATGTATTTACGTCAGAATCAAGGTTGTCACTACATATCTGTCATCCTAGATCTAAATCAGGTACAATTTAATACATAAACTGAACTTTTTTGAAATCATGAAAACTCAGCCGAAAACATTTACACTGCAGTTCACCATACACACTCAGATAAGCACATATGGGGGCAAAGTATCAAACATCCGAGTCAAATGCAGGGTACTTTTGCCAATTTTTCAGCAATTACATAATTTTTCCAAAAATCATTTGGCTCATATTTTGGAGCTATACATACAATCGAGAGGTCATTTCATTGGATTCTGTAAAAACTCAGTTTGAAATCTTTATGACTACTGGCGTTTATCTTTAAGAGTGAATGCCATAACTTAATCAATTTAACCTCAAAAGTAAATTTCAGTGAAATTTTCTGTATTTTGGGTAATTTTTCTTTGTATTCATTAAAATCGATGCTCTGTTCAGACATTACCAAAGAGAAAAATGTCAATATATTTGATTTCTAAATTGCCAAGAGCGTGTTCCTCAGAGTTGTAATAATCACATGCACGTTCTTCAGAAACATATAAACAAAACATATGATAAAGCAATTGTTCAGTTTTCATGCAATAGAGCTTGAAAAACACACACTAAATACTGCAAATAAATTTCATTGGTAAGTTTTTCACTTTTGCCCACTTCTGCCTCAACAGACTTTGATTTGATTTTGACAATTTTCACTTTATATTTGGGAATACATGATTTGGCTACATAACCATATTTTTGTGTAATGTGAAATTATGTGCTCTTCTTAAATTCTGTGGAATTTTTCTGTTATTCACATCCCAGATAGCTGGGCACTATAGTCCCTACATATAAATGATACTTCGTCGGGCACGCCATGGTCTAGTGGTTCTGACTCTCGCCTTTCAAACAGAGGGCTGTGGGTTCGAATCCTAGCCATGGTGTGTTTTCCTTCAGCAAGAAATTAATCCACACTGTGCAGCACTCGACCCAGGTGAGGTGAATGGGTACCCGGTACGATTAAATCCTTGAAAGCACCAAGCGCCTTTAGCAGCTGGAGCTACAGCCGTGGTAATATGCTGTATAGTGCGCCATTGAATAGGCAACTAGATAAATTGGTGTCTAATAAATGCTATATATTATTATCATTACTTACAAGTATATAGAAAGATACACTCCAACAGGCAAAGAGGATAGTAGCAGAAGGTTCCTCCAGTCTCGCACAAAGTACGCCATCACTGCATAAAGCTATATGTATCATAAGAGAAGATGAGCACATCAGTTAATACAGGATATGACTTTTACACACATAGCAGACAGTATCTAAAGGGAATAGCCTCATTACGCATTCCTTTAAGCGGACTATCGGGTTGGCTTAAGCTGTTTGTAAGTTACTATACAAATGATGCATGGGTTAGAGTGGGTCGGTAGGAAATGTGTGCACAAGGTAACTTTGGCATGGTTAAGACCGAAATGCCAAAGTTACTGTGTGCAAGCACACAGTTCCCCTGGCCCACGAAAGAAACCCATGCATCATCAGTTTTATAGAATGGAGAAATGTTATTGAATAAACCACAAAAATGAATGATTTATATACCGGATGCATGATAATTTCATGCGTCTGGTATATTCAATTTAATTGTGCGTAGCTCTATGAACAGCTTTATGAAGCACCTACCTGATCCACTTTGTACAGCACCACCTCAAGACTTAGATCCTCAAAGAGTTTCCCGGTAACTTTAGTTTAATACCCAGCATGCAACAGTTTATTCACATACTTTTATATGCCATCATGAACAAATAAATCATTTTCCTCTACTCTTCACAATATTTTAGCAAGAAACAAAAGACTATATAGAATGTTTCCAATCCGTCCTGCCTTTTCACTGAAGATATTCACAGATTTGAAATAGTTTCTCAGCTTCTCATTAAAATCATTCCTATTTAATATTATTTCATTATTGTCGCTATTTCACATTTTGTTATATACATTCAATCATCTACTTTTCAAAATCAATGCCTATATCATATTTACCAATTAACCTCCACTTTAATTCAGTTTCAAGTCAATTCAATTTCTGCTAGCTTACAATTATACAATTGCAATTATTGATGCATCAACGATTAGTTACCTTTGCAATTATTAATGAATTTTCAATTTAATAATACTATTAGGTATTTCTATTGAACAATACTTGCGCTTATTAATCTTCATTCATTTCAATGATATGTATTCCATTTTTAATGTATTGATTTTATCTTAATTTGTATCTGAATGCATCACAATTTGGCTTGGCCGCTATGATGTATGAGTTTTGATCAAATAAACCATCCATCCATCCATAAAGCATCCTTCATAGTTTAAACCATAATTCACCATAAAAAATTTGCTTTTACTCCAACAGGGAGGCTCGCAATACACTGGAATTTAAATTTTAGCATTCACACCACTATTCATGCTCATTTCTTTTTTTTAGTGTTGTGGCCTAGTGGATTAGTCTCCAGACTTTGAAACAGAGGGTCATGTGTTCCATCCCAGCCATGGTATAATTTCCTTCAGCAAGAAATTGATCCACACTGTGTTGCACTAAACCCAGGTGAGGTGAATAGGTACCTGGCAGGAATTGATTCCTTGAAACACTTGACCATGTGACAATAGCATGGCTAAAGCCAGGGTAATTATATGCTGCATTTATTGATGAGCACTTTAATGGAGACTTCTGATAAAGGTATTAGGTGCTATATAAGCAAACACTTATAATTCTTTTTCTTAACCCTTTGCACCCTGATGCAGGGTTCACAGATAGGTTTTCAAAGTGGGGGGGGGGGGGTGACCATGCAAAAAACTACAATCATATGGCAATTTTCACATTTCTTACATGGATTTGGAAAAAAGTGGGGGGGGGGGGGGGGGGTGGCTGAAGCACCCTCAGCCCCCCACTTCTGCGGTCCCTGTGATGTTGCAATTTTGCATATTCATTATTGAATTAAACAATCGTAATAATCAGATCTCTCCCCTAACTCCATAATACGGAAGCTAATAAATGGCAAAAGTTCTTGGCCAACATCTATATAACAATCATCAGTATCAATTGTTCGAAATGGAAATCTTGAGTCAAAGAAAATAACAAATGTCCTTATTATTCCCCCCAAAAAAAATTAATTCAGCATGCATGGGGGGGGGGGGCTGACCATGCAAAAAATTACAATCATATGGCAATTTTCACATTTCTTACATGGATTTGGAAAAAAGTGGGGGGGGGCTGAAGCACCCTCAGCCCCCCACTTCTGCGGTCCCTGTGATGTTGCAATTTTGCATATTCATTATTGAATTAAACAATCGTAATAATTAGTTCTCTCCCCTAACTCCATAATACGGAAGCTAATAAATGGCAAAAGTTCTCGGGCAACATCTATGTAACAATCATCAGTATCAATTGTTCGAAATGGAAATCTTGATTCAAAGAAAATAACAAATGTCATTATTATTCCCCCCCAAATTAATTCAGCATGCAAAGCATCAAAATGCAGATCCCAAACAGATAGTTGTCTTGGGCGCCACGTCACCTGATTATACGTACCATTACACCAAATGCAAATGTACACGGAGCACACGTAGCTGATATAGCCCTGTGGTAGGAACTAAGATTCTCTGTTTGCAGAACAAAGACGGATAGAATCACCCCTCCAGCTCCGTACCCTACCAAAAATCTACACAAGACAAGAAATGCAAAAAGAGAAGAAACTAAATAATACTACTAATAATAATGACAATAAAAATGATAGTAATAATATTATCAATAATAGTACTGAATACTTCGTGTTCTAAGCACTTGAAATTGTAATTATTACAATTTTAACTAGCTCTCATTGAAGTCCATGTATTATAGGCCTGGTTCTAAATGTTAGGAACAAGGCCAATATTACATTGACTTCAATGCGTCTAATTATGTATTCATGAGGTCACATCTCAGACCCCTATGGATCGATTCCAACCAAATTTGGGTTATAGAGGTTTTTCATCACGCTCTACAAAAATATGGTATAAAAATCGCTGAGATGCAATTTTTTTTGTCATGTAATCACTTCGGTACTCGAAACAAAGAAAGCAGGAAGTAGAAACAAACAATAATGATTACAATGACACTACTACATACCTGAAAACAAGGAACTGTTCAAAAGTCCACACCATTGCACTAAGTGTACCAAGAAGACTCAACAACGCGAGACCCACCAATGTCATCCTTAGACGGCCATAGTGATCGGAGAACGAGCCAAACTGGACGTTACCTAAGAGCACGCCTGCCATGAAGACACTCTGAGCTAAACCAACTTTATGGCTCTTCTCGCATACCAGGTCCCACTGTGAATAAAAAAAAACAGAGAGAAAATTGAAACAGAAAATCTGGTACGTACAATGGATGGCCTTTCATAAAACTACTTCTATTGGAACAATTTATGTAGCATAACATACTAATAGGTGCATGCATTACTTTCATTTAACTGATAAGATCAGATAATTTTGATTGCATGCATCGCCAAATGACTTAATTTTGCAACTGTGTTTACAGGCACGGATCCAGGGTCATATTTTTACTGGGTGCAATATGAAGACCATTCCAGCAACCCTCCCCCCCCCCCCCCCCCCCCCCCCCCCAATAAAAAGGTTATCTGTCTAAAATGAAGGACATTCCACCTCCCTCAATCCTGAGAAGAAAAAAAAAGTGTGTCACTCCATTATACACTAAAAGCATTCCTTGGGGTCCTTCATTACAATTTCACATTCTCAGGGGTGTGCCCCGCATCTTTTGCCACTCTCCTAGATCTACATCTGGGTCCCGTTTCATAAAGACTTGTAATCTATATCAGCCAATCAGATTAAAGGGGAAGTTCACCCTGACAAAAGTTTATTCAAGGCTCCACATTAACTTTTTTTGGTGGTGGCCCATTCGGGCCACCAAAACCTTCAAATAATTTTTTTTGGTGGCCCACTAATAAAGTTTGGTGGCCCGAAAAATATAAAGAAAAACATTAATTAAAAATGAATAAAACAAACTGAAATATTCTGCAATCACTAACACGTACCACTATTCTTTGTACATCTTGTATATAAATCGTGCTTGCTGTTATTTTACTTTGCATAAAACAAAAGAAAAAATGAAGAAAGAAAAAAACAAAGAACAGGTCATAAAAAAAACATTGAGAAAAACAAAAGAAAATTTAAGAAAAAAAATAAAACAAAATTATTAAAAAATGGGGAATATTATTATTATTCAGTAGAAACATGTTCTTTAATCAGGTATTTTCAATGGGAAGGGGTATAAATGGTTTAATCACTGAAAAAAATGAAAGAAAAAATAAAATGGCAAAATTAAGTTATCTGGAAAAAACAGTGAGACAATTCATTCCCTATATTTGACAAAATGATGGAAAAAAATCACATGTCATATCAATGATATGCCTTCCCAAAGTATTTACTTCCTTAAGAGTGGTTTAAGAAGTCATTTGTAAACAAGAAAGAAAGAGCGGCCTATTTATTTTTGGCTCAAAGAGACACAGCTTCGAAATAAACCAAATATCAACATACATACAAATGCACATATGGGACTGTGATGTACTCACCTATGTGTATTAATGCATTTGGAAATCGGTCTTTTTGAGTCAAAAGAGAGGTCATAATTCCTCCTTTTAATGCTTGCAATTAATCAGGTTTCAGTAATATGGACTGTAGAAGGGCATTTCATTGGTGTAAAATGTGACTTTGACGTAGATTTCCAAAGTTCTGGGGAAGATCTCTTAGCAGTAACATTTCGTATCGCAGCTCCCTGGGTCTGAATAGTCTGCTCGTGCACAGCTAGCTAGCTGCATTGGTTTCATGCATGCAAAGCTCAGCCAGACAGCCGGCGCGGCCGGCTGAATAATAGTTACTGTATGCTAGCGGTAGGCCTACATACTGTCATGACTATGCACTCTTTGTGTGTGTGTGTATTTGTGTGTAGATTAACAAAAAAGGCGCATGACGAATTGGCTTGCAATTTTAACTGTAGAAGGTTGATAAATGCATGCAAAATCGGGAGAAAAATTGCGCTACTTTGAAAATTATTGGTTGCCCGATTCGGGCCACCAAAACTTAACATTTTTTCAATAATGGTTGCCCGAGATGAATTTTTGGTGGCCCCGGGCCACCGCTAATGTCGAGCCTTGGTTTATTGTAAAAATAACAGAAAAACTAATAAAAAATACTGCCGAAGGTTTGAGAAAAATTCATCAGATAATTAAAAAGTTATTAGAATTTCAATTATTTGATTAGTGACGTCATATGCGAGCAGCATTCCTACATAGCGAATGGGAAAAACTCAATGAAATGTCATTTTCTGAGAAAATTGAAAATGGTTTTCACTGTACCTGTTTTATATCAATAGACAAATCATTTCACACCCGATCATGAATAGAAAACAAAATTAAGTCATCATGAACCATACAAAATTTGAAATTCATGCATTTTATATTACATAACACATGGGGCAGCTGCTTGTTTATGATGTCACAAATCCAAAACTTTGAACTCCAATAACCTTCTTGCTCTTTAACGTATTTTTCTCAAACCTTCACCAATATTTTTTACTATTTTTTCTGCTATTTTTCAACAATTTTTTCTTCAGGGTGAACTTCCCCTTTAAAGGATTTCAGTAGCTTTTAACTGTTATTGCACATATACAGGTTTGATGAAACAGACCCCTGATGTTTAAGTACCGCTCTGGGTATTGAATATGTCTGGCAGGCTTGTTTACCTCTGTGGCGATCGAAGTGAATTCTGGGCCGTATTTATAATGGTCACAGGGGGGTTTCATAAGACACACATCATCGTAAACAGAGAGATGATCGCCACACATTACACTGGAAGGCTCTCGTCCTACGAACACCAGGGATAGCATATGCATCGCACCAAATAGCTGGATGGAGTTTAGTATTACCTGGAACATACAAAGAAAATTACCGGTTAGAATGACTACAAGATAAAATTAACACATTTTAATACTAGCTTTGTATGGAAGGCCAAAATATAATGCTATGTTTTTTTTCAAAAACCAGTATTGTACCTGAAAATGCCAGGGGTGGTATTCTGGAACTCTGTCATAACTTTTGTCATAAATTTTGTCATTTCTCTCCGAGATGTGACACCGTTATGATTGTCACAAATCGGTATTCTGAACATTGTCTTTTCCCTGTCATATCTCTCAAAGTTCCCCCCATTTTTTTTAGAAGCAAACCAATCAAAGTCATCGTTAGTTTCCAGTTGGAGCCCTTCTAGCCAATAGGATGGCCCTGTGGCAGGTAGGGCGTATCCCCAAAACAGTTGCTGGCATTGTGCAACTACGCGTATATTGATGCGCTATTTTTACAAAGAGAGACAGGGAGCTTTGAAGGATTTTAGAGGAGAAGTAGAAAAGGAAGGAAAACAGAGAAAAAAAGGAGGAATAAATATGTAGGGCCTACTTGTAGCATGAAAAAATAATTTTGAAAATTGTCATGGATGATGACTGAAACTAATACCACACTCTAATCTAAATAATATCATTATTTGCTTGACATTTGGTCGGCAGGGTATCGGGATATATGTTACTAAAAGATATGACAAAATTTATGACTGCTACCCCCCTGTCATCTTTTGCTTGTATAAAAGGATTACGCCATTTAAAGCCGCATATTTTTGGTGCGCACTAAAGAGAAGAGACCAAATTTATGACAATTTTTGTGACAAAAGTTATGACATCCACCAGAATACCGATTTTGTCATATCTCTGAGAAAAGATAAAATATGGAGAAAAGACAATGTTCAGAATACGGCCCCTGGTTTTTCCAGGCCCCATTATGAAAAACAACAACAAAATACATTGAAAATAATGAAACTCAAAGCAAAATCTGATTTAAAAAAAAATGGGCATAGTAAAATAAAATCTGCCCATCAAAGATGACATACTTAAAAAAAAATCTATTATCATTTAAAGATTTTCACTTTTTACGATTGCTTGATCATGCAACTAACAAATACAGAATGTGAAGATTAGTCTAGAACACAGATGAAAATGGATTGGCATTTTAGAAAACGGAAAACCGGGGTGTCCAACTTACTTGTTGTGTTTTCTGTGTGAATCCAAATTCCCCGACAGCTTTCATTGCTTCATCAAAATCCATCCTTAATCTGCTGAATTAAAACAATGAAGAAGTAATGAATGCTACTCATTTAGGACCAAACTCCAAGTAGTCAGCATGGGAAATGAGTCATTATACTGGTCATCAACTCATATCTACTGGTACTACAGAATATGCTGGTATGAAAGTCTCATGTATTACCAGTAATACCACATCAAACCTGCGGCGAGCTGTCTACCATCATTTTGAATTGTATGAAAAAGCAGATCTATCCCAAGCTTGAAATGGAACCTTGTCAAATTTGATTGATGCCAAATTGATGTTTTGCATGCAAATGTTGCAAAGTCGTACATTTAATTCAACAATTAGGCCCAATCAGATTTCTCCTTCATCTTTGGTCAGCGAAGCTTAGTGATAGTTAATAATTATTCTTAGATCAAATTATATTTCGCATATATTCGAATCTTGGTATAGGATTGGTCAAAAGTCAGTATTACAGGATAGAGGGTATATAGTTACCAAATCAAGTGATGGAACTTACATGCGTTTCGCTGATCAATTCAGCCCATATGGTCATAACGTGTTATAGGTTTTAATGTTTTAAGGTTTTATTAGAATATCCACATATCGCAGCCATTTAGACTGAATTGCATTGGATTTACAAAATATAACAATAAAATGATAACATGGTATAGCAATCGAACATTATAAATATATTATTTACAAATAAAAATACAAACACTTTGGGTAACTTAACAGATTAAGGAAAGGGTGACCAGAGTGTAGAGATACGGGGAAGGGGGATACATTAGAGTAGGGAAAGAGGGTGGGGGAGGATGAGGACAGAAGAGATGAGTGTGAGAGTGGTAATACACAGATGTAATTCTGATTTAAATTGAGAAGAGTACATGTATATCAAAATCTAAATATAATTATGGTAAAGATATGTAAATTAAAAGTGTCAGCGACCCCCCCCCCCTTATAAGTGTGTATTTAAACGTATGTGGTACACGGGATTATGGTAATAATTGACTAAGAACATTAATACAGCAAATAGGATGATAAAACATACTAGTAATCAAACAAAACATTTATAGATTAGTTTGAGTATGCGCGAAATGAAGAGGTCATTGCCCCTTGATGTTTTGGTCCATCATTCTTTATCATCTACAGTGACGATCACCTAAGATATATCGGTAGATGTTCACCTGCAGCGTACATACGCGCTAGTAGAAAAAGTTTGCGAAAAATAAAAGCGCATGGGGGGGTCACTCAAATCATATTTTGATGGGTTAGTGCCTGACAAAACCCTGAAATGGAGGTCTACAGGAACTGACCACAAGGGTAAAATAGAGGATCTTAGGAACTTAATATATACCGGGCAGTGTGAAAAACAGGGTCTATGGAACAGGATTGTGGTACGATGCATGGAGCTGCTAGTGGAGGGAGTTGTGATTATTATATTGGATGGCTCATAATGGAATACCAGAAATATTCCAACAGTTTGGGAAAATATTCCACTGATTCGTGGAATATTTTCCCAAACTCTTGGAATATTTCTGGTATCCCATTCTGAGCCATCCAATATAATATAAATCAATCATGCTGTTTGACCCGAGACCCTTGCTCATGCGATGTTTTGAAATCGGCCATGAATAATACGTGTGAGGAATTAGATACTGGCCCTAAATCACCAATTTCGAGGATGGACATAGAGTGAAATAAGGGTGTAGAGTAAGAAATTAAGCTTTTATTCCCTCTTATTATATTTTTTCTATATTTTTTACAATAAAAATCCTTTTTTTCCCAAACCTTTGCCACTCGGAGTATCCGAAGTGGTTCACCGACTTGATGTTCGGGTAGGGGGAGCGTAGTGCAGCGGTAGTGAGTGGAGCCTGCACAAACATCTTGAGGTAGTTTGGGACACCAATTTCCTTTGTTTACATTTGCTGCAAAGGGATTACCTTGGCGTCAAATGGAGATCGGATAATCAGATATCTCATGAAAATTTAACCCTTTTCACCGTCTACTTTGAAGATTCACCGTCTACTTTTGTTTTGATAAGAATTTTTGTTGTCATCCACACACAAAACAAATGGGCTTCGGACCTCAGTGAGACAAACTTTTGAATGGAAAAAATGTATGTTCTTGTTAGTGTCGTTTCTTTTGTCCTTTTGCAATGAAGCAAGTCTCTGATATAGAAGACACTGTTTCCCATACCTTGCGCCTTTACTGGTGACTTAAACCAGGATAATGCCACAAAATTCCAGAGATGCAAAGCTTACAAAAAATGTTATGCATGAGATTTTCATGACTCGGCGTCTCTGCGCACGCGCGCGGCCAGTACTTACATTTGTACGTTTCGAAAAGGCGCGTGTGCACGAAATATGGGCTTCATCATTATCGATCCATACTACAAAACCATGCGATGCACGTATGCGATTCATCGTATTATGTACTAGCTGTGTGCTGACTGCACTCTCGATTCGTCTCACGTGCCGGGGTAAACGAGACGGCGGTCGGCCATTGCGTATAATCTCGCAAATAATGCTACTTTTTCTCTTTTTGCTGTCGGGTCCCAAATTTGTTGGTATTCCTCCAAGATTTCAAAAAGCAACTGTCTCCCCCACTCAAACAAGCCTTTAATATTTTCTTTGACCCCAACAAAAATCTGCATATTTGTGGGGGGGGGCTGTATTGATTGTAAATTGGAATATCTCCGTTATCAGACAATGAGTTAATTGAAGCACCATTTTCTTAATTTCACAAGCCTTCCAATGATATCAAATTTGTTGGGACTCTTCAAGATTTCACAAAGTGACTGGCCAAATGGCAAATCGTGGTTTTGGGAACAACTCAATGACTCATCGATTTGCATACGCGCACAGTTGTGTACAAAGTGAATGGAGGTGGAATTAGGGAACCGTGCGTGTGACTGAATAAATTAAAGCACTGCTGTATAAAGTGAACGGTGGTTCCCAATAATCATGATAATGCCAAGTCACCAAACTCCCTACTGTAGATTATTATAATTCAAACGAAAGAGAGAGATATATAACACAGCGCTAGCTGCAGCTGGCAGTGGCACATTGATGATCATTGATGGGCCAGCAGCCGACAACACCGAGCGAATCGGGACATTGGCTTCGAAAAGCCCGCTGGCGCGGCGCTGACTGAATCGCGCTAGCCGCTCGGACTAAAAAGTTAAACTCAGAGTCAGAGTGACTCAGAGTATTAAACGTTAACTCAGAGCTTCAAATTTCCAAGAACCCAAACATTTAATCTACTTACTTTAATATTGGCGGTCTCATTAGATGCTAAACTGGTTCTCGTTCCGGCTCAACTTTCCTCATTTATTACGGAAAAATCACGAATTCTTTCACAACAATTTTCACTTGTTCGCTCTTCGTACCGTAGGAATAAACAATAATAGAGTTGTAGTTTTATTTTCAATCGCAACTAACTCAAATAATTCCAATTACATTTATTCTTATAAAAAGTATAGTGCATAAATTTCGATTATCATACAAAAATCGTTGTGTAATTAATATATTTTTAGTGAATCACAATTTTTCCAACCAAACAAAAAGAAAGATGCTTCTTGTGTTACTGAATTTGAACGGAAATTTAATTTAAAATGGTAGAGAGAGGGCATGTCGTAGACTATTGTGCCACGTGAATTCTTTATGAATTACTTGTTTATAGACTTTACTTGTCAATCTTCTTTTGCAGACAATTAGCTTCTTCTCCGCATTTCATAATTGACTGGGGATTCTTCGACTAATATGTGATAAAATGCAATTTTACATCATCATTTGTTAATACATCACGAACATCATCATCAGCACCATTATTAGTCCTTTGCCAGGACTGTTCTACTTTTCAGTTATGTTGTTAATAACACAATCTTCGACCTCTACGCCCGAAAAGAAAACTGCCGCACGATTTCCTCCCATCATCAAGAAAGAGGGGATAGCGCGATCACTGGGGAAGGCGCGCAGGGGATGGAGAATGAAGCAAACGGAGAGAAATAACAAGTACACCGACGTCTAGAATCTAGACTACACCATTATCATCATCAATCGTATATCCTCTATAGGACAAATGCAACCTTGGCCTGGCCAGCAAAAAGTTGATTTGAAATCCAAGTTCCAGGGTGACCAGATGTCCCGTATTTCCCATGATTGTCCCGTATTTTGCTTCTTTGTCCCGGCGTCCCGACAAACCCTTCCGGGACGCCCATTTGTCCCGTATTTCAGAATATTGAACAAAATGTATTTAAAAGTGACGAATTTTCATCAAAATAACCAACAGATGACGAAGCAGAGACAACAATAAAATCGATTTGCAAGTTCTACGGTGATTTTCTTGCTAACCCAATACATCGTAATCTAACTGGCCTCCTGCCATTGTGTGGCAGGCTACTAGCTAGGCATGTAGGATCTGAGCAGATCTCCACCAAACATGCCAAAATAATCACAAAATCGGCGGGAAATTTGTATGACTATACAGTGCGTATCAAAAAAAGTTTACACTTTGAAAAAGCCCTGGGAATTAAAAAATATACAACATGTGGGTATTTTTTCACATATAATCTTAGGTTTGGGTCTCATCTATCCAATGAAAGTAAAAGTTTTGACAGAATGTTACACTTGAGTGAGCACTGTCCATTTTTGTAAAGCTCGCAGAAATTTGTTTGCGCAGAAATGCTCGTTTTCACGTGTGTCAGGTGGAAAGGGCGAAATCAAACTTACCCTGCGACACATTTCTTATACATTTCCCTTGCACTTTTAGTCAATTGAAATAAAACGGATATATTCAAGCATCTTGTAACAATTTTGCCGCCCAAATTGACATTTCAACACTTAGTAAGCATAACCTTTAACCTTTTTGTGCCAGCTGGATCTTAGGACATAACTGAATCTGAACAAGTTTATTTCAGACATCTCTAGCATTTTTCACCAAGGTTTTATCATTTAAAGTTGGTTTACATTTCATTTTTCATGTAATACTTGTTTCTCCACACTCAAGCTTGACAATGATTATCAAAATGAAAATCAAGCCTTAGCCATTTCATGTAAATCACAGCTCAGTGTAAAGCAAATATCGTCACGATGGCCTCGGTGTGTGGGGAAGTGGGGTGGGGCGCAATGCACTCTTCGAAGTGTTTTGGGCAAGGAAACAAGTTTAAAAAGGTAAAAGATATCTTCAAATCAATTTTCCTAGCTAAATTCCACATGTTCTTCATGATTAAGGTCTACTTTTATCCGCATAACTATTTCAAAGTTCTGCGCAAATCATTTTTCACTAACTTTTCAAAAGTAAGTGGTGCTCACTCAAGCGGAAATATTTTTCGACAGTTATATCGTCATTTGCTTAAATGGATCTGTACCAATGTTAAAATGTGGAAAAACCTTCAGGATATTACAAATGTATAATTTTACAGGATTCTTTCAAAGTGTAAACTTTTTTTGATACGCACTGTATTATGGGTTCTCAGATTACTGATTTGGAGATGTAATCTCGGAGGAACAAGTTGAGTTCTCATAACTAGATCTATAGTTGTTTCAGCTTTCGTTTTGAGTCTTGTTGTGTATGATGCCGCGATGTTTCATCTAATTTTTAAGTAAAGAAAATCACTTTGAATTTTATTCATTTCTAAAACATTATTTTAATTCTAAAATTATATTTGAAAAACACCAAATATCATTATGATTTTTGTTAGATGATTGGATTTTTTTTGCTTAAAGTTTGAACTTTTTTCCTCTATTTCTTTTCTTTCCTTCTTTCTTCATCCTTCTATCCTTCCTGCTTGCCCGTTTTTGTTCCATCTATCTTTATTTCCTATTTGTCTTTCCTAATCCTTTCTCTCTCTCTGTTCATTTTTCTTTCTTTCCCCTTTTTCTTACCCGTACGTCTTTATCAAATTTCCCTTTTTATATTCTTTCTTTCTTAAAACTTTTTTTCTCCCCCCCTCCCTTCCTCTCCTTTTTCTTTAAATTCTTTCTCTTCCATTATGTTTTCATTCCCTCCTCACTTAAATTCTTTCTCCCTCTCTTTCCTCCTTTCTTTCATTCTTCATTTTACTTTTCCTTCTAATTCTTTCCCTTATTCTTTATCTCCCTCCCTCTCTTAATTCCTTCCTTCCCTCCTCCCTTCTTTCTCTGTTTGCTTCTTTCTTTCAAAGAATGAAGGAAACATTTTTCTTTCCTTCATTCTTTCTTTCCTCCTCATTTTTCTTACTTTTTTTCTTTCTCTCCTTTATGTTGTCTTTCACACATTGTATTCTTCTTCCATTCCTTTCTTTTTCTTTCTTTCTGTATTCAATTCAAAGAATGACGGTAACATTTTTCGCTCTTTTATTCTTTCTTTTATTCTTTTTTTCATTTTTCCTTCATTTTCCCCTTAATTTTTTCTTTCTTTCTTCTCAATTCATCTCTTTTCTTTCGTCTTTTCTTTCTCTCCTTCATTCTTTCGTTCAACCACCCTTCCAATTCTTTATAATTTTTCACAGGTGTAACCAGTGGCGTAACTAGTGGGGCATGGGGGCACGTCCCCCCCCATCGGCTGACCCCAAAAAACGGGGGAAAAGAGAAAAAGAGGGAGGAAGTGAGAGAAACGTAGTGGGAAGGAAAAATTATTGTTAATTATGTTATATTATATTATAATTGTTATATTACATAAAAATAAAAAAAGATATCATAACTTTATGAAACATAATTTGCTCAGGGCCTATGTCTTCATTGTTCCTGATGCTCGCATTGTCTGTTTAACGAGATATATAATCCTGTTGTACTAAAACCTCCCGTTTTCAAGTCAATATACACCAAATATATTTCCTCGCACTTCGAATTATTATTGTTTTATGCAGTGACATATCATTTTAAGGTCTTAATATCAAACATTTCACGTCCGCGCTTACGTTCGCATTAGTGAGATATGTCCGCTCTTCATGAATTCCTAAAATCAGTCCCTAAAATGTCCCTTTTTCTGATCTGAATATAAAAAATTTCAGCTTGCGCTCGCATCATTTGGTTAGTGAAATACGCATGGTCTACGTGAATTCCTACAAACAAGCCTTAGAATGCCCCTCTTCAGGTGTGAATTTCCTAATTTTTAACTCGCGCTTCGCGCTCGCAATATTTGATTAGTGAGAAGTGCATGTTAATCATGATTACAATGACTACAGGTGCTTTATGTGTTTGGATGCATATAATTCTAAAAAAATCAGCAAGCGCTTGGTACTCGCATTAGATTACTATGGTGAGATATGTATACTCTTAATAGATTCCTACAATATAGTCCTTAAAATGTCCGTTTGGGGTCAATATATACAAAAATTTCAGCTCGCGCTTCGCGCTCGCATTATGTGATCAGTAACATACATATTCGTTTAATGACACTGTCCTTAAAATGTCTCTTTAGGTCAGTATACCTAGCAACTGAGCGCGCTTCGCGCGCTCACTAGGTGAATCAAAATTTTTGCTGGTGCCCCCCCCCCCCAATGCCGTGACTCACGGTACGCCACTGGGTGTAACACTGTGTAGCCTTCTTTGTTGATCTTTTTTGTCGATTGTCCCGTATTTCATTTTGTGAAATCTGGTCACCCTGAATCCAACAAGCCTAACTTTTTGAAAGTGTCATCAAAATTATATGTAAAATAAGACATTTTAAAGTTGTGCTTAATTAATTTTCACAAATATGCAGATTGGAGGAGAGGCACAATTAAAATTTGTAATGTAAAAATGCTAGCTGCCCCCCCCCCGTCGTTTTTTTGAAGGCCTAGCTTTTTTGTCAAATTTTTTCTAGGACGAAATGTTATATTTTGGGGTTGAAAATGTTTTTTTTTTTGCGTTGTCAATTTTTTCCTCGGGAAAATATGTGAACCCCCTTTTGGAAAATGGTGGATCCGCCCGGCCCTGCTGGTCGGTATGCAATTGAATGATGACATTTTGTATTTTGCTATATTCTCAAATTCTTCTCAGTCGTCAAGTGAAACAATTTCTCCCTGAACATGTGCATTGTTTTTTTTTTTTTTTGGGGGGGGGGGGGAGGTACGTGGAACAACACTTTTGTCTTTTTTTCCTCTCTCTTATCATGTCATATATTTTGTTAATATTTCATTTTGTAATTGCTGAAACGCATTTGTATTAATTTCTAGTATTTTTTTAAGTTTGATGTATAATTTGTATAATTATATTTGTAATGGATTTATTGTATATTTATAATTATGTTTCAAAAAGTTTGTACAAATTGCTTATAGAATGTGATTGTGTATTTTGATTTGAGAGAATTCAATAAAACATCCTTAAAAAAAATCATTTTCTCATAGGCTGTCCCGGGATTTTTCTTAAATTACAGCATTGATGTATGTACTCCAGAACGATATACCCCCTATAAGGCCTATACCATGCTAGAAGCAACATTTTAAGCTCTAATTCACCTATGGACAACATATTTTTGTTGGTTGTTGGTTTTTTGCATGTCTCTTCGGTAGAACTTCAGTATTATCATAAAGCAAGCACACGGCAGAAAAAACGGGTCATAAACAACAAAAGAAGAAAGAAATGATTAGGTGGCGGGAAATTTTCGGGACAAAATACAAACCAGTTGATTGGTTAAACAGAATCACACCAAGTCTGTGTCTACTCAAACTAGGTCAGGTTCACCACCCATAGTGCAACATTCTGAGCTGTGTTTTTTTTTTGCTTAATGGTAATATCAAAGTTCTACTGGGGATGCAAAAAACAACCAACAAAAATATGTTGTCCATATAGGTGAATTAGAGCTTAAAATGTTGCCTGTCGTATACGGGACATTTCTGCGTCCCGTACAACACACATTTTCACCTATAATTTACCCACAATAATTTTTTTGTGTGTTGCTTATTAGTTTTTCACATGACTACACACTACAGCTTTATCATTGACAACAACAACAAAATATTTACATGTAATTGCTCAAGCATTCGGCTAGGAAACTAAAAATTGTTGTCAAAATGTCCCTAAACGTATGGAATCACCCAAATCCTACCTCACCTTTCAATGTAACCATACATTAATCATACCAAGAAGTAAAACCAGCGCTTTTCTCTCAAACATTTTAGTTTCTTTATATATAAATAAAATGTTGGGCTTATTCATTCTCTGTACACTGTAAAAACAGTGGTGTTAAAACTGACACCAATTGGTGTTAATAGAGGACCACACCCTGAGGTGTTAAAATAACACCCTAGAGATTGAACATAACATCAAAGAGTGTAAATGTAACAACCATAGGTGTTGTAATAACACCTATAGGTGTAAAACTAACACCACCAATTTAACACCGGTGTAAAATAACTGGTGTGGTCCTCTATGTACACCGATTAACACCACAATTTTTGCTGTGTATTATTAATACTATTACTTATCTAAAACGGTTACTGAGACGGTGCGACCACAGACAGTTCGCTACCCCTTTAAAAGACGAATCAGGGTGCAAAGAAAGGATAAAACTAAAACCCTTACAAAACTGTTAGATTACTAAGAATTGATCAATACACAGTAGATGGAAACCGTTACAAAAACACAACAAATATACAGTAACAAGTTTTCTTTAAGAATAGATATTTATTTAAAAAAGGAAAATTGACATCCTTATGTCCTGTATAAACATGTAAAACCTTGTTGACATCAGTTACATAACATAATCTTTACTCTGACTCTGAATACTAGTATATTGCAGTAAAGATAATGCATATATAGCCAGGCCAATTTGTATGAGACCACCAATGTGTTATAGTCTGGTCTGTTAGCGTCAAAAATGCCATACTTGTGGACACGCTGGACAAAAGCATGATTTTTTCTCCAGACCTTTGTTTATGTATAAGAATTAAGAATGGGGTATGCTCCAAAAAATCTGGCTACAGGAACAGTGAAAAAATGGGTGAAAATGTCAGAATTTATGAGTTCAGATTTGTCTGATATATAGACTAGCGCTAGTGCAAAACTCAATAGCAGTGCATTATTTTGCATTGGATTAGTTCTTGAATTCAGACCCTTTTTGAACAGATCTTCTGTTTGTCCTCGCATCTCAATGCACCAAATATCTGAATGAAGATGCTAACCAAGCCGAAGGGTGACGGTGGAGGGGGTTGAATGTTGGTGTGTGTGTACATATTTTGGTCTTGGGGTAAAGGTGTGCAAGACACATTTTTTGCATGTGTTGGAAATTGTGTTGCCATGGTAACAGTGTATTATTGCAAAAATAAGGTAAAAATCTTGCAGTTAGAAACACTTCCTCTGTTTTTAACCGATTCTCATGAAATTTGGCACACACATTGGTCTTGAGGTGAAGATGTCTAAGACATACTTTTGTGTGTCTTTAAGAAATCTTGTTGCCATGGTAACGACATATTATCTGGTGAAAATTGGGGAAAAAACCTTACAATTCAAACTGTTTCATCAGTTTTCAATCAATTTTCATGAAATTTGGCACACTCATTGGTATTGAAGTAAAGATGTACAAGGCACTTTTTGTGTGTGTTTCCAAAATTGTGTTGCCATGGGAACGACATATTATATGGCAAAATTTAGGTAAAAACCTTGCAATTTGAACTACTTCATCAGTTTTTTGTTGTTGTTGTTTTGAACCAATTCTCATGAAATAATTATGGCTCACACATTGGCCTTGAGGTAAAGATGTGCAAGAACCTTTTGTCAGAGAGTGCATTGCCTTGGTAACCACATTTAGCCAGAAATATGGGGAAAACTCATTGTGGATCAGTCTACTTCTCAGTTTTCAGCCCGTGCTCATAATAGTTGACACAAATATTAATTTTGGGTAAAGATTTATATTCAGTATTAAAAGGGAATCAAGCCTTGATCATAATGTTTTGTGCATGGAAAAGGAGAAAAATAAGAATGGTGAAAGTTTTAAAGAAATCGGACAAGCAAAATAAAGTTATGGCTGCTTTAAAATTAAGATCCCTAAGGATACTAGCATGTAGAATTCAAATTGGCAACTGGGTAAGTAAATTATGACAAGGGGTGGGGCCGCAAGGACAACTTTCCCTCTCCAAAATCCCTATTCCATTGGGGCCGTAATATAAACCTGGTAGTATGTTTTGTGTCCTCATGAAAGAAAGATATAATTTGAAGTAAAACTTTTGAAAAAAGAAATTTTAGCTAATTAATTATTCCAGTACATGGAAGAGTGGTCCTTGCCTTCTTAAATCACTGTGACATCACATATACGGTCAATTTGAAGTCTTCATGGGTATAGTGATTACCAATGTTATGGTTTGTCCGATATTGTTCAAACTTTGACCTATAAACTTGTCTGATTTTTCATTTTCCTCTAAAAACATGTGTTTATTTGGGTTTGATTCCCCTTTATAACGTCATATAATAGCGCAGGGTATTAATCACCTTCAATAATATTTATAGGCTTTTTTTGGGGGGCGGAGAAGGTCCTTAAAAACTGACAACATAAAAATATAGGTTAAAGGCCATGACCACGAGGAACTTAAACACTCTTAAAAAAACACCCCTTACATTTTTTATCGGTGGGGGGGGGGCTTTAGAAAATTGCCACATAAAGATTAAAATGAAATTATAACGACTAGGAACTTAACCCCCCCCCCCCAAAAAAAGGAAATCCTTTACACTTCAGCATATTAATTTAAAGCCTCAAACATTCTGCTTTGAAAAAAAAAAAGTTTCCGGTGTCCAATTAATCAATGTTTTATTTGAAGCATGAAGCAGGGGCTGTCACAGAAATATACTGAAAAAATTAAATGAAAGAAAATATAAGGCTAAAATCTATTGTGCACATAGGTATATTTTTGATATGGTATGTTACTGAGTCATGGATTTGCAAGTGAATTTCTTAAACAGGTGCAGATATTTTTGTATATATTTATATTTCTATAATAATTAGTTGCATGATTAAAGGTACACTTTAAAATATGTCAGAAAAAATATACTAAGGGAGAGAGACAGGAAACAGAAGGAGATGGCATGGTGAAGCTCAAAATCAAGAGTGATGTGAAAGTTAAAAAGAAAGAGTAGGAACGGAATATGAATATCAATAAAAGACTGAGTAGGAGAATATAAATAAACAATGGTTAATTGGGTACTGTAAACAATTTTTATCAAATCAGAATGCATTAAGCTTCAAATGAATGGTCAGAAGTGCAAAGGACTCTTCTTACCTTTGAAGGGGGGAGGGGATTTTCTGCTAAAAAGTATTATCAGCCCCCTATTTTTCGGGGGGGGGGGGGTGTTAAGTTCCTAGTCATAATCCTTTAACTGTAATTTTAATGAGGTCATTTTCTAAAGACCCCACCCCCCAAAAAAAAGAGTAATGTCTAGCTTTAAAAATGCATTGACCCCTGAGGGACAAAGGTGTAGACTGGTTTGAGCATGGGGAAGTAGAACTAAAAGTGGTATGGGGAGGGGTGCACATCTTGGGGAGGTGGAACTAAGGTTTGGAAAATCAGCTGTTGAAAGTAGAAGGGGTACACATTTTGTTTTGCTTGCCAGTGTTGGAACTCCTCTGCTTCAGCGGAAGGTTTCATATTCACCCAGTGTACCTCCAGCCTATATGCCCTTAAGGGGATGCGTTTTTTTAAGAGTGTTTATCATTTTTATGTTTCTAATGGCCACTGCCTTTAACCTTCTTTGATGTCAGATTTAAAGGACTAATCCTGCCCTTCCCCCAAACCCAGAAATATTAATGAAGGTGATTAATACCCCCACATTTTAATGCAGAGAAGACATTTAGAATTTAATATGAATCTTTACCCTAAGATGAATATTTCTTCTAATTATTATGAGCACGGACTAAAAACAGGGGAAGTTTGATCCACAATAAGTTTTCCTACATTTCTGGCATATGTGGCTACCCTGGTAATGCACTCTCTGACAAATGCAAAAAAAGGTTCTTGCACATCTTTACCCCAAGGCAAATGTGTGAGCCAAATTTCACGAGAATTGGTTCAAAACTGATGAAGTAGTTCAAATTGCAAGTTTTTTACCTAAATTTTGCCATATGATAATTTGTTACCATGACAACACAGTTTCTGAAACACACACAAAAAGTGCCTAGTACATCTTTACTTCAATACCAATGTGTGTGCCAAATTTCATTAGAATTGATTGAAAACTGATGAAGCAGTTTGAATTGTAAGATTTTTTCCCAATTTTCACCATATATGTTGTTGCCATGGCAACAAGATTTCTGAAAGACACACAAAAGTATGTCTTAGACATCTTCACCTCAAGACCAATGTGTGTGCCAAATTTCATGAGAATCGGTTAAAAACAGAGGAAGTGTTTCTAACTGCAAGATTTTTACCTTATTTTTGCAATAATACACTGTTACCATGGCAACACAATTTCCAACACATGCAAAAAATGTGTCTTGCACACCTTTACCCCAAGACCAAAATATGTACACACACACCAACATTCAACCCCCTCCACCGTCACCCTTCGGCTTGGTTAGCATCTTCATTCAGATATTTGGTGCATTGAGATGCGAGGACAAACAGAAGATCTGTTCAAAAAGGGTCTGAATTCAAGAACTAATCCAATGCAAAATAATGCACTGCTATTGAGTTTTGCACTAGCGCTAGTCTATATACCAGACAAATCTGAACTCATAAATTCTGACATTTTCACCCATTTTTTCACTGTTCCTGCAGCCAGATTTTTTGGAGCATACCCCATTCTTAATTCTTATACATAAACAAAGGTCTGGAGAAAAAAATCATGCTTTTGTCCACCGTGTCCACATAATTCCGCTAACTGACCAGACTATTAAGATTAATATCATGTAATGTCCAACTTAATGGAAATTAACTTTGTTTACATGCAAACATAAAAATTACAACACATCAGGAAATATACAAAATCAAGGAGAGGCAATTACAAAATATTGGTGGGCACATACATTTATCATTATACATAAGAATGAATCATTTCATTTCCCTCTTGGAATGTGAAATGAGAGCCTTTCATTGCAATTTCACAAGAAGTCTGGAAATGAAAACTATACTAGAGTAATATCATCTAACAATATCACAAAAGCATTGTGCATTTGTTTACTCCCATGTATTAGGCTAGTATTAATTTGTAATTTTTCCGGCCATCAGGATTTAAATTTGAATATCATGCTTTCTCTTGGTAAAGATTTTATTTTTATTCAAAATAGCTGTTTGAGCATTATTTTCTTTACATATTTAGCAATTGGATATTAGAAAGTTACTCACAAAAATCATATCCCGAACCTACCATTCATGTAATCCAAATCGGACGTTGATGTGCAGAAGCTCCCTTTCCCAAAACAGACATAAATTGCCTCATAAATTGTAATCCCCAACCCAGTGACAATCTACCCGGGGGGGGGGGGGGGGGGGGGGGGTGGGGCACTTACATTGACGAGTGGATATGAGCGACCAAAAAAAAAACATGTAAAAAGGATGTCTTTTTCAAGATAGGGTGTCAAAACATTAAAATATTGAAAAAAGGTATCTATTTCGCTTGGAAAAAATGTACGTGTTTAGGGTCAAATATGCGGGGATGATAAAAAAAAAATTATAAAAGGATGTCCTTTTTGCCCCAACACGACGTGTTTAGAGTCCGATGAGCGCGAGGTGTGGAAATGGGGCCGTACTAAACCAAAATAATGGTGTCTAATGGTAAAACCGACGACCGATCGACGGACGCGTGACATAATAAAATATCTCTGTACTTGCTTAGGGGTTCATTTCAGGGAATACTTGCTAAAATATCGTATTGTTTCCAATAGTCGAAGGGGTGCATTTTCAGAATATGGAAAATAAATCGCTGTACTTGTTTAGGTGCTCAGTTCTGGGAATACTTGCCATAGTATTTGTTTCCAATATTTGTTAAGGGTAGGGTTTCACACACCAATACTTGTTAAGGAGTGCATTTTCAGAACAAGGAAAATACAAGTTTAGGGTGCTTTTTAAGACCCCATTGTCGCTCATGGTATCCACTCGTCAATGGAAGTGCCCCCCTTCCCCCCGGTCACAATGAGAGCAATGACGGGTTGTTTTCTCCTGAGCATATTCTAGTATGACGGGTAAGAACTGACTTCTCAGAAAATCTCTTCTCACAATGAGAGCAATGACAAGGATTTTATCCTGTGTGTGTTCTTATATGACGGGTAAGATGGCTCTTTTTACCAAATCCCTTCTGACAGAGGGAGCAAATATACGGTTTTTCTCCTGTATGTGTTCTAATATGACTTGTAAGAACCACCTTGTTGGAAAATCTTTTGTCACAATGAGAGCAATGATGAGGTTTTTCTCCAGTATGTGTTCTTATATGACGGGTAAGAACAGACTTCTCAGAAAATCTCTTCTCACAATGAGAGCATTGATAAGGTTTTTCTCCTGTGTGTGTTCTTAGATGACGGGTAAGATTGCACCTTTGAGAAAATCCTCTCCCACAATGAGAGCAAATATAGGGTTTTTCTCCTGTATGTGTTCTAATATGATTTCTAAGAACAACCTTTTCAGAAAATCTCATCTCACACTGAGAGCATTGATAAGGTCTTTCCCCTGTGTGTGTTCTTATATGGCGGGTAAGATCATTTTTTTCAGAAAATCTCTTCTCACAATGAGAGCAAATATAGGGTTTTTCTCCTGTATGTGTTCTTATATGAATTGTTAACGACTTTTTGTTAGAAAATGTCTTGTAACATTGAGAGCAAATATAGGGTTTTTCTCCTGTATGTCTTCTTACATGAATTGTAAAAGTGCTCTTGTTAGAAAATGTCTTGTGACATTGAGAGCAAGTAAATGTTTTTTCTCCTGTATGTGTTCTCATATGACGAGTCACTTCACTCTTTTGAGAAAATCCCTTCCCACAATGAGAGCAAATATAGGGTTTTTCTCCAGTATGAGTTCTGATATGACTTGTAAGATTGTTCTTGTCAGAAAATCTCTTCTCACAATGAGAGCACTGATAAGGTTTTTCTCCTGTGTGTATTCTTATATGACGGGTAAGATCGCTCTTTTGAGAAAATCCCTTCTCACAATGAGAGCAGATAAAGGTTGTTTTTCCTGTATGTGTTCTTATATGATGGGTAAGATAACTCTTTTGAGAAGATCCCTTGTCGCAATGAGAACTATAAGATTCTTCTCCAGTGTGTGTGCTCACATGGGTCATAAGAGTATCCCTACATTCAAAATTCTTATGACAATGGGGGCACTTGAAGCATCTGTCTCCAATCTCTGTCCAAGGATGACCGCCAAACTCAACTGTAAATGTCTTATTGCATTGTAAACCCTGATGAGACTCATCTTCACTGCATTCTGTCATTGATGATTGCCTCTTGTTCTCTCCATCCAAAAGATCTTTATCTGGAAGAAAAAAAATCATCTTGTTCAAATCGTAAAAACGTTAAGACCAAAGTAAAACAGCTCTCATCTAAAAAGATTTTTTTTTTCAATTTATTGATGGTGTGTTATCATGTCAACACTAAGACAATATATTGTGATTGCTCTATCCTTTAAAGGACATTTGAAAGGGCAAAAATTTGGCAAGGTCTTACAGCAGTTTTCAAGATAACTGAAATTTGTCATCTCTGTGGAATGGCTCAGAAAGTCCCCTCCAAGAATTCTGAAAGACTGATAGATATTTCTTGTCTTACTGGTCTCAGACGAGTCCTATAGAGATCTTCAAGAATTCTTCCCATGGATTCTCCCTGGTCTTTCATGAGCCTTATAGTGATCTATGCAAAAATCTTTAAGAGCCTGTCGAAACATCATGCAGAGACTAGAACTTAGAAAGTTCATCGAAAGACCACTGAAAGACTGCTGAAATCCATTCAAATTTTGTTTTTTCCTGAAAGACCGCTGAAAGACTGTTTTAAACCGTTTCAAAAAGTTTTGGAGATCATGGAGACAACAAAGACCACTGAAAAATCCATCAGGATTCATGAAAGACTTCAGGGTTCTTCGAAAGTTCGTTAAAAGGACCCTTGTAGGATCAAGCAAGTTTCATGGTCTCACAGCAGTCTTTCAAAGATCTTGCTCTCAGTGTCTCCCAGCGAGACCATGTATCCACCAAAGAAGGATATTAACCTAGATTCTCAAATACATAAATTAAAAATACGTTGACAGTGAAATACAGAAATCAGAGTGACATGGCTTTCTCAATGTTGCTTTTTTCAATGAAAGTTGGGTGAAACTGAGGTGTTAGGAAACAACTTGAGCAAGAGGGATGGAATCTACTATTCTGTCCTTTTGGATTTATCAATGATTAACCATCAACCATATACTAGCGCACTTAGCAATTGTGAAAATGGCCGTCGACGAAAGGGGGATTGCTGGACTGAAGGAGTTGTATCATATATGAATTGCCACAGATGCTTCTTACAAAAGTGATAAGCTGTGAGGAAAGTTATGCAGCTACCCACTAGTATTTTCGCTGCTTGAGCACAACAAAAACACCTACTTGTTCCAGAGTATATAAAAAATTTCAACTACAATAGTATGATTCAACACCTTAACCTTGTGCCACCAAAAATACTGCTACACTTCTCCAAAAGAAGAGATGGGAGAGATCTGCTCCCTTGCTTGAAGTGAAGATACAGTCCTTACCAAGTAGATAACAAATAACTTGACCTCAAAACAAAGCAGGGAGAGGCTAAGAGAACATAACCCAGAGATGCTCTTAAGAAAATATTGAAGGTGCTATTGCCCAGCGCAAACAGATCCGGGACTCATTGTGGGATCTTGCAGCTCAACAAGCTACAACCGAATTGAAGGCCTCATCAGGACAAGACCTTGGCATTGACCGAAGTACATTATGCTCTGACAGAGAATTGAAAATGACCTTGACCAGGGGTCCGTTGCAGAAAGAGTTGCAATCAACGCAACTCTAAAAATCATGCGCAACTTGATTTTCAACCAATCAACAGCGCGCATTTGGGACTTGCGATGGATTTTTTGAAGTTGCGTTGAAACGCAACTCTTTCTGCAACGGGCCCCTGATCATCAGCAGAACAACCAAGCTTGATAGAAACTGAGTCAGAGACCAGTGATTCTCCAGAATATTTGACTACAAAGGACACAAACAGTGAGAAGGCAAAGCAGAAGTTCAGGAAGCTGTCAAAATTGATCTTGAGAAGGACTGAAAAAATAAATGCCTAGAAGTTGTCAGAAGAATGTTGAATCAGACGTTGCCAAAGTGTGCGTCACTAGTAAGGAAATATCCTGAGATACATATAGGGGAAGTAATGGAAACCCATGTGTATAAAAATACTGGTGGAGCAGTGGCGTGGACAAGAACAGGTGTGCTCTCATTTGATGGAAATTGAAAATGGGGGAAAAGGGTCACATACAACAGGATATTAAAGTACCTGCAGGACCGCTACCAGAATAAGTTCTTGTGCCATCGGAAGATAGTTCTGTTGTGTGCCTGCCGCAACAGCAATGATATATTAAATGAGTTGAACAGATATTATCCAAGAGCCCATAACAGCTGCGAGTCACAGGAGTAACAAATTTTTTCAAGGATCTGGTGCTAAACAGAGATGATGCAGCAGGTTTTTCGACTGGTCACAATGTATACAAAACTTGTAAGAAAAGCCTCGGCTCACCATGCACACTCATTATGTAAAGAAATATCAGTCAGTGCTACAGACTCCCATGCACCTTGTTGTGAAAAACTGAAAATACAGAGTCTTTGTGTTGCAATGGATCAATGAAGAGCAAGCACAAGCTGAAACAAGAGCCCTATTTGTACGACCACTGTCAGAAGGTGTGGGAGACATACATGTATTGCACAAGAATCTTCATTGTCTTCCAGCTCCTACCGTTTTGACGATGTATATCTCGAAGAGGAAGAGAAGATATTTTCTGGTTTGATGGCGGGCCCCCATTACCGTTTGCGGCAATACCAGTGGACCGTTGGGTGGAGACTGCTGCAAATGTAGTGAACAATTTGTACGACAAATCAGCTGCTAATTTTTTTTTACCGCGCTGATTGCCGATATTTTACTGTCAAGCCTCGCAAAACTTTTGTGTGACTAAATTTGTGACTCCAAGTACACAGTTTTACAATTCATGCAACAGTATGACATATCCATATTTGCTCAAAACAAGACTTGCGTACAAAACATGCTAAAACAAAATGTGTGCTCACCAAAAATTTATAAACGAGTGGTTATTTTTACTTCCAATCACAACAGTCATTTATAATTTGATGCTATTTATGCCCAAAATAGCATCACAAATTTGTTGAAAAATAATTAAAAACAAAGAAAAAAGAGATAACAAACAAACGAAATGAGACAATACACAAGAAATTAATTTTGGTACCAAATTTGGAGAGTTTCTATTTGGCAATATCCAATTTTTCCAATACAAAATTCACAACTGTGTTCCTTATTTGTCAGTAAGATGTGTCATTTGGGAAAATCCTTCCTCACAATGAGAAAAAAAAATATAGCGTTTTATCCTGTGTATTCTTATATGAGTGGTAAGATCACTTTTTTGAGCAAATCCCTTCTCACAATGAGGGCAAATATAGGGGTTTTTTTTCCTGTGTGTTTTATTATGATTGGTAAAAACGACCTTGTGACATCTATATCTATTGACACAACAAGAGCTATCATGATAAGGTATTTTCCCAGTGTGTTCTTATGTGACGGGTAAGAACGACCTGGTCAGAGAACCTCTTCTAACAATGACAGTTATGATAAGGTTTTTCTCCTGTGATTGTTCTTGGGTAAGATGGCTCTTTTTCCCAATCCCAACAAAGTAGGAGCAAATATAGTGTTATTTTCCTGCATTTTTTTCTTGTATGACAGGAAAGAACGGACTTCTCAAAAAATCTCTTCTCACAATGAGAGTAATGATTAGCTCTTTCTCCTGTGTGTATTCTTATGATGAACAAGATCACCATTTTTAAGCATATCTCACCACAATGAGAGCAGATACAGGGTTTTCTCCTATGTGCGTAGTCTTATATGATGGGTAAAAACAGAAATCTATGAAAATCTCTTCTCACAATGAGATCAATGATAAGGTTTTTATCCGGTGTGTGTTCTAATATGACGATTAAGTAAGCTCTTTTTAGAAAATCCCCTCTCACAATGAGAGCAAATATAGGGTTTCTCTCCAGTGTGTGTTCTGATATGACTTGTAAGATTGACCTTGGTAGAAAATCTCCTCTCACAATAAGAGCAACGATAAGGTTTTTCTCCTGTGTGTGTTCTTATATGACGGGTAAGACAGCCCTTTTGAGAAAATCCTCTTTCACAAAGAGAGCAAATATGGGGTTTTTCTCCAGTATGAGTTCTAAGATGATTTGTAAGAATGACCTTGGTAGAAAATCTCTTGTCACAATGAGAGCAAATATAGGGTTTTTCTCCTGTGTGTGTTTTAATATGATTTTGAAGAATGGACTTGTCAGAAAATCTCTTCTCACAATGAGAGCAATGAAAAGGTTTTTCTCCTGAGTGTGTTCTTATATGACAGGAAAGATTACTTATTTGAGAAAATCTCTTACCACAATGAGAGCAATGAAAAGGTTTTTCTCCTGTGTGTGTTCTTATATGACGGGTAAGATGGCTCTTTCTAGCAAATCCCTTCTCACAGAGGGAGCAAATATAGGGTTTTTCTCCTGTATGTGTTCTAATATGATTTGTAAGAATGGTCTTGTCAGAAAATCTCTTGTCACAATGAGAGCACATACAGGGTTTTTCTTTAGTTTGGGTTCTAATATCAGTAAAAATGTTCTTTTGTAAAAATCCTTTCTTACAAGAGCAATAAGTCTCTCCTCCAGTGTGTGTGCTCACATGGGTCATAAGAGTATCCCTACATTCAAAATTCTTATGACAATGGGGGCACTTGAAGCATCTGTCTCCAAACTCTGTCCAAGGATGACTGCCAAACTCAACTTCCCTAGAGTGTCTTTTATGATGTAGAACTGAAGAATTCTCAACTGTAAATGTCTTATTGCATTGTAAACCCTGATGGGACTCATCTACACTGCATTCTGTCATTGATGATTGTCTCTTGTTCTCTCCATCCAAAAGATCTTTATCTGGAAGAGAAAAAAAAATCATTATGTTCAGATCGTAGAAACGTTAAGAGCAAAGTTAAAAAAGCTCTTATCTAAATTTTTTTTTAATTTGTTGATGGTATTTTATCAGGACAACACTATAATGTGATTGCTCTATCCTTTGAAGGACCTAAAATTTGTAAGGTCTTAAAGCAGTCTTCAAGATAACTAATCGAAAGACCACTGAAAGACCGCTGAAATCCATTAAAAAAAATTTTCCTGCCAGACCGTTGAAAGACTGTTTTGGGCCGTTTCAAAAAGTTTTGGAGATCATGGAGACAACGAAGACCACTGAAAGATCCATCAGGAATCGTGAAAGACCCAGGATCAAGTTTGTTGAAGAACCCTTCGAATGATCATGCAAATTTCTTGGTTTCACAGCAGTCCTTCAGAGGTCTTGCTCTCTGTTTAACCGGCAGTGTCTCCCAGCTAGACCTTCATTCACCAACAAGGTAAAAGCGATTTTGTGTCTCGCCCACTAATGAAAATAAACAGAAATATCGTGATTTGCAAGGGTACGCAACAGAATTGTATCAAAACTTCATTGTGAAATGACTGGGATGGATTAACACTTGTCTTAACCCTATCTAGGCTGGGGCCTCCCTGGCCCCTCTTTGAGATCTCGGCCGTCGACCGTGCGATTGCACTGAAAATTGGCATGTAGATTGTCTGGGATATAATCTACAAAATTGCATGGTAATTTATTTCATGCGAATTGTTATTAAGTAATTATGCTAATTTATGCGAAATCATACTTTTTGATTTAACTCCATAAATAAAGCTCCAAATGTTCTAATTATTGGCACAGAAACTCTCTGTGGTGTTCTTAGCAAGTTTACATGAAAAAAATTGTGATATCAGATCAATTTCTTATGCATTACATTTTTTTTTTCAATTTCTTATGTATTTCGTTGTTTTTTGGACCCTTTGTTTTTCATTGTTTTTTCAATGAAATTTGTTGGGGACTCTTCTAAGATCATAAACAGCATAAATCCTTTTAAACCAGCAAAACTAAAAATAATGATATATTTATGGTTGAAAACACAATTTACATTGACTATTAAACAAAATCACGTTTTTGAGCAATTTTTGGTCTAACATGCACTTACATAATGTTGCGTATTTTCGGAACCGCGTACCCGGCTGACGCAAAATTGGACTCAAAAGTAGCGCAAGACTTGAAAGTAAAAAGGCAGCGAGCAGCACGGTAAAAAAAATTTGTTCGGTGAAAATATCGCACGACTCTTTGAGGGGGGGGCTGAGGCTGAGGCCCCCCCTGGCCTAGAGAGAGTTAAGACTCCTTGTGTTTACACTTTAGTGTTGACCTGAAAATGAAATTACCATGCGACCTTCGACTGCAGCATAATATGCACATCCCCCAAGTCCATCTACCATCCAAGTTTCGTTGAAAAGTGACTAACGGTTGCGGACTTAGGTGTCATAAGAGAGTCTTGCATGTGAACCTAACGTTGACCTGAAAATGACCTTTGACCTTACCATGTGACCTCTGAGGCTCTGACTGCAGCCTAACATGCAGGTGCCCCAAGTCCATCTACCATCTAAGTTTGGTTGAAAAGTGACTCACGGTTGCAGAGTTAGGTGTCATAAGAGAGTCTTGCATGTAAACGTAACGTTGACCTGAAAAGAACCTTTGACCTTACCATGTGACCTCTGACTAAAGAATAACATGCAGGTCCCCCAATTCCATCTACCATCCAAGTTTGGTTGGAAAGCGACATACGGTTGTGGAGTTATGCGTCATAAGGTTTGTGACGGACAGACGACATTTGGATCCCTAAGTCTCGCCTTCACCTCTGGTGGGCGAGACAAAAAGGATATTGACCTAGATTCTCAAATACATGAAATAAAAATATGTTGACATATTAAGAATATTGTATGGCGCCCTGATATCCTTCCCCACCCCCCTCTCCCTACACACAAACCCATGATTCTTAACTCTATCTAGGCGACTCATTCAATATTTTCGCCACAGAATTTTTTTTTACCGCGCCGCTCCCTTTTTTGTTACTTAAAAATCTTGCGTAACTTTTGAAACCACTTTTGCGACACCCAAATATGCGGTTCCGAAAATATGCAACATTATGTAAGTGCATGTCAGACCAAAAATTGTACAAAAACGTAATTTCATGTACAAAGTCAATGGAAATTAAGTTTTCAACCAATAATCATTATTTTCAGATTTGCTGCTTTAAATGGATTTGTTTTCTGCCGTTTATGATCTAAAAAAATCCCTGACAAAGTTTATAAAAAAAAGAAAAACAAGGAAATACAAAAGAAATTGCAAAACAAATACATTAGATATTGATCTGATATCGTAACTTCTCATGTACATTCGCTTAGAACAAGACAAAAAGTTTCTATACCAAAAATCAGGACATTTCTAGCTCTATTTAGGGAGTTAGAGGAAAAAGTATGATTTTGCATACTAAATTTGCATAAATTATCATCATCGCCTGATAGCGATTTGCAAGAAATGAATTACAATACAATTTTGCATATTATGTTCTTGACAGCCTGCATGCCAATTTTCGATGCGATCATGAGATCAACGACCGAGATCTAAAGGCGGGCCTGGGAGCCCCCCTCCTCCCCCCAGCCGTATGAACTTCCAAAATACCCCCGGCCCAGATAGGGTTATGCAACCATCCATTGCCACAAAATACAATGAAGAGGTTTCTTTAAAGTCTCAAACATTGCTTGAAATTGTTAAATAATTATTAATGGGGGACAATTACGTAACCGTATTGCTCTATATAATTTCTGTAAATCAGATGAAACAGTGTATCTTACCTTGTGTGGTACTTTGGTCTTGACCTGTATAAGGGTTGGTCATGTCTTCATCCACATCCTGCTTGATGGTAAAGGTTTGACCTGGAATGAACAGATAAATTGTAAGCAAAAAATTAAGATTCATAACAGTCAACAATGTTTGAGCCTTTGAACATCAATCAAACTTGCTCTAGAACATAGATGAACCAGTGTATCTTACCTTGTGGGAACCATTGTTCTTGAGCTGTATCAGGGTTGGTCATGTCTTCATCCACATCCTGTTTGATGGTAAAGGTTTGATCTGGAATGAACAGATAAATTGTAAGCAAAATAATTAAGATGTATAACAGTCAACTATGTTTGAAGCTTTAAACATCAATCAGGCTTTTTCTAGAACATACACGAAACAGTGAATCTTACCTTGTGTGGTCCATTGTTCTCGAGCTGTATCAGGGTTGGTCATGTCTTCATCTACCTCACGTTTGATTGTAATAGTCTGACCTAGTATGAGCAGATAAATTGTAAGGATATAATTAGATTGATGGATAACAGAAAGCCAAGATTAACCCTTTAAACATCAATCAAGCTTGTTCTAGAACATACATGGGCCATATTATCTTACCTTGTGTGGTCCAATTGTCTCGAGCTGTATCAGGGTTGGTCATGTCTTCATCTACTTCACGTTTGATGATAATGGTTTGACCTAGTAAGAACAGATAAATTTCAAACAAATTATTAAGTGACAACGATCAACAATGCTTAACCCTTTCAGCTTCAAACAAGCTTGTTCTAGAATATATGTGAAGTATCTTCAATGTCCTCAATCTTGAAAAAGTATTGCTACCCTATTGTGGCGAAAAGTTATAGTTAGCAATGGGAGTCCCGAAATATTGGATTAAAATTGCATTTGCATTATTATACACAAAGAAACTACTAGTATGTCAATTTGACAGATTCTGTTCGAAATGAGTACAGAAACCAAATAGAAACACAGACGTAACAATGAACCAGTTTATCTTACTTAGTGTGGTCCATTGATTTTGTCCTGTAACGTTGTTGGCAACATCTTCATCTACTTCCTGCTTTAAGATGAAGGTCGTTGGACCTAGAATGAACAGATAAATAATAAGAAAATAATTAAGATTAATAACATTCAACAATGTTTGACTCTTTGAACATCAACCACGCTTTTTCCTAGAATACCCATGAAACAGTCAGGGGCGTCGATCCATTTTCATATGGGGGGGGGGAATCATGATCCAACTTTCCAAAGACAAAAAAAAAACTCACACACCCATATATATATATATATATATATACATATATATACATGCCTATATATATATATATATATATATATATATGTGACTCATGAGATAGGGACACATATCTCACCAACAAATGCAAAGCGCGAGCTGAAATATTTTTATATACTGACCTGATTACAGGAAAAAGGTGCCTGTTTAGGACTGTTTGTAGTAACTCATGAGAATACATATCTCACTACACAGATAATTCGAGTGCCGAGAGCGAGCTGAAATTTCTGTATATTCTGACCTGAGAGCTTAATATTCTAAGCATTTCTGGTATCAATGATTAAGATGAGTGTCTAAAAAAAAGAGAAAAAGTTGCGGGCGCGAAGCGCGAGCTGAAAATTTTGATATTTCAATTTGAAAAAATTTAGTTTCATGGACGATCTAATAAAGAACAATATAAAATAAGATCCCACAAAAGTTTATTGCAAATCAAGGCAGGAGTTCTTTTGGAGGTTTTAGGGTTTAAAACTGAAAACGGGACATTCTATTCACCCATTTAATCATAAAAAGTATGGGTTTTTGCTACAGAAATGATGCAAATAAAGTGCGAGATGAAAATTTTGATATTCTGATATTCTGAAAAGTGGACATTTTGAGCACGATTTTAAATAAAGAATGAGTTGTGTATCTCAATCTCACTTGCTGATTTGTGTGTAACATCACAATCTCATTAATTTTTGAACATGTGGAATTATGGGGGGGGGGGGCAAAAAATATCTTTGCCCCAACGCCAATATGTGTAATTGGTGGGGCGATCGCCCCCCTGCTCCCCCAGGATCGACGCCTCTGGAAACAGTGTATCTTACCTTGTGTGGTACATTGAGCTGTATCAGGGTTGGTTATGTCTTCATCTACTTCATGTTTGATGGTAATAGTTTGACCTAGTACAAAGAAATAATAGTAAGCAAATAATGAAGCTAAAAGTCAACAATGTTTGACTCATTGAACATCAAACAAGCTTTTCCTAGAACAAACATGATCCAGTGTATCTTAACTTGTTTGGTCTACTGGTCTTGAGCTATATCATTGTTGGTCATGTTTTAATCTACTTCCTGTTGTAATATGAAGGTTGGACCTAGTATGAACAGATAAATTGTAAGATTGATGGAGAACTGCACAGTAAGCCACACTTCTCGGGGGGGGGGGGGGGTGGGGTCGGGCCAGTCAAATATATTACTGTACACACACAAAAAAAAAATGTTTGAAGGGGTGTTTTTTTCAGTTTTGGAAGCGGTCCGCGCTTGGACTCGTTAAGGCCATAAGGGTATAAACAAGTGGAATGCCTCTGGCAGTCTCACCTGCATCACGCGATTTAATACAGCAGCAGTGCTAACTTTGAAAACTACTATAAAATAATCATTCACAAAAACACCATTCATATAATGACGTACATGTAATACCACGTTCATTGACCATAAATGACATTTTAACAGTTGTCAACTACACCCATGTCCACATTTCATTCATTCTATCAATAAACTGTCAAAGTTATGATGGCAATTCAACAACAATTAACCCAACATGGCCTAAGTTATGAAAATACTTACCTGATTTTCTTATTTACGAGATAACTCATACATCTACTTGATACCCTCCCACCGACCCTCCGCCTTGCGTAGCAACATGTTTCAACGTATGGGCTTGCGAAAGGTGAGGAAGATGGACGCTAATTGCGCGGTGATCATGGGTAGTAAGCCTGAACGGGAGAGGGCGCGCTCGCGCTTTTTAAATTCTTGGGAGTTCTTTTCGGGTATGGCAGTCCAGAGGGCTGAACTAGCAAATCAAGTAGATGTATGGAGTTATTGAAGTAAATTTATTAACCTCAACTGACCTTTGACCTTGGTTTTGTGACCTGAAACTCACAGGGGATGTTCAGTGATACTTGATAACTCTTATATCCCAAGTTTTATGAACTAGATCAATAAACTTTCAGAGTTACATGTAGGATGGTAATTCAACAAATACCCCCAACACAGCCAAAGTTCATTGACCTTAAATGACCTTTGACCATGGTCATGTGACCTGAAACTCGCGCAGGATATTCTGTGGTACTTGATTAACCTAATGTCCAAGTTCCATGAACTAGATCCATAAATTTTCAAAGTTATGATGGTAATTCCAAAATCCCCCCAACTTGGCCAAAGTTCATTGACCCTGAATGACCTTTGACCTTGGTCATGTGACCTGAAACTCAGGCAGGATATTCACTAATACTTGATTAACCTTATGTCCAAGTTTCATGAACTAGATCCATAACTTTTCAAAGTTATGATAGTAATTCAACAAATACCCCCAACTTGACCAAAGTTCATTGACCCTGAATGATCTTTGTCCTTGGTCATGTGACCTGAAACTCGAGCAGGATGTTTACTATTACTTGATTACCCCTATGCCTAAGTTTCATGAACTAGGTCAAAATACTTTCTAAGATATGATGTCATTTCAAAAACTTAACCTTCGGTTAAGATTTTGAAATAATTCTCCCAACATGGTCTAAGTTGACCACTCAACCCAGGTGAGGTGAATGGGTACCTGGCAGGAATTTATTCCTTGAAATGCGTGTGCGCTGTAATCATAGTAATTATGGCAGCCAAGCTACAGCTGGGGTAATAATATCCAAGTCCTTTGGAAGCGCATAGAGACATTATTCATAATTGTGATATGCGCTATACAAGAACTGTTTATTATTATTATTAAGTTCATTGACCCTAAATGAACTTTGACCATGGTAATGTGACCTGACACTCAGGCAGGATGTTCAGAAATACTTGATTGACCTTATGTTCAAGTTTCATGAAAGAGGTCCAAAAAATTTCTAAGTTATGATGTCATTTCAAAAACTTAACCTTAGGTTAAGATTTGATATTGACGCCGCCGCCGCAGTCGGAAGAGCGGCGCCTATAGTCTCTCTCTGCTATGCAGGCGAGACAAAAACAGAGATTTTCAAGAAAAAGTGTGGTTTTGAAAGACTGGGCATTGGTCAATCGCGGGGTCAAACATATTTAGGGCATGTTGTTCCCCCCCAAAAAAAAGTCTTTTTTTTCAGACGAGCCAAACGTATTTAGGGTTTTTTTTCCCAAGCATTTTCCCCTGAGGTCATATTTTGGCAACAACTTTTTTAGGGGCAAAAATGTGTAAATAAAGCCCGCAAAAACTTGCTTAGAGGGGTTATTTTGCACATATAAAAAACTTGTTTAGGGGGTGTTTGGAAATTCCTTGGTCACGCGTGTGTACAGTAATATATTTGACTGCTCCCCTCTAATCCTTTAAACATCAATCAAATTTGTTATATAAAACACATTAAACAGTGTATCATACCTTCAGTGGGTCTCTGATCTTGACCGGTATCAGGGTTGGTCATGTCTTCATCCACTTCCTGTTTGATGGTAATGGTGTGACCTAGTATGAACAGATAAATGGTAAGGAAATAATGAACAGTCAACAATGTTTGACTCTTTGAAGGTCAAGTCCACCTCAGAAAAATGTTGATTTGAATCAATAGAGAAAAATCAGACAAGCACAATGCTGAAAATTTCATCAAAATCGGATGTAAAATAAGAAAGTTATGACATTTCAAAGTTTCGCTTATAAATTTTCAACAAAATAGTTCTATGAACGAGCAAGTTACATCCAAATGAGAGAGTCGATGATGTCACTCACTCACTATTTCTTTTGTTTTTTATTGTTTGAATTATACAATATTTCAATTTTTACGAATTTGACAATTAGGACCTCCATGCCTGAAGCACAAAATGTTAAAATAATAGAAAGATTAAATGAGAACAAAGTTTGAAATTTAATATTTATTTTATGAGTAATTTGGAGGGAGAGATTACAGGAGATCCCACCCGCACATGCGCAGTCATCATTCAAAGCATCAAATATGACTCCTGATAAAACAGCAAGAAAGATTAAACTAAGATGAGAACAAGTTAGAGCTAATTTTGCCCTTGAGTAATGGGAGGGAGTGGGGGGCCTGTAATCTCTCCCTCCAAATTACTCATAAAATAAATATTAAATTTCAAACTTTGTTCTCATTTAATCTTTCTATTTTATTTCGTAATTCTCCTGGAGAAATTACAGGAGATTTCAAAGCTCAGGAGGCATATTTGATACCAAAATTACACCAAGTCACAACCCTGGTGTGAACACAACATAACCTCTACAACCGAGTATGAGGCACTGCCTAACAAGGAGGCTGAGAAGTCACTTTTCTGATCCAAAGCGTATGATAGAGTTGTTAAAAGTTTTCTCATTAGTCCATCCAGCCTGTCTGAGATAATAGCAGCGATGGGAACTTCTGACCTCTCAGCTTCTGACACTCGTGGATTGCGCCTTATAGAAATCAGTGTCTATACCCCAGCTGCAGCTAGATTTACTCGTATCCAAAGGGAAATGGTTTGTTATAAATTAACTTATCCTCACATGAGGCTTCTGATAGCTGATAAAAAGGAACTTTTTATGATCCACTCAGACGTTCTGTTCTTCGAATATAATGTTTTAGATAATCAAGAACACACAGTCGCTTATCTAGAGGGTAAGCTTCCAATGTCATATCTTCATATGCCCTGGTCTGTCTTGTTCAGTAGTTGACCAAAGCAAAACGTAGCTCCACTACTAGTATCTTTAAGAGTCATATGCTCAATGTTTAACTGATGAAGCGACTGCACCCGCTGCGCTGAGGTTAGTGCCAAGAGGGTGACAATTTTTAGGCTCAAGAGCTTGAGGCTAAGGGTTCTCTCAGGTGCTAGCTTAATTCCTTAAATGGTTCAACACTAATTTAACGTCCCAGATATGTTAGTGTACCTGGGTTTGGGTGGTCGAAGTTGAAAGGTTCCTTTCATAAAGTGGTGCACTAATGAATGAGTTCCCACTGTAAAAGGACCATCTAAAACTAAAAATTTAGACAAGGTACTTCTGTAGTGTTCAAGGTACTATAACCAGCTCCGTGTTCACATAACTTGTAAGGAACTCCAATAAATGTCTTGATGATTGAACATAACTCCAACCTTTGTCTAAATAAAATTTTTCCATTTTCTTATGTAGAAACAGCGCATAGGGACATGCTATGCTACATGCGCTTTACAAGAATTGAGCATTATTATTATTATTATTGATTTTTAGTAGAGTCTCTCCGTGAAGACCTTATGATCTCCGTGGTCTTTTTATTCAGTCTCTTGAAAAGTTTCCGGAGATCGTGCAACATATACATCAATGTGATCTCAAAAGGGGTGAAATTTGAGAAGGGTAAAGTTAGTAACCCTTTCCTCCTCTTGAATTCTACAGGTTTCCCTATAATTTGGAGCAAGGGAAGCCGCGATTGTGAGGGCCAATATGGGACACCTAGCAAGCATTTTCTGCAAGCAACTTGGCATGAGACAAAATACGTGGGAAGACATAAAAATTCAACTTGGCCCAGTTTAGAAAAAAGAATGCATCAACCAAGAATGCACTAGGATCGGGTTGCCAAGAGACATACCTAGGCAATTGATTATTTAGTCGAGATGCAGATAAGTCAATATCTGGTGAGCCAAAGTAAGGAGTATATTGGTTAAAAGCTTGTTTATCCAGTGTCCACTCTGTCCTATCATTGAATTTACGAGACAGCTTGTCAGCTACTACATTTAGCTTGCCTGGAATATAAGAAATAGACAGCCAAATATTTCTCTCTAAACACCATTTACAGATTGCATTTGCAATTTCCTTACAACTACATGATCTACGCGTAGTAGGATATGGTATTTTTCATAGATGTCCAAAAGGACTTTAGTCCGAAAAAGGCTGCCAGTAATTCAAGATAATCAATCTCATTATTCTGAGCTTTGGCAAGCTCCTCGGCATGACATCGCCCATCTTTACTAGAATTTAGCTCTATACATGTAGTTTCCCATCCCGAACCGCTTGCATCGGAGTACAACTCCAGGTCCGGTTCTTTACTCTCAAAGACGAGTATACAATGTGCAGGTTTGCTATCCACCATTCAAGATCGTACCGAGCTGCCTGCGAGAGTTGCATGGGTCTATCAAAATGACCTTTGTTAATTTTCAGTGCTACAATTTTGTCCAATTCCAAAGCCCGATAGAAAAGAGGGCCATATTGGACAGCAGGGAATGATGGTACAATTTTCCCAATTGTTCTGGAGACTGCTCTAATACTAGGCAAGTTAGTTTGGAGGAGGCCTACAAGCAACACTTTTTTAACTTCATTTACCTTGTAAGAAGGGAATGTAATGGACATATTCACTGAATTAAGGACCAATCCAAGGAAAGTAATTTCCTGTAATGGTTTGAGTACCGACTTATTAGGGTGAATAATAAACCTAAGCTCTGATAAAAGGCCAACCGTGGCATCAATTAACTTATGTACTTGGGCCTTATTGTTACCAATAATGATGGTGTTGTCATGATAACCCACTAAGATGTGGTTTGCTTGGTGCAGTGTGGCAAACACTGGTTTCAAAATTTTGGTAAAGAGCCGTGGTGCAGTACTCAAACCATTTGGTAAACATGTAAATTGAAAAAGCGTGTCTTGCCAAATAAATCTTAAGTACTTTCTATCTGAAGGGTGAACTGGGACCGAAAAGTAAGCATCCCGGAGGTCCACTGAGGCAAGAAAACAAATTTTCTGACATTGTGTTGCTGTATGTATGCTATCCATCTTAAAATGCTGACAGCCATACTTTTTCAGGTCAGAAAGATCCAGAATAACTCTTAATTAGCCCAGTATTTTTCTTGGGCCGAATAAAAATGTTCGACACGAACTCTCCATTCTCATGGGAGCATTGTTCAATCACCTTTTCCTCAAGTAAGTGTATAATTTCTTGATTTTAATTACTTCAACTGTTCTGATATGAAAACAGTGTGGGGGTAGTGAACGGTATGGTTTAATAGATAAATTTTCAAACTCTAATTTATACCCTTCAACAGCTGATAAGATGACGTGATCAGAAGTAATATTTTCCAATTGTTTACAAAATGCCTCATTCGGCCACCAATAGGAAACTTTGAATAATCATTGAGTTAACTCGCCTCTTCAGTAGAAGTAGTCACTTTGTTTTCTTCTAAGATGCACCCTGCTTTGGGGGAAAGGGGCTGTCCATTGAGAGGCACTCTGCTCTGCGAGCCTGGGTTCTGCCACTGGTCATGACCCTTGTTCTTGTGTCGTTTCCACTGGGGATGCCCTAAAAAAGGACCCTATGGTTGCCTGACCACAAATCATGTTGGGCTGATTGAGCCCATCCAAATTCACGAGTACTGGTTTTATTCCTGGCATATGGGTGATATGTGTGAGACATGCTTGTCCTTCAATTGGCCTCTCATCATCCCTGCAGCTGCCCACTCAGGTCTTTCACTTGCTTAGCAAGATCATCTCCAAATAAGAACTTGCCCACTTGGGAAGATTTGCACAATGGTGTAAATTTCATATTCATATCAGGTCTGATAAGACGTTTCCTTGTGCAATTTAGCTCAAAATTGGTATTGCTGAGCAAAGCGAGGCAATCTTGTTGAGCTTCAGAAATATTCTCTGGGTCTAAAGATTGCATGAATGCTGTCAAACCTCTGGTTAGTGAACGTTGAATTTTTTGTAGTTGCAGGTTTCTTTGTCTAGTTAGGCCTACTTGTTTTAGTTTGATCCCAAATGGGAGCATTAACTCTTGGCATATCGACCAAGGTTATCAATTGCCGTGCCCCATCTCTTGGGGCTGGGCAAACTTAGCGGCTAATGCCGGTATGCCTGGGCCTTAATTGGCCCACATCACATTCACCTTCCCCACTCTCGAAATCTGGAGCTTGTGAATTGTCATCATTGACATTGGTCACATGGACCTGACCTGCGTGGAACTGTATTTAAGAATTCTGATCATCATAACCATTATTATCATCGTAAAAAGACAGCCTCAGAATACTATCTTGATAATGGCTGACCTATGCCTGGGGAGTAACTGGCTCCCTGACTGGTTCTGAAAAGCCTGGTTCTCCAGTGCTTCAGTCAAAGCGATTCTAATTTAGTCTCTCCTCAAACTCAGAGTTTGAAGTTGAGGGGGAAGGTTTATTCTTTTTGGGCTTGGCTTTGTTGGTGTCATATCGGTTCCTATGCCCGAAGAGCCCGACGGAGATTTAATATCTCCTTTATCTTTATGTTTTGACAATTTTATTGGGCTTGGCTTTCAATAGTGCCATATCGGTACCTATGCCCGAAAAGCCCGACGGAGATTCAGTCATATCTCCTTTATCATGAAGTTAACTGTATTCGACGAAGTCGAATACGAAGACTGTAGATGCGACGCTGGTTGCTGGCTCGTGGAACGGGTCCCTGCGCCCGGCTTTGCCGGCGTCTGGCCCGGTGGAGAAACCGCACTCCGCTGCGACTGAGTCGCCGGCGGGCTGGTACCCACATTGAAGTCACGAATCATAATCGTATTTTTGTCATGAAGTACTTCAATTCGAACCCAATGTCGATATCAGAAGGAGGTTGTAATAGAAAAGAGTTCTAGCGCATAATTTCCAGCAACCAACTCGAAGAAGGGGAAGAAAAAGCAATTTTTATCTTACCCCAAATGGCGGAAAATGACTGCCAAAATCAATGCTGTTCGAACGTAATGACTGCGCATGCGCGGGCGGGATCTCCTGTAATTTCTCCAGGAGAATTACGAAATAAAATGGAATTCCATGTGTTCAGTGAGGAATGAAACTTCATTTCACATGACAATGACGAGAAAATAAAGATATTTCATATTTCATATAATAAATCACAAAATAAATAGTGAGTGATGTCATCAACTCTCTCATTTGGATGTAACTGGCTCGTTCATATAACTATTTTGTTGAAAATAAGCGAAACTTTAAAATGCCATAACTTTCTTATTTTACATCCAATTTTGATGAAATTTTCAGTGTTATGCTTGTTGAATTTTTCTCTTTTTATTTAAGTCAAGTTTTTGTTGGGGTGGACTTGTCCTTTAAAGGGGAAGTTCACCCTGAAGAAAACTTTGTTGTAAAAATAGCAGAAAAAATAGTAAAAAAATATTGGTGAAGGTTTGAGGAAAATCTGTTAAAGAGTAAGAAAGTTATTAGAGTTCAAAATTTTGGATTTGTGACGTCATAAACGAGCAGCTGCCCCATGTGTTATGTAATATAAAATGTATGAATTTCAAATTTGGTATGGTCCCTGATGACTTAATTTTGTTTTCTTTTCATGATCGGGTGTGAAACGATTTGTCTATTGATAAACAAAAGTTACAGTGAAAACCATTTTCAATTTTCTGAGAAAATGACATTTCATTTATTTTTTACCATTCGCTATGTAGGGATGCTGCTCGCATGTGACGTCACAAATCAAATAATTGAAATTCTAATAATTTTTTAATTATTTGATGAATTTTTCTCAAACCTTCGGCAATATTTTTTATTATTTTTTCTGCTATTTTTACAATAAACTTTTTGTCAGGGTGAACTTCCCCTTTAAGCCTTGTTCTAGAACATACATAAACCAGTGTACCTTGTGTGGTCCATTTGTCTTGAACTATATCAGGGTTGGTCATGCCTTCATCTAACTTCTGTTTAATGAAGGTTTGACCAATGAACAGATGAATTATTATGAAAAACAAAGGCTAACAAACAAATATATAGAAATTATAATGAAATTCAGCAATTAATTTTGAAATTGTAACTTTATCACAGGGGGGGGGGGGGACTCGCATTATTTTTGAGGAGGGTGTGCCTCACAAAACTCTGAAATGGGGTTCTATAACTGAGTACAAGGGTAAAGTACGCCGGGGTCTTGGGAACTAAATCTATATCGCGGTGTGTGAAAAACAGGGTCTAACGAACAGGATCGCGGCACTGTGACGATGATTCCTCATTCATGTATGATTGAGTAAAACAATTCAAAGAAAGGAGACCAGAAAATTCACCTGTTGTTGGGTGGCATCTGAGTTTAAAAACAAAATCACATTTTTATAAAATCTGCATTTTAATTGGGTACATCAATCACAGAAAATGGTCAAGACATAACAAAGTTCTGTTTTGTTGAAATGATGCTTGTATTTCCATTAAAAATCATGTTTTCACAGATTTCCTAAATCACAGATTTAACAAAAGGCAATGTATGCATGGCTGATTGTCCACAAACTAGTGTTAAAATAAGTCTGTCAGTTACGCTGTAAAACCTTTTCATTTCATAAAATTATTGGAAATCAAGCTTAAATTCAATTTATAGAACTTAGTTAATATATCTTGACCTCTTTCATTGGAGGCACTTAAGATGAAAGTTCATCTCACCTTGTACAAAATAATTGTCCTGGTCTGTTCCCTTGTCCATTATGACTCTACCTTCTTCTGATCTGAAGATGACACTTTGACCTAGCATAAACAAAGTAACAATGTAAACAAATGATTACCATCAATGGAGAGCTTGCTTAACTTCACTCTTGAACAAGAGTGCAGAAAGGAGCTATTGGTCAAGCAAGAAAAGTGGAAGATGGTGACTTCACCTTTGACCTCAAAATCTATAGAATTGCTGGGATCTATGGTAGTATCAATCACACCAAACTACATGAGCCTATGTAAAGTTCAACCAAAGTTATTACGTTTACAAGGACTGCAGAAGGGTACAATGAAAATATGTCACTGTGACTTTGACCTTTTGACCTCAAACTCAATAGAATTGCTAGGATCTATGCTAGTATCTTACACACCAAATTTTATGAGCCTAGGTTAAGTTCAATTGAAGTTATCGCGTTTAGGAGTGCAGAAGGGTAAGATGAAAATACACCACTGTGACCTTGACATTTTGACCTCAAAATCAATAGGCTTCCTGGGATCAATGCTAGTATCATACAGACCAAATTATGTGAGCCTAGGATAAGTTCAACGGAAGTTATCATGTTTTTAAGGACTGCAGAAGGGTACAATGAAAATAGGTCACTGTGACCTTGACCTTTTGACCACAAAACCAATAAGCTTCCTGAGATCCATGCTAGAATCATACACACCAAATTATACGAGCCTAGGTTAAAGGGGAAGTTCACCCTGACAAAAAGTTTATTGTAAAAATAGCAGAAAAAATAATAAAAAATATTGCCAAAGGTTTGAGAAAAGTTCATCAAATAATTAAAAAGTTATTAGAATTTCAATTATTTGATTTGTGACGTCATATGCGAGCAGCATCCCTACATAGCGAATGGTAAAAAATCAATGAAATGTCATTTTCTCAGAAAATTGAAAATGTTTTTCACATTAACTTTTGTATATCAATAGACAAATCGTTTCACACCCGATCAGGGCCTGTTTCAAAATTGTCGTAATCATGTCGGACGGAATTTGATAGCAAAAGAAGCTGTCATTTTTGTTAGAGGTAGTTTTCTTTAGACTTCTGTACAGGGACATGGAGAGCTTACATGACTTTCATCATGTATAAGTAACTTCCCAAGTATCTTTTCAAAATTTGTCTGTAAAAGGGCAAAAACTGACCATGTCGGACGGAATCGATAGAAATGAGGACCCTTGACTTTTCTTATTCAAGTTATTATTCTATCGAAAGTTTAAGTGATAAGTGAGCAATTCACAGTCAAATAAACAGAAGAACAACCAAACATTAAATTCTCAAAAAAATCTTTATTCAAGGATTGTTGTCATGGCAACAGGAACTATTCAAAAACACATCATGTTGGACGGAACCAATCATGTCAGACGGAATGAAAATGTTACTTTTTTAGCAATTTGCCCAAATCATTAATTCCTTGCCTTTTGTAGAAAGGTCATCATGGGTACTAATGTTTTTCATAGTTAAAAAGATCTGACATCTATTTATAACTTTGTTACCATAGGAACATTGATGAAATTCCGTCCGACATGCTAGGTTCCGTCCGACATGATTAATAGCACACAGTCAAAATGCACTTAGCTGTTCAGTACAATTTTTGTACGATTCATTATTTCTCAGTAATGAAATTACCAGAATTACAGCATATCGTATCACCCCAATTTTTTTCTAATTTCATGAATTATGAGACTTTCAAATCGCAATAGTATTTTTGGTGAACAATGAACAATAAACAGTCTTCCCG